>NC_135234.1:560314268-560616659 GCF_051348905.1 Ranitomeya variabilis
ATTGTTTTGGGGGTATAATATGAAGTATTACTGATTGGAGTATAAAAAAGTAAATTCAGTAATAATAGATGGAATGCTGCCTTTGAAACCAACATTTATTATCAAAAAAATGCTATAAGTTGAATATTCTAAGTCTTTTCCTTCTGTCACTTTCACTATTTATTTTAACTGTGCAATGATATAGTGCTCTTTCGGATGAGATGTAGAACTGTGCTACGTAATCGAACTAATAAGGCAGGTAGACATGGTCAAAGGAACTACATTCCGCTGAAAGGTGAGGCGTAAAACACCTTTCTTTTTATAAAATATTCATTAGAGTGGTGCTTCTTGTTCACATGGCTTATACGGAATCTGTCAGCATGATTTCACCCCAAAGGTATTTAAAGTGGACCTGACAGCTGAACATGGTGCAGGATTCACACAAAGCATGTATCACACAGTGGCTGCAAGATTCCAGCCATATATGTTTAACTCTTAAACACTGCAGTGCTTCAGAGAAAAGTAGTTTAATAGCCACGAGGGACTGAGCCGCTGTATAGACTACACAGACAGATGAGTTCCAGATTTTCATTGGCCCTGGACAAAAGATTCTCAGTGGGCTCTATTAACACACACACACCACGATTCATGATGCATATGTAAGAAATATAAGTATAGTACAATGCCAAAGATTTCACTTGTAATATTTTAAATTCTACAATAGCTCATAAAAGGCTAATCCTCGCTGCGCACAGTGCGTGCACCGGGGGAATTCAAAAGTCTGCAGTCACATAGAGTGACTGCAGACCTTTCATTTTAGATGGGACAATATAGTCCTCCATACAGTACTATGGGCACCACTGTTGTGAATTCTGCTTTTGGGCTCCCTCCGGTGGTTGTAGGTGGTAATGCAGTTGCCCCTGAGTTGCAGTCCTGGTCAGGTGTATCTGCTGATTGCAGTTCTGACTGGGGTATTTAGGCGTGCAGGATTCATTAGTCCTTGCCAGTTGCCCATGGTTGTTGGGAGGTTTTGGTCCTGGTTTGGTTCCTTCTGCCTTCTGCCAAATCAGCAAAGATAAGTGTCTGGTTTTGTTTCTGTGGCACACATGCTGTGTGCTTAATAGTTCTGTGCTATTCAGTGTTTTTTGTCCAGCTTAGATTGTGTCAGTATTTTCTCAGTCTTGTTGGATTCTCTGGAGTGGCAGATATACATTCCATGTCTTTAGTTAGATTGTGGAACTTTTTTTATTATCTGCTGCGGATATTTTTGGAAGGGTTTTAATACTGACCGCTTAGTATTCTGTCCTATCTTTCCCTATTTAGCTAGAGTGGCCTCTTTTGCTGAATCCTGTTTTCTGCCTGCGTGTGTCTTTCCTCTCCTACTCACAGTCAATATTCGTGGGGGGCTGCCTATCCTTTGGGGTTCTGCTCTGAGGCAAGGTAGTATTCCTATTTCTATCTATAGGGGTATTTAGTCCTCCGGCTGTGTCGAGGTGTCTAGGGTTTGTTAGGCACACCCCACGGCTACTTCTAGTTGCGGTGTTAGTTCAGGTTTTGCGGTCAGTACAGTTTCCACCTACTCCAGAAAAAGTTCATGCGGCTCCAAAGTCACCGGATCATAACACACCACATACCATATTTTTCAGACTATTACACACACTTTTTTCCTCCAAAAATGTGAAGGCAAATGGAGGGGTGCTGACAGCTCTTTCTGTGGATTTGAAGATGGGGAGTAGCAGTGGCAAAGCAGGTCACAGGAGGCAGAAGCAAGCGGTTGTGGCTAACTCTTGTGCCTGCTTCTAAAGAGAAATGAATAATCACTGCATTCCATGCCCAATGGGAGTGGAAAGCAGTGAATATTCATCTCTCTTTAATAGCGGACATGCTGTGTATTGCCAAGTTTTTAACCCTATGGTTTGGATACGGCTTTAAAGAAGGCTACTACTTGCAATATTATGCAATTTTATTTCAAAGTATTAAATTAAAGGAATAATATGATTGCGTACACTTTTGTATATTTGAACATACAAAGGTTAAGTACATGTAAAGATTAAATACATATAAAGATTAAGTACATATGCTTGCATCATCACCAAGGAGCATTTTAACATCTGCTGTCTGGAATATCAGAAGCACCCACAAAGACACAGAAAGCCTGGAAAATTCACAACACTGCATGGGCATCCCCACTTATGAAGGTATCACAACACTGTACACATATGAGTACAGGTACTCAACTTTCTGCTTCTGTCTTAAGCTAAGTTCACATTTACGTATGTGTCCGCAGCATATCATCTGCATGCGCAAACGCATGCAAAAACGCATGTTTGTATGTGTTTTTGCATGTGTTTACGTTGTTTATGCGCATGTGTATGGTATTTCCAAATGGGCATAGCTTATGGATTTTCTATATATAGAGACACTGCACAGCAGAAATTTCTACCGTGGTTCCAGGTTCTACAGTGCTGCTTTAGGTTCTGTGTGGAAATTAAATAAAAAAATTATTACAAAAAAGAATAAATTAAATAATCATGAAAGACAACACAAAAGATACTCACGATCGCTGAGAAAGCGCTGGCTTCAGAAAAGAAAGCTCTTTATGATATTTGTATTTTCTTAGTTTTCGCACTGCACCACTTCAAACCCAAATCTCCTCTCTCATGTCCTTATTGAAGTGATCCTTCATCGAACGCCAATGAACTTTTATTCACTTCTCTGTGAAGGGGGAAGAAAAAAACAATTGTTAAAAGACAGCAAAATTTACAGAAAAACAGAGGTGGACAAAGTAGCTTTACTTACCAAAATCCTTTCTGACTTTTGGCGTTGCATGGTCCCAATCATCTAGCAGTGATCTGGCTACTTCTTCCCAGAGTCGTCGGATCAAGACTGAGTCAGAATGATTCCGATCACGGGGGTCCCACAATGCTACTTGGTCTTGCACTGCGTGAATCAGTCGGTCATTATTTATGTCACATTGTGGAACCTATAGATGAAATACAAAAAAAGAAATTTGTTAGCAAAAATGACAACAAATTCAATAGCAACTCTGATAAAGGATACTTACACCCCATCTTTCATCCTCAGCAACTTGAGGCCTATGACCCTGAGAAGAAACATTTCCACTTGACTGCTCCTGCTCTTCAAAAGTGTCAGGTACCTGTAAAGAAAATACATGATTTAACACATGTCTAGTATTGATAGTTAATATATACCAATCAATAAATCAAATGTGATTACATAATCAGTGTCATGGGCACTTTCGAAACCTTCAGTGGAGGACATGCTGAACAGGCAGCAGTCAAGTGAAACACTAGAGAGAAAAAAAAGGGAAATGTAACTTGTTAGAAGCAAAACACAATTTAGCCCCCCCAAAAATAGAACACCAATACTTACATTACAGGCAGTAGTCCAAGGACATAGCAGGCAGGCACCACACAAGAGGAACCGCAGCACAGCACAAGGATGGACTGATGAACAGCACCAGGACAGCAGCACCGGGACCAAGACAGTAGCACTGGGACCAAGAGAGCAGCACCAGCACCAAGAGAGCAGCACCTAATCAACAAGGAATGGGAACAAAATTCTGCACACAGTACAGAGTGCAAAGACAGAAAGACATTTTCAAAGCTTCTATACTTACACGGCAGCACCGGGACCAAGATGGTGGTACTGGGACCAAGACGGAGGCACTGGGACCAAGACGGAAGTACTGGGACCAAGATGGAGGCACTGGGATCAAGATGGCGGTACTGAGACCAAGACGGAGGCACTGGGATCAAGACACGGGACTGTGACCAAGTCAGCAGCACCTAATCTACAAGGAATGTAAAAAAAAATCTGTACGGAGTACAGAGTGCAAAGACAGAAAGACATTTTCACATCTTCTATACTTACATATAGACGAAACCACTGGGACCAAGACGGAAGTACTGGGACCAAGATGGAGGCACTGGGATCAAGATGGCGGTACTGAGACCAAGACGGAGGCACTGGGATCAAGACACGGGACTGTGACCAAGTCAGCAGCACCTAATCTACAAGGAATGTAAAAAAAAATCTGTACGGAGTACAGAGTGCAAAGACAGAAAGACATTTTCACATCTTCTATACTTACATATAGACGAAACCACTGGGACCAAGACGGTGGTACTGGGACCAAGATGGAGGCACTGGGATCAAGATGGCAGTACTGGGACCAAGATGGAGGCACTGGGATCAAGATGATGGGACTGTGACCAAGACAGCGGCACCTAATCTACAAGGAATATAAAAAACTAAATATGTGTGGAGTACAGAGTGCAAAGACAGAAAGACATTTTCACATCTTCTATACTTACATATAGACGGCACCACTGGGACCAAGACAGCAGCACTGGGACCAAGAGGGCAGTACTGGGACCAAGATGGAGGCACTGGGACCAAGACAGAGGCACTGGGACCAAGACAGCGGCACCAGGATGGCAGGAACAAACAGTCTAGAAGCAACACAGAAAAAGTACAGAGTACAGAATGCAGTGAGAGACAGACCTTTTCAAAGCTTCTATACTTACATCTAGAGTCTTCTGCCTTCCTCCAATGTCTTGTGGCCACATCAAGAGTCTTGAGAGTAATGGACTTCCTGTATCCAGGCCCCCTTTTATACAGCTGGCAATTTTCAAGTGGTTACATCTTTTCCAAGGCAAAATTAGTCAGAAGTACTCATGCATATCGAACGCAAGCGTACATATGTCCTTGTGTAACCATGCATTCCCATAGACAGTAATGCATTTTTTGATGCAATCATCTGCAATCCTATGCATGCGGATGATTTTGCAATTTTTGACGCTTCAAAAAATACAACATGTTGAATTTGCCGGAACCCGCCGCACACCTCCAAACTACGTATGCGTACGCATCTGCAAGCGAACATGCTTCCGGCAGCTGCCAGGATTTCTCGTGCCCTCGCTAGTTAAGGGAATGAATATTCAATTCTCACTATTCCCATGGCATGGAATGCAGTGAGTGTTTATTCCCTTTAGTAGCGGGAACACACGAAAGCCCTGCAGCTGCTGAAAACCGACGGCTGCGGCTAACAGCATGTCTGCTATTAAAGAGCAATGAATATTCACTGCTCTCTACACACATAGTCCCGGCATTTGAAGCAGCAAGTATTCCAGAAGCTGTTAAGCTGTTCTCAGCTTGTAAGCAGTGCGTGATGTAACTGCCATGATCTGCTGACAAGCATAAAGCAGTTGATGGTTCAGAACAGGAAGCTGTGAGGGAGCGCAGGAAGGTAAGTGTAGTGGTTTATTGTTTTTTTTTTTATGTATTTCTGATGGGGGCCATACATACCAGGATGGGGATGGGGGCCAATCATAACAGGATAAGGATTCAGCCATGCCTACCAGGACAGGGATGAGGGGAACTGTTGTGATTTTGCTTTTTGCTCCCTCTAGTGGTCATTAGTGATTTGACTCTGGAGCGTCTGTCTTTTTCTATATCCTCACCTGGGCCGTTAGTTCAGGGGCGTTGCTATATAAGCTCCCTGGACCTTCAGTTCAATGCCTGGCATCGTTGAAATCAGAGCTAATCTGTTGTGCTCTTGTCCTCTGATCCTGGTTCCTGTTTTTCAAGCTAAGTCTGCTTCTTTGCTTTTTGCTTTTGTTTTGTTTGGTATTTTTGTCCAGCTTGTTCCAATCTGTATCCTGACCTTTGCTGGAAGCTCTAGGGGGCTGGTGTTCTCCCCCCGGACCGTTAGACGGTTCGGGGGTTCTTGAATCTCCAGCGTGGATTTTTATAGGGTTTTTGTTGACCAGATAAGTTATCTTGCTATATTCTGCTATTAGTAAGCTGGCCTCTCTTTGCTGAACCTAGTTCATTTCTGTGTTTGTCATTTCCTCTTACCTCACCGTTATTATTTGTGGGGGGCTTGTATCTTGCTTTGGGGTCCCTTTCTCTGGAGGCAAGAGAGGTCTTTGTTTTCTTCTCCTAGGGGTAGTTAGATTCTCCGGCTGGCGCGAGTCATCTAGCGATCACCGTAGGCATGATTCCCGGCTACTTCTAGTGTTGGCGTTAGGAGTAGCTATTTGGTCAACCCAGTTACCACAGCCCTATGAGCTGGATTTTTGTATCTTGCAGACTTACACGTTCCTCTGAGACCCTGTCCACTGGGGTCATAACAGTATGCCAGGCCAGTATTAAATGTTTAATGCATTGCAGAAGTGGGATTATAAGAGAGAAAATTTTGAGTTTTTTTTTTCCCTCTCTCATTTTTTTTTTCTTTTCCCCTTTACCTCAGAGTGGCTTAAGCTTGCTGCAGACATGAATGTCCAGACCTTGATTACAAGTGTGGACCAGCTTGCCGCTCGTGTGCAGGGTATACAAGATTATGTTACCAGAAATCCTAGGTCTGAACCCAAGATTCCGATTCCTGAACTGTTTTCAGGAGACCGATTTAAGTTTAGGAATTTCAGGAATAATTGTAAATTATTTTTGTCCCTGAAACCTTGTTCGTCTGGAGACTCTGCTCAACAAGTAAAAATTGTTATTTCATTCCTACGGGGTGACCCTCAGGATTGGGCTTTTTCGTTGGCGCCAGGAGATCCGGCATTGGCTGATATTGATGCGTTTTTTCTGGCGCTCGGTTTACTTTATGAGGAACCCAATCTTGAGATTCAGGCAGAGAAAGCCTTGCTGGCTATGTCTCAGGGCCAGGACGAGGCTGAGGTGTATTGCCAAAAATTTCGGAAATGGTCCGTGCTGACACATTGGAACGAGTGTGCACTGGCCGCTAATTTTAGAAATGGCCTTTCTGAGGCCATTAAGAATGTTATGGTGGGTTTTCCCATTCCCACAGGTCTGAATGATACCATGTCCCTGGCTATTCAAATTGACCGGCGGTTGCGGGAGCGCAAAACCGCAAATTCCCTCATGTTGTTGTCTGAACAGACACCTGATGTGATGCAATGTGATAGAAAAACCGCAAATTCCCTCATGGTGATGTCTGACCGGACACCTGATTTGATTCAATGTGATAGAATCCTGACTAGAAATGAGAGGAAAATTCATAGACGCCGGAATGGCTTGTGCTACTACTGTGGTGATTCTACACATGTTATCTCAGCATGCTCTAAACGTATATCTAAGGTTGTTAGTCCTGTCACCGTTGGTAATTTGCATCCTAAGTTTATTCTGTCTGTAACTTTGATTTGCTCACTGTCATCTTATCCTGTCATGGCATTTGTAGATTCAGGTGCTGCCCTGAGTCTTATGGATCTCTCATTTGCTAAGCGCTGTGGTTTTATTCTTGAACCATTAGAAAATCCTATCCCTCTTAGGGGTATTGATGCTACGCCATTGGCAGAAAATAAGCCGCAGTATTGGACACAGGTTACCATGTGCATGACTCCTGAACACCGCGAGGTGATACGTTTTCTCGTTCTACATAAAATGCATGATTTGGTTGTTTTGGGGCTGCCATGGTTACAGACCCATAATCCAGTCCTTGACTGGAAGGCTATGTCAGTGTCTAGTTGGGGCTGTCGTGGTATTCATGAGGATTCCCTGCCTGTGTCTATTGCTTCTTCTACGCCTTCGGAAGTTCCGGAGTATTTGTCTGATTATCAGGATGTCTTTAGCGAGTCCAGGTCCAGTGCATTGCCTCCTCATAGGGAATGTGACTGTGCAATAGATTTGATTCCAGGCAGTAAGTTTCCTAAGGGAAGACTGTTTAATCTGTCGATACCTGAACATACCGCTATGCGTTCATATATCAAGGAGTCTCTGGAGAAAGGACACATCCGTCCGTCTTCTTCCCCTCTTGGTGCGGGAT
Source organism: Ranitomeya variabilis (assembly GCF_051348905.1). NCBI lineage: Eukaryota > Metazoa > Chordata > Amphibia > Anura > Dendrobatidae > Ranitomeya > Ranitomeya variabilis. Next base: position 560,322,058 of record NC_135234.1, read on the forward strand.
TCTTTTTTGTGGCTAAAAAGGACGGATCTTTGAGGCCTTGTATTGACTATCGGCTTTTAAATAAGATCACTGTCAAATTTCAGTATCCTTTGCCGCTGTTGTCTGACTTGTTTGCCCGGATTAAAGGTGCCAAGTGGTTTACCAAGATAGACCTTCGTGGTGCGTACAACCTTGTGCGCATTAAGCAAGGGGATGAATGGAAAACCGCATTCAATACGCCCGAAGGTCATTTTGAGTACTTGGTGATGCCTTTTGGGCTCTCTAATGCCCCTTCAGTTTTTCAGTCCTTTATGCATGACATTTTCCGGAACTATCTGGATAAATTTCTGATCGTTTATCTGGATGATATTCTGTTTTTTTCTGATAATTGGGACTCGCATGTGGAGCAGGTCAGGATGGTCTTTAAAATTTTGCGTGAAAATTCTTTGTTTGTCAAGGGCTCAAAGTGTCTTTTTGGTGTACAGAAGGTTCCCTTTTTGGGGTTCATTTTTTCCCCTTCTGCTGTGGAGATGGACCCAGTCAAGGTCCGAGCTATTCTTGATTGGACTCAGCCCTCGTCAGTTAAGAGTCTTCAGAAGTTCTTGGGTTTCGCTAACTTCTACCGTCGTTTTATCGCTAACTTTTCTAGCATTGTGAAACCTTTGACGGATATGACCAAGAAGGGCTCCGATGTGGTTAATTGGGCTCCTGCTGCCGTGGAGGCTTTCCAGGAGTTGAAATGTTGGTTTACTTCGGCGCCTGTTTTGTGCCAGCCTGATGTCTCGCTTCCCTTTCAAGTTGAGGTGGATGCTTCAGAGATTGGAGCAGGGGCCGTTTTATCGCAGAGAGGCCCTGGTTGCTCTGTTATGAGACCTTGCGCCTTTTTCTCTAGGAAGTTTTCGCCTGCGGAGCGAAATTATGATGTGGGCAATCGGGAGTTGTTGGCCATGAAATGGGCATTTGAGGAGTGGCGTCATTGGCTCGAGGGTGCTAAGCATCGTGTGGTGGTCTTGACTGATCACAAAAATCTGATGTATCTCGAGTCTGCTAAACGCCTGAATCCTAGACAGGCCCGCTGGTCATTGTTTTTCTCCCGTTTTGACTTTGTTGTCTCGTATTTACCAGGTTCAAAGAATGTGAAGGCCGATGCTCTTTCCAGGAGCTTTGTGCCTGATGCTCCTGGAGTCGCTGAACCTGTTGGTATTCTTAAGGATGGTATTATCTTGTCAGCTATTTCTCCAGATCTGCGACGTGTGTTGCAGAGATTTCAGGCTGATAGGCCTGATTCTTGTCCACCTGACAGACTGTTTGTGCCTGATAAGTGGACCAGCAGAGTCATTTCCGAGGTTCATTCCTCGGTGTTGGCAGGTCACCCAGGAATTTTTGGCACCAGAGATCTGGTGGCCAGATCCTTTTGGTGACCTTCCTTGTCTAGGGATGTGCGGTCATTTGTACAGTCCTGTGGGACTTGTGCTCGAGCTAAGCCTTGCTGTTCTCGTGCCAGCGGGTTGCTCTTGCCCTTGCCTGTCCCTAAGAGACCTTGGACACATATCTCCATGGATTTCATTTCTGATCTTCCGGTGTCTCAGGGCATGTCTGTTATCTGGGTGATATGTGATCGCTTCTCCAAGATGGTCCATTTGGTTCCTTTGCCTAAGCTGCCTTCCTCTTCCGATCTGGTTCCTGTGTTTTTCCAGAATGTGGTTCGTTTGCACGGCATCCCTGAGAATATTGTGTCAGACAGAGGATCCCAGTTCGTTTCCAGATTCTGGCGATCCTTTTGTAGTAGGATGGGCATTGACTTGTCGTTTTCGTCTGCTTTCCATCCTCAGACTAATGGACAGACGGAGCGAACTAATCAGACTTTGGAGGCTTATTTGAGGTGTTTTGTCTCTGCTGATCAGGACGATTGGGTGACCTTCTTGCCGTTAGCTGAGTTTGCCCTTAATAATCGGGCTAGTTCCGCCACCTTGGTTTCGCCGTTTTTCTGCAACTCTGGTTTCCACCCTCGTTTTTCTTCGGGTCATGTGGAACCTTCTGACTGCCCTGGGGTGGATTCTGTGGTGGATAGGTTGCAGCGGATCTGGAATCTTGTGGTGGACAACTTGAAGTTGTCACAGGAGAGGGCTCAGCGCTTTGCCAACCGCCACCGCGGTGTGGGTCCCCGACTACGTGTTGGGGATTTGGTGTGGCTCTCTTCCCGCTTTGTTCCTATGAAGGTTTCCTCTCCCAAATTTAAACCTCGTTTTATTGGTCCTTACAAGATATTGGAAATTCTTAATCCTGTATCCTTTCGCCTGGATCTTCCTGTGTCATTTGCTATCCACAACGTGTTTCATAGGTCCTTGTTGCGGCGGTACGTTGTGCCTGTGGTTCCTTCTGCTGAGCCTCCTGCTCCGGTGTTGGTTGAGGGCGAGTTGGAGTACGTGGTGGAGAAGATCTTGGATTCTCGTCTCTCCAGGCGGAGGCTTCAGTACCTGGTCAAGTGGAAGGGCTATGGTCAGGAAGATAATTCCTGGGTGGTCGCCTCTGATGTTCATGCGGCCGATTTAGTTCGTGCCTTTCACGCCGCTCATCCTGATCGCCCTGGTGGTCATGGTGAGGGTTCGGTGACCCCTCACTAAGGGGGGGGTACTGTTGTGATTTTGCTTTTTGCTCCCTCTAGTGGTCATTAGTGATTTGACTCTGGAGCGTCTGTCTTTTTCTATATCCTCACCTTGGCCGTTAGTTCAGGGGCGTTGCTATATAAGTTCCCTGGACCTTCAGTTCAATGCCTGGCATCGTTGAAATCAGAGCTAATCTGTTGTGCTCTTGTCCTCTGATCCTGGTTCCTGTTTTTCAAGCTAAGTCTGCTTCTTTGCTTTTTGCTTTTGTTTTGTTTGGTATTTTTGTCCAGCTTGTTCCAATCTGTATCCTGACCTTTGCTGGAAGCTCTAGGGGGCTGGTGTTCTCCCCCCGGACCGTTAGACGGTTCGGGGGTTCTTGAATCTCCAGCGTGGATTTTTATAGGGTTTTTGTTGACCAGATAAGTTATCTTGCTATATTCTGCTATTAGTAAGCTGGCCTCTCTTTGCTGAACCTAGTTCATTTCTGTGTTTGTCATTTCCTCTTACCTCACCGTTATTATTTGTGGGGGGCTTGTATCTTGCTTTGGGGTCCCTTTCTCTGGAGGCAAGAGAGGTCTTTGTTTTCTTCTCCTAGGGGTAGTTAGATTCTCCGGCTGGCGCGAGTCATCTAGCGATCACCGTAGGCATGATCCCCGGCTACTTCTAGTGTTGGCGTTAGGAGTAGCTATTTGGTCAACCCAGTTACCACAGCCCTATGAGCTGGATTTTTGTATCTTGCAGACTTACACGTTCCTCTGAGACCCTGTCCACTGGGGTCATAACAGGGAACCATGCCTACCAGGATAGGGATGAGGGAGCCATGCATACCAGAATTGGAATGAGGAGGCCATACACACAAGGATAGGAATAAGGGGGCTGTGCATATCAGGATAGGGATAAGGGGGACATGCCTACCAGGATAGGGATGAGGGGACCATACATACCAAGATAGGGTTGAAGAGGCCATGCATACCTGGATAGTGATGACGGGCCATGCATACCAGGATAGGGATGGGCCAATGTATACCAGGATAAGGATGAGGAGGCCATGCATACCAGGATAGGGATGGGGCCATGCATACCAGGATATGGATGAGGAGGCTATACATACCAAGATAGGGTTGAGGAGGCCATGTATACCCCTATAGGGATGCATACCAGGATGGGGATGGAGACTATGCCTACCAGGATAGGGATGATGGGGCCATGCATACTAGGATGAGGATGAGGGAGCCATGAATTTCAGGATGTGGATGAGGGGGGCATGCATACCAGGATAGGGATGAGGAGTAGGGTTGAGCGAAACGGGTCGGCAATTTTCAGAAGTCGCCGACTTTTGGCAAAGTCGGGTTTCATGAAACCCGACCCGACACCTGTGTGGGGTCGGCCATGAAGTCGGCGATCTTCTGAATCTGGAATCGGAATTCCGATACCGATTCCCGATATGTTTAAGATATCGGGAATTGGTATCGGAATTCAGATTTAAGTGTAAAATAAAGAATTAAAATAAAAAATATCTCTATACTTACCCTCTGACGGGCCCTGGTACTAACCGGGAACCTTCCTTCCTTAGAATCAGCCTTCCAGGACCTTGCGGTGACGTCACGGTGACGTCGCGGCTTGTGATTGGTTGCGCGGCCACCCATGTGACCGCTCGCGCAACCAATCACAAGCCGCGACGTCACCGTGACGTCACCGAAGGTCCTGGAAGGGCTGATTCTTAGGAAGGAAGGCTGCCGGAACGAAGCCGAGGGTGAGTATATTCCTATTAGGTATATACTCACCCTCGGACACGCCCTGCTTCTTTCCGGCAGCCTTCCTTCCTAAGAATCAGCCCTTCCAGGACCTTCGGTGACGTCACGGTGACGTCGCGGCTTGTGATTGGCCGCGTGAGCGGTCACATGGGCGGCCACGCGACCAATCACAAGCCGCGTCGTCACCGCGACGTCACCGCAAGGTCCTGGAAGGCTGATTCTAAGGAAGGAAGGTTCCCGGTTAGTACCAGGGCCCGTCAGAGGGTAAGTATAGCAATATTTTTTTATTTTAATTCTTTATTTTACACTTAAATATGGATCCCAGGGCCTGAAGGAGAGTTTCCGCTCCTTCAGACCCTGGGAACCATTGGAAACCCAATGCACTGCATTGGGTTTCGAGTTTCGGCCGACCCCAACCCCGACTTTTTTATAGGATCGGCCGATTTCACTCGACCCGACTTTTGAAAAAGTCGGGTTTCGTGAAACCCGACCCGATCCTATAAAAGTAAAGGTCGCTCAACCCTAATGAGGAGACCATGCATACCAGGATAAGGATGAGTGGACCATGCATACTAGGATAAGGTTGGGGCCATGCATACCATTATTGGGATGGAAGCCATGAATACCACGATGGGGATGAGGAGGCCATGCACACCAGGGTAGGGATGAGAGGGTGCGTCCAAAAAATATGGTAATCCTCCATAGAGTATTATGGGCACAACATAGTCCTCCATATATTATTATGAACACCACAGAGTCTTCCAAACAGTATCATGGACACAATATAGTCCTCCACACAGAACTATGGGCACCATATAGTCCTCAACATAGCATTATAGACACCACATAGTCCTCCATACAGTACTATGGGCACCACATAATCTTCCATACAGTATTATTGGCACCACAGTCTACCGTGCAGTATTATGCACACCATATACTTCTCAATACAGTATTATGGGCACCACATAGTCCTTCATACAGTATTATGGGCACTGTATATTGCTCCATAGATTATAATGGGCCCCATATAAAGCTCCATACAGGATAATGGGCCCCATATATTGCTCCATACAGTATAATGGGCCTCATATATTGTTCCATACAGACTAATGAGCCCTATATAATGTTCAATACAGTATAAGTGGTCCCACATAATTCTCCATACAGTATAATGTCCCAAAATTGTGTTCCATGTAGTATATAATGACCGCTATAATGCTCCATATAGTATATAATGGCTCCATACATATAATGGACCCATATAATGCTCCATACAGTATAATGCCCCATATATTGCTCAATAGAGGATAATATCCTCATATAGTGCTCCATACATAAAAAACATGAAATACTCACCTGTCCTCATTCCCAACAGCTCCAGTCTCCAAAGAGTCTTCTGGCACTCTGCACTGCTCAAGAGATCCCTGAGATGTCACAGAGAGTCAGAAAATGCTGAAGATTCCAGAGCTGTGGGGAACAGGGAGAGATGAGTATTTGAAGAGGGCCAGTGCCAGCGCTGCCAACGGGCTCCCCAAAATAATGGGCCCCATAGCCAGTGTCCCTGACAATGAGTGGGCTCCCCATTTGTCTAGGGACTTGACCTTGACCGAGTGTGCTGGGTTATGATGCAAGCCCTGGTTGAGTCCCGGACAGTTTCTCTCTGTCCGCTGCCCTGCATTGACAAATCTCTGCTTATATGCTGCTGTCATGGACCCGCCCATCCAAATAGTCTACACTGTGATTCAGTCCCTGTCGGCTTTTAAAGCCTGTTTTTCTCTGAAATGCTGCAGTGTTACAGAGTTAGATTTACACTGCTGGAAATCTGCAGCCTTTGTCTTACATGCTGCCCAATCCATGGGAAGCATAAACATCATCTGTCATGTTCATTTTAAATGTACATGTAGCCTTTCCAAAGAAAAGTCCAGCAATACCCTTACCTACACAGTCCATTCCTCCATAACTGAGAAATCAGCATCTGTATTGCTATGCAAATTAATCTAAAGGTCTACGGTACATCTGAAGCCTCTGTCACTCCAGCTCTATTCCCTGCCTAGTGTCAATCCTCCTGCTTGACCTATGGCTCATATGCATTAAGTCACATAGTATAGAGACTGTTAGTAAAACAGCAGGAGGTGGAGCTGGAGTGACAGAGACTTCACATATACCAATTTCCTGGTGGTAATGTGTTTGCTTTGAATAAAATACAAATAAGTGGTCTTATTTGTATTTTTTTCTTTCTTAGTCTTGTTGTATAGACATAATTGAGTGAGGAATATGATCTAGGAGTGCTAAATTTCTCATGGATAGAATACATTTTCTTCTAAGCACAAACAAACAGTAAAATGTAGTATATCTCAAGATTTTCTATTTCACAAAAGTGCCGCCTATTTAAAACAAATGATCAAATGCAGTCTATAACTGTCATATATTTATTTGTTTCCAACTTAAAGTATATTTTATATTAATGCACAACAATAGGATAATAGCATTTAACAATGCAGAATAAAAGGGTAATAATTGTGATAATAAATCTTATTTTATTTTCATATGAAGCTTGAAAATTCATTAGAGCATTGTGAACAAGAATTTTGTGGATGGATTACTATTATTATGAATGTTTAGTTATTCATGTAGAAATTATGTAGTTTTAAACATATTATGATTTCTTTTGTAAACACAGTGAAAATTTTTGCTTATATGATTTTTTTTGCTTAGATAAAACATTTACTTTAATGGTTTTCAGTACAGTTGTAATAGCTAAGTGAATTTCCAGTATTTACTTATGTACATGATTTAAGCTTAATATTAATTTTTATCACATTATTGTAAAACGTTTAGAGATTATCAAATTTCTTTAACTTCAAATTTGACAACTTTGATATTTTTTTTAAAAAAAATTAGATTTGAGGCAAATTAATTTCCTTGAAATCTCAAGTGCTTCTAAGACTATGATTGTCCATTAAAGATATGTAGCACTCTGACCTAGGACTGTATTGAACCTGTCTACGTTTCTTCAGTGCAAACACAGCCTTCTTCATATGTGCTGATTTTTCAAATACTGGAAAAACCAGAACCTATGTTATGCATATCCATGTGCACCATCCATGTGACACATACCAGAATAGAATGTAGAATGAAATTATACATTTTTAGGTTTTAAAGATATGCAAAGACAGCGATAGTTAGTAGGGATAAGTAAGCACTAAAATGCTCATTACTCGATCTGAACAATTCCTAATGCTTGGATGCTTGTTTCGACTAATGAGTATAATGAGAGTCAATGGGAAATACTAGCATTTTTCTGGCAGACCCCACAAGGAGGTCTGGAGGGCAGGGAAAATTTTGAAACGGATGGAAAAAGTGCTGAATGGAGAAATGGGGAAGTCCTCTGGAAGTATCTCTGACTTCCAGATTGCTATAGTGTCACACTTTTACTTTTAGGGAATCTCTCACCCCAGGACATATATGTCCTATTAATATGGGCATACAGATAATAGAAATGTTAAGCTAGTCCTACCTGTGTGCCTTATATTAACAGTCTTGTTATTGAGAAATCTTAAATTTTTTCTTTATGTTAATGATTTTTTCCAGGCTCTAGGGCACGCGGTGCCTGGAAAAAATCACTGTCTCCTGTCTTCAACGACAGTTACGATCATGGAATCCTGCGCCTTACACTCCCTTAGAAATACATACCTCATCCTTCTTTCTGTGGGCACTGCATTCAGGCATCTTCTGCGCAGGTGCTAGCAAATCATTGTGAACTCCGAAGTGCATTCCAGTAATATGCACAGCTATCACTAAGAACCATGTGTACATGGCGATGACTATGCAGGGAGAAAGTGGAGAGAGCACCTTATCGGCATGCACACCGGAGGTCACTAGAGCTGAAGTTTCTGGTACAGAAGATCCCTAAATGCAGTGCCAATAGAAGGGAGGATGACGTATTTATTTATGAGGGAGTGCAGGGTGCAGGCACAGGATTCTGGGGCTGTAACTGATGCTGATGGGAGGGGGTAAGTATTACAATGAAGACAGGAGGCAGAGATTTATTTTTGGCACAACGCGCCCCATAGCTTGGAAGATATTAACATTAAGAAAGAATATAACATTTCTCAGCAATAAGACCATTAACCCCTTTCTGTCATACTATTCTGTCCATGTGGGGTGGGTTCTACTTCCCATGGACGGAATAGTACGTCATGCCCTTTAATGCGACACTGTCACTTAAGTCGTGGTGATCGCATTAAAATTCCGACGCCATCTTACCTGGAGGAAGATGGTGTCGGCATCAAAGGGCCTGTCTCCGCCCCCCTGGCCTCCCAATCGCTGTGATTGGCTGTTTAATTCTGAACAGCCAATCGCAGCCTTTCTCATTGTTTCAGCCAATCAGATTGTCTGAAACAGTGAGGTCCGAGGCTAGGATAGAGTACCGATGTACTCGATCCTAGGCTGGTGCCTGACAACGCCAGGCATCGGCCAAAACCCCCCAGATTGGCACGAGTGACGATCACATTTATCATGCCAATTGCAAAGCACAGCGGCGGTGTAACCGCGCTGTGCCCTGCCTGTAACTTCCTGCTCTGGAGCCTGCCTTCTGTGCGCTGCCTGTAAGATCCTACTCTGGAGCCTGCAGCTACTGATTGGTGCGATTGATGTGATCGTCGATCGCGCCAATCACAGGGCACAGCAGCGGTGTGACTGCGCTGTGCCCTGATGGTGACCTTCTGGTGACCTTCCAGTCACCTGCTATTGACCTGCCGGTGACCTGCCTATGATCGGAGCTGTGAGCTCCGATCATAGGCTGGTGCCTAGCAACATCGGCATCACCAGGGCCTCCTCTGATTGGTGGGATCGCTCTGTGACCTGTCTCACCTGCCCCTGACCTGTCTGACTGCTCTGCAGAAATCCTCACACTTGGTGAGGATTCCTGCAGAGCGGTCATGCCGAGAGATCCCCTCCTGTGCTGAGACTTGTGGTGCCACAGTAGCCTGTAACACCACAATTCTTGCTAAAGAAAAAAGAAAGAAGAAAGAAGACAGAAGAAAGAAGAGAGACTACAACCGTAAGTGTTGATACCCCGATCCCGGCCTGATCTCTCTTCATCCCCCATCCCCCCTTCTCTTTCCCCCTCCACCCCCAGTTTGCGCAGTGTCCGTGCCCAAATTAAGCAGCCGCCGAGCGTTGATTGGTGACGCAGTTCACCTATCAACACTCATGGTCACTTTTCTTTTTCCCATCCCCATGCGCTCACCCAGCCGCCGCGTCTAATCCGTGCCTTCCCTTTTCTTTATTTTTTTCCCCATCCTCGTGCGCTCACCCAGCCTCCGCGTCTAATCCATGCCTTCTCCTTTCTTTTTTTTCCCATCCCCGTGCGCTCACTCAGCTGCCGCGTCTAATCCGTGCCTTCCCTTTTCTTTTTCTTTTATTCCCCATCCCCGTGCGCTCACCCAACCGCCGCGTCTAATCCGTGCCTTCCCTTTTCTTTTTTTTTCCCCATGCCCGTGCGCTCACCCAGCCGCCACGTCTAATCCGTGCCTTCTTATTCTTTTTTTTCCCATCCCCGTGCGCTCACCCAGCCACCACATCTGCGTAGATGAGTCCTTGGTTCATTTTAAGGGGCGGCTCAGATTCCATCAATACCTGCCCGGCAAAAGGGCCAGGTACGGAATCAAACTCTACAAGCTGTGTGAGAGTATCTCAGGGTACACCTACAGCTTTAGAGTCTACGAAGGGAAGGACACCAGGATTGGACAGCCTGAGTGTCCTTCTATCCTGGGAGTGAGTGGGAAAATTGTGTGGGATTTGGTGCACCCACTGCTGGATAAAGGTTATCACCTCTACACCGATAACTTTTATTCCAGCATCCCACTCTACAAATCCCTCTCTGCGCGAGGTACCACAGCCTGTGGTACTGTCCACAAAAATCAGAGAGGCCTCCCAAAGACGTTACTTGGGCAGATGCTCAGAAGGGGTGACAGCAGAGCCCAATGTAGCGAACACCTGCTGGTGGTCAAGTACAAGGACAAGAGGGATGTCCTTCTCTTTACCACCATACAAGGTGATGGTAGTGCCCTCAGCACTGTATGGGGTACCTCTACACAGGTCAGCAAACCGGACTGTTTACTGGGGTATAACAAAAACATGGGGGGCATTGATCTCTCTGATCAACTCCTCCAACCGTACAGTGCTTTGAGAAAGGCCAAGGTGTGGCACAAAAAGCTGTCCATATACATCGTACAAATGGCAATGCTCAACGGTTTCCTGCTGTCTCGATGTGCACGCCACACCGATACGTCGTACCTTCAGTTCCAGGAGGTAGTGGTTAAGGCCCTGATATTTGGCAGAAGGGAAGGAGCGGGCCCCAGTACTGCTGGAACTGAAGGTGCTCGTATCGCACCAGGTCAGCATTTCCCGGGTGAGGTCCCGCAAACTGGAAAAAGAGGTAAGTCGCAATAAAGGTGCCAAGTGTGTTACAAAAGGGGAATACGCAAGGACACCATTTATCAATGTGACACCTGCCCTGAAAAACCTGGCCTGTGTATGAAGGATTGCTTCAAATTGTACCACACCTCCATGCACTACTAATTTACTTTACAGGAAACAGTAGATTTGTTCCAAAAAGGGGGCACATCTATGTAAGTTCATTGGGGTCTTTTTTACAAAATGTCACTTGAGTGTTTTTTTTACTGTTTAGGCACATCAGGGGCTCTGCAAACGGAACATGACACCTGCAGACAATTCGATCAAAGTCTGCTTTCCAAAACGTCACCACTTCCCTTCCGAGCCCCGACGTGTGCCCAAACAGTATTTTTTCCCACAAGTGGGGTATCAGCGTACTCAGGACAAATTAGACAACAACTTTTGGGGTCTAATGTCTCCTGTTACCCTTAGGAAAATTAAAAATTGGGGACTAAAAGATCATTTTTCTAGGAAAAAATAGGATTTTTTATTTTCACGCCTGGGCGTTATAAATTTAAGTGAAACACTTGGCTGTTAAAAATTCTCACCACACACCTAGATAAGTTCCCAATTAGGTCTAGTTTCCAAAATGGGGTCACTTGTGGGGGATTTCTACTGTTCAGGCACATCTGGGGCTCTGCAAACGGAACATGACGCCTGCAGACAATTCCATCAAAGTCTGCTTTTCAAAACATCACTACTTCCCTTCCGAGCCCCGAAATGTACCCATACAGTAGTTTTCTCCAACATGTGGGGTATCAGCCTACTCAAGACAAATTGGACAATGACTTTTGGGGTCCAATTTCTCCTGTTACCCTTGTGAAAATTAAAAATTGGGGACTAATAGATCATTTTTGTGGGAAAAAATAGGATTTTTTATTTTCACGCCTGGACTTTATAAACTTTAGAGAAACACTTGGGGGATAAAAGTGCTCACAACACATCTAGATAAGTTTATTATGGGGTCTAGTTTCACTTGTTGGGGTTTCCACTGTTTAGGCATATCAGGGGCTCGCCAAACGCGACATGGCGTCCGATCACAATTCCAGCTAATTTTAGCTTGAAAAAGTCAAACGGTGCTCCTTCCCTTCTGAGCCCTGCCATGCACCCAAACAGTGGTTCCTCCCACATATGGGGTATCTGCGTACTCAGAACAAATGGGACTACAACTTTTGTGGTCCAACTTCTTCTGTTACCCTTGTGAAAATAAAAAATTGGGGACTAAACCATCATGTTTGAGGAAAAAATATGATTTTTTATTTTCACGCCCGGGCATTATAAACTTCTGTGAAGCATTTGGTGGATAAAAGTGCTCACCACACATCTAGAAAAGGTCCGTAGGGGGGTCTAGTTTCCAAAATGGGGTCACTTGTGGGGGGTTTCCACTGTTTAGGCACATCAGGGGCTCGCCAAACGTGACATGGCATCCGATCTCAATTCCAGCTCATTTTAGCTTGAAAGTCAAACAGCGCTCCTTTCATTCTGAGCCCTGCCATGTGCCCAAACAGTGGTCCCCCCCCACATATGAGGTATCTGTGTACTCAGAACACATTGGATTACAACTTTTGTGGTTCAATTTCTTCTGTTACCTTTGTGAAAATAAAAAATTGGGGACTAAACGATCATGTTTGTGGAAAAAATATGATTTTTTATTTTCACGCCCGTGTATTATAAACTTCTGTGAAGCACTTAGGGGATAAGTTCCTTAGGGGGTCTAGTTTCCAAAGTGGGGTCACTTGTGGGGGGTTTCCACTGTTTAGACACATCAGGGGCTCATCAAATGCGACATGGTGTCCGATCTCAATTCCAGCTAATTTTAGCTTGAAAAACTCAAACGGCGCTCTTTCCCTTCTGAGCCCTGCCATGCTCCCAAACAGTGGTTCCCCCCATACATGTGGGGTATTGGCGTACTCAGGACAAATTGGTCTACAACTTTTGTTGTCCATTTTATCCTTTTACCTTTGGGAAAACAAAAAAATTGTTTCTGTAATATCATTTTTGTGACTAAAAAGATAAATGTTCATTTTTTCCTTTCACGTTGCTTCTGATCCTATGAAACACCTGAAGGGTTAATAAACTTCTTGAATGTGGTTTTGAGTACCTTGAGGGGTGCAGTTTTTAGAATGGTGTCATTTTTGGGTACTTTTAGCCATATAGACCCCTCAAAGTGACTTCAAATGTGAAGTGGTCCCTAAAAAAATGGTTTTGCTAATTTTGTTGTAAAAATGAGAAATCACTGGTTAACTTTTAACCCTTATAACTTCCTAACAAAAAAAAATTTGATTCCAAAATTGTGCTGATGTAAAGTTGACATGTGGGAAATGTTATTTGTAAGCTATTTTTTGTGACATATTTCTCTATTTTATGGGCATAAAAATTCAAAGTTTGAAAATTGCAAACTTTTCCAAATTTTTGCCAAATTTCTGTTTTTTACACAAATAAATGCAAGTAATATTGAAGAAATGTTACCACTATCATGAAGTACGATATGTCATGAGAAAACCTTGACAGAATCATCAGGATCCATTGAAGCGTTCCGGAGTTATAACCTCATAAAGGGACAGTGGTCAGAAATGTAAAAATTGGCCCAGTCATTAACGTGCAAACAACCCTCGGGGTTAAAGGGGTTAATATGAGGCATATAGGTAGGACTAGCTTAACATTTGTATTACCTGTATGCCCATATTAATAGATCAAATGCGTCCTGGGTGGTGACCTATTCTCTTTAAGGACTGAAAATAAAACATTCAAAATTTTTGAGAAATTAGAGTTTGAAGGGAAAAAAATGTTAAGAAACAGCAGATGAGATTTCAGGATATGGATACTGTTGAAGCCGTCACAGGGAACAATGACAACCTTTAGGCACCAGCCTATGATTGGTGACCTTAGGCTGGGACATCAATGTTTAAGGCAATCTGATTGCCTGAAACACTGAGAAATGCTGCAATTGGCTGTTAAGGATTAAACAGCCAATCACAATGATCGTAGTTGAGGGAGGGTGGAGACACCCCTCGAGATGACAATGCTATCTACCCAGAGATAAAATGGCGTTGGAATTTTAATGAGATCATAGCGACTTCGGTGACAGTGTCGCATTAAAAAAAGATGTAATAATCCATCCCTTGTCAAATAGTCCCAGAACACAGGGATGAATTTTATTATGACAAATGCCAGAAGGGGGTTAACAAAGGATAAAGAAAATTTTAATAATAGAGATACAGTATATGATATTACCATGTTCAGAAAAATCCAATATATCAAAATATAAAATAAATGAAACCAATAGGTAAACTCAATATATGAAAAAAATTCATAGAGCTTTAAAATTAGCTTTTTTTAGGTCAGGCAATACCACAAAATAGGCTGTAACAATTGATCAAAATGTCATATCTATTCCAAAATTAAAAACATTGTCTCACTCCACAAAAACAAGGGACCACACAGCTCAAGTGACAGAAAAATGAAAATGTTACAATTCTCAGAAAATTGAAACACAAAGCAAAAAAACCTCAAACTTTTTATTTCTTTTACCTACTAAAATAATAAAAATAGCTGGACAAGTTTGTTATCACCATAATTGTACTTATCAAGAAAATTATATTTAGAAGTCATTTTTACAACACAATGTACATTGTAAAAATAAGTCCCAAGAAACAATATCCGAATTGTGTTTTTTTCACAATTTCCCCCCAATTGGAATTTTTTTACAATTTTCCGTAAACTATGTGGTAAACTGAATGGTGACATTCAAAATAAAATTCCTCCCACTAAAGAAAAGCCCTCATAAGTCTATGTGGATAGAAAAGTAAAAAAGTTATAACTTTGAGAACAAGGTGAGGAAAAAACTAAAATGGAAATTGGCCACATTGTGAAGTGGTTAAAGTTTTGATTAGTCAACAGATACATAAAAACTTGGAAACATCTTAAAGGGAACCTGTCATGTGCAAAAACTTTCCTCCAGATATCGGATTAATCTGAAGGTAAATAGGATTACAATGCCATCTAGCCACTTGTAAGAGTCATGTCGGTCTGGTAGTCGGGGGCAGATATATCTCGCCCAGGTACTTGTTCTATGTGAGTTAGACCGCTCCATATCTTCAGGATACTGAGGGGTTAATAAGTGCAGGAATAAAGGATGACCAGCTGGGGGTTTCCGTCGTCAGCCTGGGGCACACAGATTGCCTGTCTGTGTGAGACAAACGTGAGTGAGAGCTGTGCTCAAGGACTCTGTGTTGTTAGCTGGGAGGGAGAAGCCCCCCCCCCAGTTGTTAAGATAGCAACATATTGGTTTAGTTAGTGCCGGACAGGCTAGGATTTACTTTTATGTTTTGTTTTTTCTTTGTTGCTTTCACTTTAATAAACCTGACCCAAGGTCAGCCAACTTGGAAACCTGCTGTCGCCTCAGACTTCAATGCACAAACCACGTGACCTTTGACCCCAGCAAAGGCGATCCCGGAGTGTTTTGTTACACCACTTTACTGAAAGCAAGGCTACCTGGAGAAATTGAACTTCTATCCTCCCTGTAGCTGCTTGCATTCAGACAGGGGCATGGAATGACATAGGGAGTCATTGCTCACATTAATGTTATTGATTGAATGCCCGGTCGGCAATACAATGGTGCATATTTGGCTGTTACTCTATATACCAGCCATTGATTACAGCATAATCCATGTGACTGTAACTAATCCTTGCAACTGAAATCTTGTGGCTTCTAGTAGGACATAAGTTAATTTCCTTTTAGTAGCCATACTTAGTAAAATTGCCAGACAGCATTTTAACTATATTTACCTGAAAAAAAAAAAATATTGTCACGAGTGTGTTACACGAGTGTTTCCTGGGAAATATGGGATTAGGCGATCTTTATGTACCGTGAATCACAGGTCTTCCATTTAGCCTGTGTTTTGTTCCTCATATTAAATGGACTTTGTTTCCTTTGGTGCTGAATAGGTTAATGACTCTTTGTATGTTGGTTTGAGACATGTAGCTGCAACTTACAGCTGATTTTGACCTGCTCATTATCTTTCTTTATAAAACCTGGCCAGACCTTCCCATCATTGCCTGGGAAAGTTTCACTTCCTGGCTTGTTGGAGTTGGTGTGCTAAGGTTGTAGTTTGTAGTTGCTGCTGGAGATTGTTGTTTGCTGTTTTTGAGTGTATGCTTTCTCCATTATCCTACTTTATTTGGGTGTACCTTCCTATCCTTCCCTTTATTGCTCTCTATCCTTTGTGAGTGTTTTTGTATTCAAGTTGCTTTTTCTCTCCCTGTTTGTCTTACATATAAATACACTGACATATCTATCCAAGGCCTTCTGGGGGACATGGAGGAGACTGCTTAGGACACTATGAGGAGCACAGTAAGATCAGAGACTTAGGCCTCTCTACCTTTAAGAGAACCCCTGGGACAGGGATAGTTAGGGTCCCAGTTCCAGGGACAGTTTGACGCCCCCCTCCTTCCTTACCAATGACCGTCACAGCTTTTCACATATCTGCAGATAAATACAATTTTTTACATTTGACAGGTTCCCTTTAATATAAATAAGTACATGTATTCAGCTTATCTCTAACATTTTTTAGTACGTTTTTCTCTTTACATAAAGGGAACGTAGAAAAAGTACAGATATTTCTTCTCAACATTTGTTTTACTACCATATGTTGACTTTTACTTTTTGTTAATGAAAACCTTAACGCATAAAAAATTATTAAATAAACCCATATATATATATGCATGTTTCTGTATTGCTTTTCAACTCACCACAGGAATTAAATGGTTTGGCATGTAACAAAATATGTGAAATAACTTTATGAAATGATTATGTGCTGGAGATTTTTTTTACAATTCAACTTGGGCAGAAATCTACACTTTCTGCTGAAGTAGAAGAAATGCTAAATTAAAACAATACTGTACGTCGCTGAGAGGTGGGCCAAAAGTGAATTAAGGCAATTCATTTACAGTGAGTTTGGCTGAAATGTTGCTGACTGCCAAATAAAAACAATGCTATCCAGACTATTGAACTTGGCTGAATCTGTAACAATCATTAAACTGGAAATCCTACAAAGTTTAGATATAATGATTTTTTTTTCAAGTACAACTATCCCAAACTTTTCATTTGCTAGTAATTGTACAATTTTGTCATGTCATGTAAATGCATGGGTCACTGGTTCATGTAATTGTCATGTTTACTTTGATATTTTTTAGAATGATGATCAAACCTAAAGCTATAATAAATAGAACGAGCGCACTGGTAAATGTTGATATAACAATTAAGATAGAGATTAGACATTATACAGTGTATCTCACAAGATATAAAGCTTTAATTATTTCACTTTGTAACAAAGCTTCATGGCATGTCAGAGTCTTTAAAACATTTGCAAACCTATTTTGACAGTAGGTTGCTTCAGACCAAACTTTGAGTGATCAAAGGTGGCATGTAAATGTAGCAATAAAACAATACTAATGCGCAATAAAAGGGGGATAATTCTGCAAGCAGATAACTAGTTTCAGGGAAAATGTAGCAAATATTTATGTAGAAAGTGTATTTTAAATTAGTGATAGATGAGAACAGTGAAATTAACGTTGGAAATAAAAGCAAATATGTTACTCAGTCAAACAAGAAACCGTTGTAGCAGCAAGCTGTCCGCAAATTGCCTAAAATATACACAACTGACATTGCTTTTCATAGGCATGACATTGGAAAGGACAAAGAAGCAGACAGACCGCATAGTTCTACTTCAATATTTGTAAAAGCATAAGATGCAATCTCCCCTGTAATGGCATTGGCAGTTATAATTTTTATGACATTTTCTGGAAGCATCTGTGTAGTTGCGAATAAAGAAGGAAGCTGATAGCATTTGTGCAATAACATACAATTTACAGATTTACTAAAACTGTCTAATTTTAAACAGGGCAGTTATCTATTTTTAAGTGTTTTGTGACTTTTCCTTGCCTTTTTTTCTTGATTTTCATTACATTTAATTACAAAAAAGTCACAAATTCACACCAATCACTAGGTGATGTTAAATTCAGTGCACTAACATCCTTGAAGATAAGGCTACATTTATCAAGACTTTTCTGACTATTCTACGTAATGTTCAACTTGTCAACACATAAGGGGGATTGCAATGATTTTTTTCTAAACAGGTATTAAAGAAGCACTACCATCAAATTTTTATCTTATTAATAAATTGCAAACAGAAAACAAAACTGACCGCCACATTCAAACTAGTGTGAACAGGTGCATGCTATTGACAAACAAGTCAATAAAGCAAAGAAAATATGGATGCACTCTAAAATGTTAAAAACAATGAATTTAGAAAATTAAAGCTGCATTACTGCCATAGAAAATATGTGAATACTGATATATGAAAATCTGAATTATAGAAAATTGGAACTGCAATATTTCTACAAAGAAAATAAAAAATAAAGGTATGTAGCGCATATATTGTCCAATTCATGAGAGTCCAACAGTCACCGACAAGGCAAACATTATTGTTGGGATCCTAACTTGCTGAAAGCCTACAAATTGTAGGGCAGGAAGGAGCGAGCTACTTAAAACCTTCTTAGGCTGATTGGTGTAGGACTGTTCCTGTAAGGAGGAGACTACTACAAATGGAAAAAAATGACCAGCCAGCACAGCCAAACTAGCATGAACAGGTGCAAGCGAGAACAACCAAATCAATAAAGCTAAATAAAAATAGCTGCACCCTAAAATGCTAAAAACAATGAATTTAGAAAATTTGAACTGCAGTTCTAATTTTCTAAATTCATTATTTTTAGCATTGCATTCCAACGTGCAGCTATTTTTCTTAGCCTTATCGACATGGTTATTGTAGCTTACACCTTTTCACACTAGTTTGGAAGTGCCAGTCATTTTGTCCTGTTTTTACAAACTCCTCTTGACTTGAGCACTCCTACACTCATCTGTCACGACTCTGTTGTCGGGTGTCCCGGAAACAGGGGCTCCTTCCCTGACCTTAATGCTAGGGTGGCCCTAGCTCATTCGGCTCCCCTGATTACATCTGATGGTGAAGATGCCAGGGCCACGTACCTTGCTTTAACTCCTGAATCTTACCCTGGGAAGAGGGGAGTAATAGTGTACTACAATGCACCAACCAGACTTAACAAGGTAATATGAACAGGGGTAACGGAAAATACCAAACATTCAAATATACACAAACATAAAACAGATATGTGCACTGGGAGTGGATGCTACGGTCTTCTGTCTCCTCTCTGTTGCGGTAATCCCATGAAAACCATCAGCGTAAGGCAATTTTGATTGGCTGTATCCTTCCTGTCTTATAAATTGTGGGTTTATGGGGCAGGAGAGGTATCACATCAGGTTAGGGTCCCAACCATAAAGTATGCCTGACTTTTTGGTGGCTGTTGTGCGCTCATAAATTGACCAACTTATGCTCTAGGTGCCTCATTTTGCCCTTCTAACCAGCTAATTAATCTGTTTTCCATTAGGTCTATGACATCATATGATTCAGAACTGACTAGCTGAATCCTACTACACTGTGTGCAGAATTATTAGCAAAGTTATATTGTACAGGATTCTTTTCATTATTGACCAGCAACTATGTTCTCAATCAACACAAAATACTTTTTTAGATTTGGCTATCTTAGGAGGATATCTGTTTGTGCAGGTAACTATTACTGTGCAGAATTATTAGGCAACTTAATAAAAACCAAAATATTTCCATCTCACTTGTTTATTTTCACGAGGTTAACCAATATAACTGCACAAAATTTAGAAATAAACATTTCTGACATGCAAAAACGTTTTCCTGTACCACTGTTTGAAGAAGTTGTCTTCCAGAAACTGGCAGCAGGTCTGGGAGTTGAGCTTCACTCCATCCTAAACCTGAAAAGGTCCCACAAGTTCATATTTGATGATACCAGCCCATACCAGTATCCCATCTCCACCTTGCTGGCGTCTGAGTCGGAGTGGAGCTCTCTGCCCTTTACTGATCCAGCCTCTGGCCCATCCATCTGGCCCATCGAGAGTCACTCTCATTTCATCAGTCAATAAAACCTTTGAGAATTCAGTGTTAAGATATTTCTTGGCCCAATCTTGACATTTTATCTTATGTTTCTTGTTCAAAGGTGGTCCTTTTTCAGCCTTCCTTACCTTGGCCATGTCCCTGAGTATTGCACACCTTGTGCTTTTTGTTACTCCAGTAACATTGTAGCTCTGAAATATGGCAAAACTGGTGCAAATGGCATCTTGGCAGCTTCACGCTTGATTTTTCTCAATTCATGGGCAGTTATTTTGCATCTTTTTTGCCCAACATGCATCTTGCGACCCTGTTGGCTATTTGTCATAAAACGCTTGATTGTTCAGTGATCACGCTTCAAAAGTTTGGCAATTTTAAGACTGCTGCATCCCTCTGCAAGACATCTCACAATTTTGGACTTTTCAGAGCCCGTCAAATCTCTCTTTTGACCCATTTTGCCAAAGGAAAGGAAGTTGCCTAATAGTTAAGCACACCTTATATAGGGTTTTGATGTCATTATACAACAGAGATGTACATCACCTGATTTACTTAATTGGTAGTTGTCTCTCAAGCCTAATCAGCTTGGAGTAGGACAACATGTATAAAAAGTATCATGTGATCAAAATACAACTTGCCTAATAATTCTGAACATAGTGTAAGCTCTGTCTAGAAATAGGAGGTCAGTTTCCTCTACATGACTCACAAGTCACTGCAAAAGTCCCTAGCAGGGGGAGGAGAGAGCAGCTGGGTCAGGAGTCAAAGAGGGTAATAGTAAATGCAATGACAAGAAACTTTCTGCTTCTACACAGAGCAGAAAAAAGAAAAATTAACTTGATAAAAGAGAAAAATGAGCAGTTGTAAGTACACAGTGCCGTATAATATGATGACTGCAATATATTAAGTAGATAAAAACTTTAAATGCTTACCCCAGACTCATCTACCCAGTTCCTTGTCCATTTCTCTGCCTGGCAGCCGCACTTCATGTTTTCTGAATTACCAATCCTTATCCTGGGAGACTTCAACATCCCCGTAAACAGCGCCACTTCCCCACCTGCATCCCAGCTTCTATCCCTAACCTCTTCTTGTGGCCTCTCACAACTTTCAACCTCTGAGACACACAAAGATGTTGATCTGGCCTTTGTCCAGCTCTGTTCAATCTCCTACCTAGATAACTCAACGCTTCCCCTGTCTGACCACAACATTCTCTCTCTCATGCTCACAAATCCTCGCCCACCCCAGCACACTATTACCTATCACACGTTCAGAAATCTGCAAGCCATTAACCCTCATACACTTACAGACTTCCTACACTCATCACTGTCCCCAATCTCCTTTTTTTCTGACTTAATCAGGCTGTACATCACTACAATGACACTCTCAGAAGCATTCAAACATCAGAAAACTTTATCCACTACAAATTTATGTTAAAGGGAA
This sequence comes from Ranitomeya variabilis, assembly GCF_051348905.1. Taxonomy (NCBI): domain Eukaryota; kingdom Metazoa; phylum Chordata; class Amphibia; order Anura; family Dendrobatidae; genus Ranitomeya; species Ranitomeya variabilis. Next base: position 560,343,286 of record NC_135234.1, read on the forward strand.
CCTGTCAGCAGGATTGTGCATAGTAACCTACACACAATATCAGTTCAGCACCATTAAACTGAATAAAATGATACCTGGGTTGATGAAATCCTTCTTGTCGTTGTTTCTTAATCTTAATTTTTAGTTTTTTGTTAGGCTGGTTTCACACTAGCGTGTGGGAGGGTTTCAGATGGCAGCGTACTTCCTCCCTTCTTCCTCTCTGAAACCACGCCTATGCCTCCTTGCGTCCTGCGGTGCCCTGCGTACCAATCTTTATCATTGGGTATGCAGGAACATACGCTGTTTGTGGATGACTCCGCATGCGCCTTTTGGATGCTGCACCTACCGCAACAAAATGCAACATGTCACATTCAACGCATACGTCCCTGCCCACCCAATGATAAAGATAGGTATGGAGGGCACCACAGGACACAAGGAGGTGGAGGCATGGCTTCAGGGAGGAAGAAGGGAGGAATTACGCTGCCATCCACAGCCCTCCCGTAAGCTAGTGTGAAACCAACCTTAATGAGATTCTCGTGCCCTAAGGCGGGGTTGGTGTAAGTGGTGCTCTGATTTTATATTCATAATGCAAACTGCTGAAAGATCACTGATCCCACAGCAACAGCCCCCTAGTTTTCATAATGAATACCATGACATATTGAATAAAAAACAGCTTCTGTAGGCACGTGCCAGCCATGGCACCTGCGCTGAAGCATTATCACATGGTTACTGTGCACTTAATTCCTTTTTCTGATTTAATTGAGCGAGTTAAAAAAAAGTAAATTTGAAAATGGCACTCGCCACGCCTGCGCAGTTATAGCTATTGCTTTGTACAGAGATCTGATAACTGCTGTTGCACAGGCACCAGCGGCGCCATCTTGCTGGAGAAAAAAAATGTCCTCCTCAAAAATGGCGCCTCCGCCCCTGCGCAATAGCAGCTATTGACGATCCTCAAGAGCTGCTTCTCTTGAGGGTCTAGCTTGCAAGCTGGGGTCTTAAGACGGATGTATTTAGAAGAAAACCACACCTTATCTTCTGGATGATGACAAGATGGATCCAAACGTCTCTAGTCCATATGCCTCTTCATATGCTCAGACAACTTCTCTAGAGTGGTTTTAGTATCCTCCTATATCTTTGGGAAATTCTTAGTAAGATCAATGGCTACTGGTACACCAGAAGCAGCAGACACTGGAAGGGGAATTCCTGGCGATTGCCCCAAAACAGTAAAAAGTGGATAACTTGCAGAAGACTCACTTACATTGCTGTTATAGGAGAACTCTACCCATAGTAATTGTTTTACCTAATCATCATGATGGGAATCAGTGAAGTGCCTCAGGAAAATAGCCTGAGTCTGGGTGATTCTCTCTACTTGTCAATTAGATTGAGGGTAGTATGCAGATGGGAAATTAAGAACAACATACAGAAACTTAAACAAAGATCTCCAGTATCTGAATGTGAACAGGAGTCCACAGTTGTGCGTTTCACGCAGCGACGCTGTTTGCCCCTGCCATGCACTAGCCTTCCTGGGTTCCTATTCCTATATTGCATTCAGTTCTGATGAAGGTCCATGATTGGACCGAAAACTTTTAACTAACTACAGTGATTGCACAATTAAAGGAACTTTTTTTCTCACAAATTTCCATCATCTGAGTGCCAAGTTTATTCAATACTGGACACCACGGTTGGATATGATGTAATGAGAGAATGCGGGGAGATGGAAAAAAAATATACCGGATTAATTTCTCCTCAAGTTCCGGAACAGATGGAAGACCTGATAGAGGGGTGAAATGCACCATTTTTGATAAGCGATCCACCACTACCAAGATGATGAAACAGCCTGAGGATGCAGCAAGATCTTTAATAAAGTCCATGGGAATTTGCTGCCAAGACACCAAGGGCACAGGGAGTGGAGTAGGAGTCCCCCGGACGGAAGATGCTTAGGATTTTTGTTGCAGGCACAGGAATGTCAGGTGGAAAAACCCAATGATTTCCTTGCACATGGTAGACCACCAATAATGATGTGTCCTTTTCTGGCCAGCATGGCCATCCACCTTGGATGAATGCTTTCCATGCACAACCCTCCTCTTGTCTGATTCTGACACCAAGGTCTTGCCTAGCGTAATTTGTGACTGGTTTGCCTGAGCCACAGTAACCATTTTGGATGGCTCAATGATGGTTTGAGGCTCTTCCACTTGCTTGGTGGCAGGAAGAAATAGGAAAGTGCTTTAATATTCTTGTCAGCTGACTGAAAATGCAAAACAAAATCAAAACAAGCAAAAATAGCGATCACCTAGCTTGACGCAGGTTCAGTCTTAGGCCAGGTTCTTGTGGTCAGTGTAAATGATGACTGGATGGACTGCTCCATTGAAAAGGTACAGCTGCTCCTCTAGAGTCATCTTGATTTCTAACAACTCTTGGTCATCAATCGAGTTGTAATGCTTCAGAATACAGAAGACCTTGGAGAAGATACCGCAATTCACCTTACAACCGTAAGTAGACTTCTGGCTAAGAACAGCTCCAGAAGATGAAGCGTCTACTTCCCAAAATAATTGTTTGTTCACTGGTTAATGTAATACTGGAGCAGAGAAGAAGGCACGATTCTTAGAGAGAAATGCTTTCTCAGCCTCTGGGGTCCATATCTTTGGATCATCACCCTTACGGATGATGGTAGTGATGAGAGTGGTCCGAGATGAGAAAAGCGTAAGGAACTGTCAGGATTGGTTAGTAAATCCCAGAAATCGCTGGATAGCTTTAACACTGTGAGGTTGAGACCATTCCTGGATAGAAGCCACCTTCTCCTGATCAATCTCCAAGCCTGTGTCCGAAATTATATAACCTAGAAAAAGAGAGAGAAGATTGTTTGAATATGCATTTCTCAAATTTAGCGTACAGGCGATTCTCTCTGAGTTTCTGCAGGACTTGGTCGACATTCCTAAGCACATTCCCAGGAGACCTGCATGCCCTGTGACACCAGCTCTGCACCCAGACCGCATGTAAGTTTCTCCTCCCCTTGGACTTACAGTAAATACCTGCCCTGGTCCAACTGTGCAAGTGTCATTGTTTCTGAGCCACATGAGATTGCAGGGCCAGGCTTTGTTTTCCACGGCTTAGACCTCTCAAGTCCTGCACAGGGGGAAGTAGCGACGTATCATGTGCTATCACAATAGGTGCCATCAATATGTTGCACTCACATGACCACCTCTTCGTCTTCCCATCTGACTATTAGGTACATTTAATTATATGTCTTCCATCTTCTCAACACGCCTCCTGATGAAGTGTGAAATCAGATCTCCTGTTTCTCACTGAGAAGAGGAAACACCCTAAAACAATTGTCTGCAAATGGAGTTTCTTGTTTGATTTCTCATCCTAAATCATGAGGCAAGACTCAATAAAGGGTTGATATTGACATTTACGATTGCTACAGTCAATAAATGGTGCCAGAGATAAAGTCTACTTCTTTCTTAAGTGGGGTTTTGCATATTTAATATCTCAGAGGTGCATTTAAGTCTACTTATACTAGTTTTTCACTCTTCTGTTTAACACTCACCATGTTCCTCCTTGAACTGTTTTATAATTTAAGTAGTGTTACAATCTGCATTGCAGTTTTCTGTTAAATAGGTTTAGATTACTAATTATCATCCTTTTTCCCCTATCCAGATGTCCAAATAGGCTGAGGTCACTTGGACATTAGTAAAACTGTTTTTGCATCAAACAGGGTTTAATACAGTCATAGTAGACATCAGAGTATTATATATACAAATATATTTCAGGCAATTAAAGGCTTTAAAGTATAAGATGCATGGTGAATTTATTAGCTGCAAATCTATTTTTATTTGAATACTTGGCAAAGCTACAACTTATAAATTCAAAAGATCTCTATTGGACAACTATGCTTTTAGATGTTTGCTATGAAAATGCAAAATTATAGAATTTTATGGCTTCCAAATTGGAGTTTAAATTAGCATATTAATAGGATAAGCTGACCAGTTAGTCTCTCTCTATAACCTGTAAACTCTACACTGAATCTGCAGCTTCACCAATCTGACATACTTCAACAAGCAGAGACACCAGAGTTCTGCTGATTCATTCATGTCTAAGCTGTGTACTTTCTTCAGCAAATAACTTGAGCTCTGATTCCATAGATTTCTGGGTCAGGCGATTAGGCCCATGGCACGAATTGTTAATGTCATGCCTCCAGAGTACTGTCAGAGAGGGTAGGCAGCATAGTTGGAGGCTTTTTCATACCCAAGTGAGTCATGTTATCTTCTACAAGTGTGGAAAACCTTACATTTGTCAAAATGAATCAGGCATGGTGTGAGTGTTTATTCACCTACGGCTGATGTCAAGTATTAAACCAGCTGTACCATCTGCCTGCCTGTCCATTGTCTTCTACACTGTTCTGCTGTCTGAGGCCCGGCTCGGAATCTACTCTCTGTCCTTCATGACATCTATACTGTACTACTACTATTACCAAAGTTGCTGATGCTGGCCCTTAACTGACAGTCCTCTCTTTCACTGCCCTGTCATATTCTTATACTGTGCTGTTGCTGCCACTTCCACTGCTCAGCCCCGCCAGCCTCACATCTCCTGGTTGCTCATTGTGTTTTATAGTGTTAAACTGAACTGTATTTTTCTTTTTTAGCTTACCTTCAGTTGAAATTATGTTTAGCATAATAATTTGTTTTTTATGATGTTAGGATTATATATGTGCAAATTGTCTCTTTGGAGAGGAAGAGGACTAGAACTCTAGTGCCACCTATAGGAAGTAGCAATCCTAAAAGTCAATGTTGAATCTCTAATGAGCCTTGTCACATGACTCAGGATAAAAGCCCAAACCAAAATCATAATATGCAGACACTATGCTTCGGGGCACTGCCCCTAGTTAGTGCAAAGTGGGAGATCTAGGTTGGCTGGGTGAGAGGGGTCTGACCAGGATCCAAGGAGTGACACTACTCCTTGTGGAGAGTGACATGCAAAGCCTGACATGTCAATGTGAGGAGACTTTTAAGCCGCAATGCTCCATGTGTCTCATTAGATGTTGAGAGAAAGCCATTTGTATTTTTATTTTATACCATTGTGGGGTTTTTTAGCAAAAGTCTACTGTCATTTTGTTATATTGTAATCAAATAAGATCAGTCATATTGTAACATAGGATTGTAATATTCTTATCTGTCTCTGCTCCAGCTACTTTTTTCATCTGTCATCAGCTGACAAATATAGAGAAAGTGACGATGTGTAGCTGGGAAGTGCATGTGACACCCAGCTAGTCATAAAACATCCTCTTTATTGCTGGGCAGGACACTCTATTCATATAAGGATTTTATGATTGCAGGGTGCTGTGGCACCATGTCCTCAGTTGGTGTTTCTGCTGATTAGTTACTCATTTTGTGGCAAATAGGGCATTACCACTACCACGCTCTATTTAAACTCTTGGCAGCCTACTATGAGTATACAGTTATTGTATTTTTACTTCTAGAACTTCCATATGCTAGTCCTGCTGTTTTGATCTTGATCCTCTCCAGGTTTATAACCCTGAATTTATCTGATTTTGTGACACACCCTTACCGTGATGTTGACTCCAGTTGCCGTTCTTACTTTGTCATATCTCCTGATTTTGTCCCTGTATTCCACACCCCAGTTATTGATCTCGTTTATTTTATCACCTGCTTCTAGCTCTCTGCTGCAATCAGTAGCTACTCCTTTAATGCAACTTGAAGGGCCCTTTTGCTAGGTCTACTTTAACAGGTCATTAAAGGATGAAGGCCAGGGTGCCCATGGGAAATGCTAAGTTGATTTTCTTATGCCAAATCTTTCCAAGTTATCTTTTTTGAGTTGATGGCCTCAGATAAACATAAGTATTAACTAATTGACTATGCTGCCAGGGATAATTTTTACACTGGTATAATTGATCAAGAACACTGGCAAATGATAATTTTATCAGGTATCAGTATTTTTCATCCTTATATATACTGGACAATTTTGTTGTAATAGATAATAAAAATGGAGGAAACGTAATTGACAATTGGCCCAAGTCAATAGATCTTAACATGTGATTTTCTTGACTATTGACCACTACAGTCAAATCTGACAAACTTAACTTATGTTACCTGGCGAATGCTATTATGTATTCTATATCAAATAGTTATGAAGAGGTTGGGGCAGAAAGTTAAACACGATTGGATTTTGGTAAACTTTCTTAATTGATTAAATAATGTACACTTGATTTTACAGATGACATCAAGGAGCAAATTTAGGTCAGTAGATATTTGCTTTCAGAAAGAGAAAGCAAGGATCTTCTGCAGCAATTCCTGTTCACGTAAAAAGTAACATTTGTTGCATGGTGCTTTTAATATGGTATGTAACAACCAGTGTAATTTACAAGTATTAAACATTTATAAGTAATGTCTTCAACTCTTCACTTATTTATCTGGGACTCAATACTGAAGTGTTGAAAGCCATTAGTGAGTGAAGTTAATTACTGCTTTCTGGATTGTTTGAAACAATTCAAAGTTTCTATACATGTTTTCTGAGGTGGGTAGTTCACAAATTTTTGATGTGATTTTGGCAATCCTGCCATTAAATCTTTATTTGTCTAGTTTGAGTACAGGGTAAGCAGTCTATAGACATAATACAACAGAAATTGTAATGCCCATTACTTCTTATGATTTACGTTTGTTACTAAATCAAACACAGGTTATCACAATAAAAGACACGGTGTAAACATCAGTCACAATATACAGGGTGAGCCATTTATATGGATACACCTAAATAAAGTGGGAATGGTTGGTGATATCAACTTACTGTTTGTGGCACATTAGTATATGGGAGGGGAAAACATTTCAAGATGGGTGGTGACCATGGAGGCCATTTTGAAGTTGGCCATTTTTGATCCAACGTTATTTTTTCAAAGGGAAGAGGGTCATGTAACACATCAAACTTATTGAGAATTGCAAAAGAAAAACAATGGTGTGCTTGGTTTTAACTTACCTTTATTCTTTCATGAGTTGTTTACAAGTTTATGACCACTTATAAAATGTGTTCAAAGAGCTGTCCATTGTGCTGGATTGTCAATGCAACCCTCTTCTCCCACTCTTGACACACTGATAGCAACACCGCAGAAGAAATGCTAGCACAGGCTTCCATTATCCGTTGGTTCAGATGCTGCACATCTGTAGCTTCACAGCATAGACAATTGCCTTATGATATGAGATGTGCAGCATCTGAAACTTAGAATTTAGAAATTCATTGAAGCCGACAAATTTAAACGATTTGCAAATAGATTTGTTTGAATCTGCTAAAATGGCCACTACCACTGCAGAAATTAGTAGAAGCCAGAGAAGAACCATGCAAGCTCGGACATGGCTGGGAAGGCATCTCCATAATGTTTTGCATTTATTTTATCACATTGTTTAACACAGAAGGGACTGAGACTACCAGAGCCTATAGAAAAGGAAAAGCAGGAACTACAGCAGCCTTTTTTGGTGAATCTGTATAGTGCGATAATGTTACAAATCACAGGCTATGCGCAGAGATAGGCAGAGAAAGTAATAAAATACTGATTAAAATATATGAATAGCATGCGTGACATCACAGCAGTGGAGAAAATTAGAATGTGAGGAAAAGAGAATAATACAGATTGAATTGATATGGAGAAAGATATAAGAGCAGATCAAGTTTGTAAAGTAAGGCCAGTAAGATTTATATAAGTGGAAGAGGCTGCAACTCTCAAGATTAGTGTTATTAACATGCTGCTGAATTTAATCAATATATTTTTTAAAGGGAACCTGTCACCCCCCAGGCATTTGTAACTAAAAGAGCCACCTTGTGCAGCACTAATGCTGCAATCTGACAAGGTGGCTCTTTTAGTTCGGGTCCCTGCAAACCTTACAATAATCGTTTTTGAAATTTGTCCCTCATACCTCGAAATCACCACGGGGACAGGTCTTTCCTGGCACAAACGCCTCCCAGCTGTCACTCAGGGCCTCCGTGCGCCGGGTGCCGCCTCCTCTTCCTTTATTAGGGTTCCCGATGCCTGCGCTGTTATTTTTTTTTTGGCATGCTCAGTTGCGCTGCCCTTAAAACTTACAGTGCAGGCGTCGGGGACACTAATGAAGGAAGAGGAGACGGTGCCCGGCGCGCAGAGGCCATAAGTGACGGCTGTGGTGCATCTGGATTAGTGGGGGAAGACCTGCCCCAGTGGCGATTTCGAGGTATGAGGGACAAATTTTAAAAACGATTATTGCAGCGTTTGCAGGGACCCAAACTAAAAGAGCCACCTTGTCAGAATGCAGCATTAGTGCTGCACAAGGTGGCTCTTTTAGCTACAAACGCCTGGGGGGGTGACAGGTTCCCTTTAAGAACTAAGCCCCTACATAGTGGAAAAAAATGTATATTCAACCTTAGACCTCATCACAAAGTGTTCATGTCACAGACAATACTGTTGATTGTTTGCAATTGTGTTTTATGTGACGTAACTATACACAACACCAATACTATGGTCTGTAGCCGCAGTTATTTTTGGGTCTTAAACCAAACAATTCTGTCTCTTTTCTAATAAAAATACAAAAGAGAAATAAAAAATACAGACATTTAATGTTGTGACCGCCTGCCTCACATGTGTGTCACTATTTTTGTAGATGTTTTAATAGTCTAATTTGAAATAAATACATGCCACACTAATATTGCAGTCTGTTGCCATTTGGTTTGGGTATTTAACATTTATTGGTTGGTCTTTCTTGGGAAGAGAGGAATTGTTTTTCAACCACAATAGTTCATTCTAGTTTGGTAAAAGTGAAAGGAAAAGTGGCAATGGCAATGGTAGGGATAATACAAAAGAAAAAAAAAACTTACACTATCAATGCATCTGGCAATACAAAACTGTGAGCCATCAGTAGCAGCATTGCCACAAAAAGGGATAATTTTTGGAACATATTTTAAATTACAAAGCAAAAAAAGTCAGTAGTCCAGTATGGTTATGAAATAGGCTGTTCTAGATGAAACATTTTGAAATTATTAGGGCTGTTTTTGCATTAAACTATTTGAAAGCAGTTGGACGGAGTCCTAGGAGTCCCCATAGTATCAGGGGTAACTTTTCAGGACAAATGTAAGCTTTACATTATTTTCAATTTGCCGTGAATGGAAATTCCCTTAAAAATTCTGGCAAATTCAAATTTCAAAATATTTGCTAATCTCTATTAATAATTATATGAAATTTGACTTACATTTGTCCTGTAATCATCCTTCAAGGGCCCTTCTAGCATTTTTTAACAGAAGAATATCCATAATGTTATTATGAAGAATATTATTGTTTCTGTGGGGTAAAGTATGGATTAGTATCTCAAATAGCTATTGATAGATGAGAAACAATATTGTTCTATATTTGTTATTTTCATTATAAAATTGTGACAAATTAATACAGATGCAAAATTGAGATTTTGATATATGAAAACATCTTTTGTTGAATAACTCCTGAATGATTTTGATAATTAGGTAATGTACGCATGCATCCTCCTTAGGCATCACATATGTTGTTTTATAGTACTAACATCTGCATCACACATTAACATTCATAACAATATCCAGTGTAATGATGATTACAAAATATCCCATTTCTACTTGTTTAATTCATATTAATTAAAACATTTTTCTAGACTTGGAATATTTCTTTTCAAATCATTATATATAGTGATGCCTTGCTAGTTTTACTGCTTATTGCACAGCATTTTGTTCTAAAAAAAGTGCAATGCAGTTAGTCTTTTAGACCCTCTTCAGACGTTAGTTTTTTGAGTTTGTATGCAGTCTGCTTTTTAAGGACTGTATTCAATGGTAGTGCTAACATGTCAGGTTTTTCACAAGGACCATGTGTCGATGTGAAAAATCCGCAGACGCATCAGTTTTAAATCAGCAGCACTGACAAAATGTGTGCTGCATAAATGCACACCGATGACACATGCTGGAAAAGTGGTACAGTTTGCGCTGTTCTAAGGCGCTGGCTGCTGAAGGCAGCTGTGATCAGCGCAACCAGGGGACAATGATGAGAGTTGTAATCAGCACTCACTGTGAACAGCCTGTGTAAAATAAAGAATTACATTTAAAACAATGGCATGGGCTCCCTTGTAATTTTCATAACCAGCAAAGGGAAAGTCCACTGCTGGGAGCAGATGTTAATAATCTGGGAAAGGGGACAACATGACAAAAGGTTTTCAGGCTACTAATAACAGCTGACAGCTGTTTGCTTAGCCTTTACTGGTGATTATACAGGAGACCCCCCAAAAAAAATGCAGTAGGGTCCCCCATATATATTCAAACCAGCAAAGGCTAGACAGACAGCTGTGAGTTGGCAAAGGATCAAATATATTGCCCCCCCCCCCAGACTACCAACATCAGCCCTCAGCAGTCCCAGAAATGGCACATCCATAAGATGCACCAAATATGACACTCAGCCTTGCTCTTGCCTTGTGGTGGTGACAAGTGGGGTAATAGGGCTGGGTTTGATGTCAGCTTTGTATTGGCAACTGACATCAAACCCAGGAGAGTAATGGAGAGGGCCCTATTGCTAACCTCATAGTAAGTTTGGAAATAAACATGCAACAAGAATAAAATCCTTTATTTGAAATATCAACTCAAACTCAACACCCTGTTTTACACATTTATTTAAAAATATAAAACAAAGTTATACTCACCCTTATGGCAAAAGTCCATTGAAGCCTATGTCCCTTTTAAAAAAAACTAAAATAATAAACAGCCATATCCCTCACTTGTGCGACATGAAGATAATCCATTTGCCTTTTGATGAGTCTAGTTCTGCTACATCTAGATGCCAGGCTGAACGCTGGCATGATTCAAGCGTTCAACCTGCCATCCAGCAGGTACTCTGAGCTGCGTGTTATAGCACAGCATCCGTGTCTCGAAGGTGAATTGAATAAACCGATGGACTACATTCACCTCACTGATGTCACCGCTAGCGTGAGAACTAAGAGAGCAGTTAAGAGAAGCGACCTTACCATTTTTCAGACAGCTTACAAGACTATTTTATGCACATAAGTTGAAAAAAGGCCAGATCCAAAGCCGCTACAAAAAAAATAAATTAAAAATAAAACAACTAAATAGATGCCCAAAAAGAAAATTCAGGAAAAACCCAAACAGCATTTTCCTGAATTATCTTCTGCTTGCAAATCTCAGTGAGTACGCCAATGTCCAAAAGACGTGTGCACATACTCTAACAGTGGCATTAGGGCCGAGCTTCAATAGCTGCTGTTAAATTATTTAAATCCCACTATCAATCACAATATATTTATGTATTTTACTCACATATATAGCGCCATTAATTGCACAGCACTTTATAGATAATATCATTACTATATCCCCACTGGGGCTCACTAGATTCCCTATCAGTATGTCTTTCAATAATTGCAGCAGGGCCCTCCCGCATGTAACTATATATTGTAATAATGTAAAATTGCTTTATAAAATGTCGGTGATTAAATGAAGGTTTAAATTCCCTAATGGAATTAAAAAAGAGAAAAAAAATGTAATAAAAATATAAAAGGTAAACATGCACAAGTTTAAATTATTCTCCTTTTTACAGCTTTCAAATAAAAAAAAATTAAAAATAAAAGTCATTGCTATTGTCATGTCTAATAAATTCCAGTTCATAAAAAAAAACATTTGAACTATACATTGAATGGCAAAATGAAAAAAAGTCATAACTTCTGATTTGACAATTTGTGTGCAACATTTAAAAAAAGCAGCAAAAAAAGTGATCAATACATCACATATATCCAAAATTGAGTAAAAAATGATCAGCTTGGAATTCAAAGAACAAGCCGTCAGATAGCTCTATAGGTGGAATAATACAAAACTTATGGGACTCAGAAAACAGTGCAATAAAAAATATTTTTCACAAAGTTTTGCATTTTTCCATACCACTTAAAGGCTCCCTCACACTGTCGTATAGTGATGAGCGAGTGTACTCGTTGCTCGGGTGGTCTCCGAGTATTTATGACTGTTCAGAGATTGTTTTCATCGCCTCAGCAGCTGAATGATTTACAGCTATTAGCCAGCCTGATTACATGTGGGGATTAGCAATTAGACAACCCCCACATATACTCAGCCTGGCTACTAGCTGTAAATCATTCAGCTGCCGTGATGAAAACTAAATCTCCGAACACTAACAAATACTCGGAGGTCACCCGAGCAACGAGTACACTCGCTCATCCCTACTGCCGTATAACACGGCCCAAAGTTATATTATGGGGTAATGCAGATCTGCATTTATTTTCTCATGTTGACTCGGCGTGAGAAATCCATTGCAGCGTACTGGAAATGGCTGCAATATTCGGATCTATTTCTATGGCTGTGTGTAAACAATCTGACAGCACTTGGATGTCATATGAAAGTAGTACAGGACACGTACAGAGATGATGAAGAAGATGGAGGAATTAAGTTCTCTACCTTGTGTACACCTGTGCTCCAATTATAACTTTGACTTTGAGCCAAGTGTCATTAGTACAATCGGCCTGATGTTCTCGCAAGAGAGGATATATGTCAGGATGAACAAACCCTAAATATGATTAACAAAATATAAGTTTGGTATCACCGTATGTGTAGTGGCCTGTGGAGTCATTTTGCAAGGACATTTTTACTGCACTATGAAAACTTTAAGAAAAAAACTAAAAAACAATGGTGGGAATGAAAATTTTTCAAAATCTCACCCCATTTAGAATTATAACCCAATTTTCTGTACATTATTTTGTAAAATAATGAGGTCATGCAAAGCCACAACCACTCTCACAAAAAAAATTATCCCCATACAGTTGAGTTGATGGAAAAATAAAAAAAAAATGATAGCTCCTTGAAGAAAAGGAGAAAAAAATGAAAACTGCAAAAAAAATAGCAGCCAGCTGGAAAGGAAGGGGTGAATGAAAGAAGAGAAAACACCGCCCATCAGACCGGACAGAGGGCATTTACATAGCCTGCCAAATTCAGGTGACAAAGTCTCTTTAATAAGGATAAATATCGATAGATATACTGTATATATAGGATGTATAGCCTGCTTTGGATTACCATTACTTTGCTGCCTTCTCACAGGAATCATATGTTTCCCAGCTGGAGTCCCAGCATTAAGCCGTAAACTGTGGGGGATCTGGCAGCAAGTGTTAGATTCCCCTGCAGCGTTAACACACATAAGTGTTTAACATTAATTCCTACCACCTTATTGTACAAAATGGAGAGATATCTACACATTTCATTTATTTTCAATGGGAAACAGTTTACAACTATGATAATTTGCCAGAGAAATGTGGAGCAGAACGTGTGTGGCCAAGAGAGAACTGAATAACAAGGATCTAGGTTGATATTTAGATCTAGCCAGTGTTTTATGAAATGTAGATGAAACTGTCCCTGGAATTAGAGGCATGAACCATGCAGAAGTAGCCCTTTGCGCTGGGCCATGGATATTCTTGTTTCTGCAGATTCAAAATGGGGAAATACTAACAAGAACAATACTGAGAGGCAAATTTCACACTATACTATCTTGTATAATGAGCTCATCAGGATTGTGCAGAAACTGTTCTCAGGCCACATAATCTTACAAATACAACTAAGCTTATGCCAAACATGCAAAAAGTACCTTTATTAAACATACACATACTCGACAAAAAATAGGTAAAATGAGGGGGATGCAAATACAAAAATTGCCACATACAAAGGGTGTTTACACATCCTTTTCAGAGTAAAATAAATTCATACAGGATTATTAAAAGCCTGTTTTTATAGGATATAATCCTAATATTTGTAGGATTGCACTTACTTCTAGTCAACTAATTGTGTTACTATCCTTAAATTTTTTTATAACATTAGTGGTCTACCAAGTTGATATTTGTGCCACCTGAATGTGGTTGCACAGAAAAACAGTTTGAGCATTTGCATGAGGTATCAGGTATCCCAGCACAGCAGGCTTACAACAGTCCCTCACCAATATTATCTTCATTTAAACTTTAATTTAAATGCTCAAAATGCTGGCCAAGACCCTATTACCTCATGCATTGCCCATGTCTAACTGCTGTTGTGCCATTATCATATTTCTTCTGTAGGTGAATGGATCAGTCAACTAATTGTACAACTATCCTTCAATTTATCTACCAATAGTAGCCTACAAAACTGATGTTTGTGGCACCTGAGTGTGGTTGATAAGAAAAGCAATTTGAGCTGTTGCATGAGGTATCAGGGCCTCCAGCACAGCAGCCCTGTAACCGTCCCTCACCCACCTAGTTTTGATTTAAACTTGAATTCAAAGCTGTTAATGCTGGCTCAGACCATGATACCTCATGCATGGCCCATGGCTGACGTCTGCAGTGCCATTATTACATTTCTACTGTGATTCAATTGATGCCACATTTCTCAGTGTCTGCCTCTAATTTTTGGAAGCGTTTGGACTCTAACTTGGGTCTTCATCATGTGTGTTGCCTGAATTTGGTAGGGTTCTCAGAGCACCATGCCTACATCTGTCAATAATTCACTTGTTACTGATCAATTTTTAAGCTAGAAATGCTAGTCCAAGCCCTTTCAAGGCACTGTTCCATGCATCCATGCTGTGAAATTATACTAGTTGTACTCTGGGTCAATTGATGACCTTTTTCTTATGGGTATAAGGGAGGGAAATGTTTAAAAACTTTTAGCTCAGTGTGAGACTAAGTGGAATGACACATTGGGCATACTGACCCCAGATGGTCTCAATGAATTTCTTAGCTTTTCCTCATTCCTGTGAAGATTTATATACATATTTTCCTTGTTTATCGTTTTGTCATCTGCCCCCTTTCCTTGTTGGTTGGGTGGTGTTTTATTTTATGTGTTTATTCATGTACATGTCTTATTGATTTTAGATGTCTCTTGAAATTAATGCGTTGTCAGACCTGGTCCTATTCCCAACCTTATTCTGCCTAATGGTCTGGACCTGCCAAACTGACCTGCGGACTACACAAAGAGTGTCGCCCACACAGAGATATATTAATGCTGTCCTATATCTATATCTTCATGTCTGCTTTGTCCTCTGTGTGCTGCTAATATGCTGTCACTTGTTAGCTTTAAATTACACTTGTGCTCCAGTCCCATACCGGCAGCTGCAGAGCGCATGCACGGTCATGCTGCCATATTCAGATTTGCTTGGCAGCATCTCTATGCCCTTTGCGCATGACCAGTGGCAAGGCTATTTAGCAGGCTCCTGCGCATGCACCATGGGCATGGCAGCTGGTATCTTCCAGATACTGGTAGCGCGATGCGCATGCACCAAAACCAGCACGGCTATTTGCCGGGGATGAGACAAGTGCCGTGCACGTGAACCCCAGCCCGAGAATATAAAGGTCCATTATGGCATTTTCATACTATCTCCTAGAGAAAGCGCCTTCCTGATTTCTCCCTCATTTTATAAGAGGCTTACTCCCTCCCAGGGCCGGAAGGCCATCTGGCAATTCTGGCAAATGCCAGAAGGGCCTGTCTGGTCATGGGCTGCCTTGCCTGCTACGTTGTTCAAAGAATCGGTGTTCTCAAGACATCCATACTGTTAAGAGTTGTGACAGCGCACAAAGTTGCTGACTCCGTCACTTTCCCCAGCAGCCACAGGGATCATTAGAAATATTGGTCTTGTAGTAAATCTTCCTTTCCTCCATCCAGGGTAATATTAGTAATATATCCCATCTGGTTCTTGGGGACGGGGACAACATGGGCCTGTGTGATGTCAAATGCCAGGACAGAATTTCAGCCCCAGTCCGTACCTGCTCCCTCCAAAGGTTTTTCTTACTTGTTGCTTATTTAAACCATGGATTTAGGAGTCCACTGATTCCTTACCTCACCTCTTCCCCCAGTATCCTTATGTGGTCATATTCCAACATGTGATGGGAGTATTCAGGTTCAGTGTTCTTTCCTAATTTGCACATCTTTTAAGCTTTGTAAAAATGCCTTTGTATGATACTTTGTACTGACTTAACTACTTATATTAAAAAGGCTCTGCATTTGTACTCGCTACTCCTTGTCCTCCAGTTCTTAATTGATTATATGGAGTGAGTCACTCAGGTGTGTGGCTCTGATGTACCTGCACTGGTGCTATCACCCACACACCATATATATCTGGGTTTATATGTATTCAAATCTTACACATTATATGCACTGCTTTGCCAGTCTTGGAATGCGCTATGAAACAAGGGGTATGCTCTTTGACTTCATTGTACACTGCACATTACCAGACAATAGAGTGTAGCGCAAATGAGTAAGATTCACAAAACCCTGACAATGAGATCAATATGTGGTGATGTCTTTCATATCCCCATGAATATAGTATCTGAGGCTGGACCAATATGGGGCAATCAATGCTCCACCATACTATTCCTGATTCACTTGAATATGACAAACAAGGCTTAAAAGTTGCTTATAAAAGTGAGAAACATTTATTTAGCACATAATGTACTATTTAGAATTAAAGTGTCAGATTATTAAGCATTGGGAAGCCGAATGTTCCTTTAAAAATCTAAGAATAATTTAAAAAGAATATGTATGCATTCATGGAACTAGCTATAATAAATAGATGTTGGCTAAAGCACACTTTAGGCAAGTTGTTCAATATGTTCAAATATATTTGTTTAGTGGTTAGATTATATTTGAAGGTACAGTATTGCAAGTGCTTGAGGGGAAGAGAAGGTTTACAAGTTGTTTGCTCAACAAAATGTAAATTACTCTCTGAGGCCAATTTCCACTCTCTCTTGAACAAAAGGCATTTCTGCGTGCATAAATAATATAAAGAGATGTGGGCACAATAGAATTGTTTATATCACATGTATATGCCCTTGACTTTGAAATATAGTAATCTTGTATAATAAAATGAAACATACTCAAACCACTTGACAATAAATGTCCTAAAAATGTTTGAAGTCACACCTGATATGTAACATAGTGCAATATGGACACATGTCCTTATTCTAGCTCCTCTTTTTTACAGTATTAGAGGACACCACTCTGACTTGTGATTTGTGGCAATAACAGCATTACAGGGCAGCATGATTGTTGTTTGTTCTGCTATCCAGTACCACAGATATGAGAGCGTGATATCCTTCTGCTGACTGGGGCACATGCTGTCCAACCAAGCCTTCCTAAAGTCCTTAACTACTTAAAGAATGTTTACACCACTACTGGGTGGCATATTGTGTATTGGTTACCCAACCATTTACATTGAACTTTCAGAATTACAGTACATATTTTAGCTATTCTCACTATCGAATTGCGAGAGCAGACCAGTGGCACGAGGGGTTAAACGATTAACTCCCATGTGATCTGTCCCATAGCATATTATGCATTGTCTACTCCGCTTCTGATATACTTTTATTGGATTAACCTTCTGAATTTCTACTTTGCTATTGAACACTCCATCGTCCTAACTAGCCCCTTGGGAGCGTTCCTGCATTTAACACTCATTTCGATAACTCCTGACCATGTCTCTGATTCTGCCATTGACCATGCCTCTCAGGTTCTGAACCATCCTACCATTGACTTTCTATGCAGGCCAGCAGAGAAACATACACAGAATTCCCCATTCCCAGAATGACTCATGTTATAAATTAAAGCCATGTTTCTCCACTGCATCAGCAGTTAATGAGTTATGGATATGAGTTTAAAAAGGCAAAAATAAAAAATAAAACTTGTCATGACCATTCAATACAAAATGCAGGTTCAACAATAATTTTACTCTTACTAAGAAGTATGCATCTCTTTAACATAGAGTGCACTTTACATATTATTAGTGTCACAGTTTCATCACTCACTGTGGCAAATGAACACTGTCAGAGACAGCTCAGTCGCCCTATGGGATCTGAAGTGTGCAGGACTGAAAGTATTGTGAGTGAAAGCCCAGTCATCCAGTCTGAGGCTGGGATATGGGGAGGGCTGACAGCAACTTGATTGACAACCCTGCTGCTCAATCTGGCCTAGCCTGCAGGCTTCCTCAAGTGTTTCCCATTCTTGATTATTTAGTAGGTATTTAGCTGGCTAGTTATTAGAAGACCATTGTCATCTATAGGTATTCTCTGCGAAGTGTGCGTCTGTCAGATTCCCTGATCTTGTTACCGGACCTGTGTTATCCTTTTTGATCTTAAAACTCTCTGACCTCAGCTTTCCTGACCACAGACTTGGCCTCTGCCTATCCGTTTCTTGTTTCCCTTTATCTTATTGCATCCTCTTGACATTTGACACCAAACTGTTACTTGACCACACCTTTGTATTGCCCGTTTGTACTGCAAGCTCTTCTGGTGTCTTGGACCTCCTGACTAGCTCGTGAGCATCTACTCAGTGTCATGTTTAGGTTGTTTGTGTCTTAGATGAAAGATAGCCAAACAGCTTAGGCAGCACTCTGTAGCGCTATGGCATGCAAACATAAATTATGAAAATTTAACTGCATTGCTGCACTAGAAATATGAAAAATTGAGAATGCTCAGCGTATAAATTGGCCAATTCATGTGTACCTGGTAGCCACGTTAAGGTGATTCTCATTGCCAGGACCTAAGGCCCATCCTCTCTTAGACAGTCTACATCTCTCTGGGAACCTAATATGAATCCTCTCTTGGACTAAAGTCTATATCTCTGTGAAGGGGTAGAATCCTGCTGCAATCAAAAACACTTAAGACTACGGGGCGGAGTGCTCAGTCAGAAGGCTACATACAAATATTAAAAAAAACTGAATGTCACATCCAAACATAAATCAGGTCTTAACAATAAATAAAAATTTTAGGGTCACTTAGAAATTTCCTTATTTTTGAAAGAAAAACAGTTTTTTTTCAATGAAGATAACATTAAATGATTCAGAAATACACTCTATACATTGTTAATGTGGTAAATGACTATTCTAGCTGCAAACTGGTTTGTAATGCAATATCTTCATAGGTGAATAGAGGCCCTTTTCACCCATCACTCCAGTGTTCTTATGGTACTTTGTGTTTGCTAACTGTGTGAGAAGGCTAATGGATGGTTACAATACCCTTGAAAACCCTTGTGCAAGTATGTTAGCACAGCCGAAAACAGTTTGGCTGATTAGAGAACCTGTAAAACTGACCTTCCATTTGTTGGTTGCATTAAACTCTCAAAATGGCCAGAAAAAAAATAACTTTCATGAAACTCGACAGTCTATTGTTGTTCTTAGAAATGAAGGCTATTCCATGCGAGAAATTGCAAAGAAACTGAAGATTTCCTACAACGGTGTGTACTACTCCCTTCAAAGGATAGCACAAACAGGCTCTAACCAGAGTAGAAAGAGAAGTGGGAGGCCCCGCTGCACAACTGAGCAACAAGACAAGTACATTAGAGCCTGTTGTTTGAAAAAAATCAATGTCTCGCAGGTCCTCAACTGCCAGCTTCATTAAATAGCTTCAACGTCTACAGTGAAGAGGCGACTCCGGGATGCTAGCCTTCAGGGCAGACTGGCAAAGAAAAAGCCATATCTGAGACTGGCTAATAAAAGGAAAAGGTTAAAATTGGCAAAAGAATACAGACATTGGACAGAGGAAGATTGAAAAAAGGGTTATGGACAGACAAATCTAAGTTTGAGGTGTTTGGATAACACAGAAAAACATTTGTGAGAAGCAGAACAACTGAAAAGATGCTGGAAGAGTGCCTGACACCATCTGTGGAGGTAATGTGATGGTCTGGGTTGCTTTTGTGCTGGAAAAGTGGGAGATTTGTACAAGGTAAAAGGTATTTTGAATAAGGAAGGCTATCACTTCATTTTACAACACCATGCCATACCCTGTTGACAGCGCTTGATTGGAGCCAATTTCATCCTACAACAGGACAATGACCCAAAGCACACCTCAAATTATGCAAGAACTATTTAGGGAAGAAGAAGGCAGCTGGTATTCTATCTGTAATGGAGTGGCCAGCGCAGTCACCAGATCTCAACCCCATTGAGCTGTTGTGGGAGCAGTTGACCGCATGGTAAGCAAAAAGTGCCCATCAAGCCAAACCAACTTGTGGGAGGGGCTTCTGGAAGCATGGGGCGAAATTTCTACAGATTACCTCAGCAAATTAACTGCTAGAATGCCAAAGGTCTGCAATGCTGGAATTGCTGTAAATGGTCCATTCTTTGACCAAAGCAAAGTTTGAAAGAAAAACATATTATTTCAAGTACAAATCTTTTTTTCAAACCCTGTCAATGTCTGAACTAGATTTTAAATTCATTTGGCAACTCATTTGATTAATAAACGTATGAGTTTTCACGGAAAACACAAAATTGTCTGGGTGACCCCAAAATATTGAATGGTAGTGTATGGCTGCTGTTTTTGGCACAAGGTTAGAGGAGGCTGGGTGTTTGTAAAGCTGCGAAACTCGGCCTTTCCTAACAATGATAGTGAACAAGCCATAACCCTAACAAGCTACATAAGGTCTGAAACATTGATCAAATTTATCTTACCACAAACATCTCCAAAGACGCACAAACTTTTGCATTTACCTACTTTCCTTTTTTAAAATGAAAACAATAACAATTTGTTTGTACATGTTTTGCATAAAATAAAAATGAAATGTGCCAGCTATAACTTTAGACCTTTTAGATATTATTTTATCTGTAACTTGCCTAACTGTTCATAATAATAGTAACTTTTACACGGAGTGCCCAAACTTTTTCATGCCACTGTACTTTAATCAACCTTATATAATACATCAGATCTAATTGCTCCAGTTATTGTGACATGAATGTAGGTTTCCCTGTTGTACCAGACTTATGAGCAGATTAAACACTTTGGTTTCCCTTCCTATTGGTACTTACAGTGGTAAGAAAAAGTATTTTCCCCATTCCGGATTTCCTATTCTTTTGTCACACTAAGGCTACTTTCACATTAGCGTCTTTGGGCGCAGCGTCGTCGACGCAACCCAAAACGCAATACACAACGCAGCGTTTTTTGACGCATGTGGTCAGAGCAGAACAACCCAATAAAAATTAAATGAACTACCATAAATTGCAAGAAAAAAAAATGTCACACACATAAAAAAAACAAACAGCAAACATTGCAAAGAATAAAAAAAAATGGGCAGAGAAATTATATACTTACATCTCTTGAAGGCAGAGCTGTGTCTCGTGTACTCTCTGTTTCCAGATGTGCAGGCAAGTGAAATACAATGCAATCACTCTTTTTTTATATCTATGGGGTGGTCTTGTCACTGTCTAGACACTTCATCAATTGTTTTTTACTCAAAAGGCGCATGCGTAGAACAACGCAGGTCAACGCAGGCACCTGCGCCCTATGCATTGTACATAGACAGTAATGTGGTTTTTTGGCGCATTTACGATGCAAGTGCGTTGCATGCGTTGTTTACCGGAAATTTGGCGCAGGAAAAATGCAACATGTAGCGTCGGCCGCGCCCTGTCTGGAGTGCCCAAATGACGCATGCGTCGTACAACGCTTGACAACGCATACCGGTGCATGTCCATGCGCCCCCCATGTTAAAGATAGGGGCGCATGATGCATGTGTCGGTATCCGTCGACAACGCTGCGCCCAAAGACGCTAATGTGAACGTAGCCTTAAATGTTTCAGATCACTAAACAAATTAAATGTTAGGCAAAGATTACACAAGTAAACACAAAGTACAGTTTATAAATGAAGGTATTAATTATTAAGGGAAAAACAAATCCAAACCTACATGGCCATGTGTGAAAAAGGGATTGCCTTCTAAGCCTAATAGCTGGTTGGCCCACCCTTAGCAGCAACAACTGCAATCAAGCATTTTCAGTAACTGGCAATGAATATTTTCACTGACAATTAATCTTTTAAAATGCTCTGGAGGAATTTTAACATTCTCATCATTTGCAGAACTGTTGTAATTCAGTCACATTGGAGGGTCCTGGCATGAACCACACTTTAAGGTCATGACACAGAATCTCAATTGGACAAAGGTCAGGTCTTTGACTAGATCACTCCAAAGTCTTATTTTTTTTTCTTTAGCCATTCAGAGGTGGACTTGCTGGTGTATTTTTCTATTGGAACTCAATCATGCAGACCATTTTTGCCTAGGCTCTTTCTTTTGGTGGAATCATGAACATTGACCCTAGCTGGAGAAAATGAGGCCTGCACTTCTTTGGATGTTGTTGTGGGGTCTTTTGGGAACTCTTGGATGTGTCATTGCTGTGCTCTTGGGGTAATTTACATTGGCCGGCCACTCCTGAGATGGTTGATCACTGTTCCATATTTTTGCCATTTGTGGCTAATGACTCACTTTCGTTCGCACAAGTCCCAAAGATTTAGAAAAGGCTTTATAACCTTTCTCAGATTGATCTCAATGACTTTATTTCTCATTTGTTCCAGAATTTCTTTGGATCAAGGCATAATTTCTAGCTTTTGAGGATCTTTTGGTTTACTTCACTTTTTCAGGCAGGTCCTATTTAAGTGATTTCTTGATTGAGGACAGGTGTGGCAGTAATCAGGCCTGGGTGTGGCTAGGGAACCTGAATTCTGCTTCCGAAAGATGTGATAAACCACAGTTAATTTATAACTTAAGGTGGGTGCAATCACTTTTTCACACAGGGCATTAGTTGACCCAGACTAGTCACCCCTTTCTCCATCTTATCATGCCTCTATGGGTGTGATAAAAATTTGGAGGAATTGTTATCACTAACCCCTAAAAATATAATGCATGTGTGCCACACATTTCAGCTGAGTCACTGCACCTCTGCGGTCCGCCTTCAAAGACACACTGTGCATGACTGGAAGCCATCTTCTGAACTTCAGGTCATGCAAGTAGACCTGTAAAGCTGTTGGTACCCTTCCCAGCTTCAAAGGCACACTGCACATGTCCTGAAGTTTAGAAAATAGCTTCCAGTCATGCTCACCCAACAAGGGTGTGATAGCATGGAAAAAGGGCTGACAAATATGGGGCAACTAACGACCCATCAACTAGTTAAAACCTCCATTAGCTTTGGAAATGGAGGCAATAAAAATGCATTTTTTAAATCTCGTTTGTGTAGAAAAATGCTAGAGGGATGGTCGGCAGGGAAATTGCTAGTGATGAGCGAATATACTCGTTACTCGAGATTTCTCGAGCATGCTCGGGGGTCCTCCAAGTATTTTTTAGTGCTGGGAGATTTAGTTTTTCTTGCCGCAGCTGAATGTTTTACATCTGTTAGCAAGTATAAGTACATGTGGGGATTCCCTAGCAGCCAGGCAACCCCCACATGTACTTATGCTGGTTTACAGATGTAAATCATTCAGCTGCGGCAAGAAAAACGAAATCTCCCAGCACTAAAAAATACTTGGAGGACCCCTAAGCATGCTCAAGAAATCTCGAGTAACGAGTATATTCGCTCATCGCTAGAATTTACTCATAAATAAGTGAATACTGCTGTATTGGCTGGCATGGGGATCTGACAGGTTCCCTTTAATTTTTTCAACCCGCAATCATCACTTTTCTTCTTTGCCATTTATAAAATAAATAGCTTTAAACGGAACCTGTCACCAGAAGTAAGGCTATTAACCTGCAGATATGCGGTTAATCTGCAGGTTAAAAGAGTTCTTATGCTGTCCGATGCCTATACGTAGCGGGGAGAAAATGAACTTTATTCTCTCTGCCAGCATTCTGGTTTCAGGCATGGGGCAGAGGCGCCGCTGGTTCAGTCACCGCTCTGAGAATACGGAGCGACTGCTCTAACTGCACCTCTTGCTCTGATTGACATTGGCTCTGCATTGGGGCTCAGCTGTCAGTCAGGGCCAGGGGTGTGGTTACAGTGGCCGTTCGGTATTCTCAGAGTAGTGACTGAACTAGAGAAGCCTCCGCCTCCATGACTGAAACTGAATGCTGGTGGGGAGAATAAAGTAAATTTTCTCCCCACTGCATTCGGCTGCGTGCAGGCTCCAGGTAGCATAATAATATTATCAAGCGGCTGATTAACATATTTGCAAGTTAATATAATTATTTCTCTTGACAGGTTCCCTTTAATTACTGATTATGGGAAGTAAAGGATCAAACTATTTCCATTTTATAAGAGATGAATATACTTTATTTGGTTCATATTCCATATGATGTCTAATATTTGACTTTATTTACTCTGAGATTAGAATTTTTTTTAACCTACTTATGGCTATGTGCCACGTTTTACTGGATATTGTTTGTATGTGTCCACTGTCCATATCACCCAGAGTTTTCTACTGTAGTATTTTGTTAATTCTATCTCTGGAACTATACCTGGATATGTATGTTCTATATCTCGTGTGCAAACAGGTCTCCTGGATTTGCAAGCACTGCAAAAACAATAAAAGAGGGATAATTTTAATTGTTTTATTCTACTTTAAAATGTCTATCTGTGCACTGTGCTATTAAGTGGGCTGTTGGTTACTACTGTTACCACATGTTTCTATGGTGACATCATTTTTATATTACTATGGCTTATATTACGTTGTTTACATCAAAGAGTATGAAAGGAGTTGGATAGAGTCCAAAGAGACCTCAGATTGTCATTAATGTCCTTTGAGGTCAATTTGAGGCTTTGCAGTATTTCCAATTTACAGCAATTCAAATTTTGGCAAAAAACAAGGCAAATTCAAAAGATGTGCTTATACTTTTGAGTACACTATATTTTTTGTTGGTATGAAAATTTAGATGGTGAAAATTATATTATGTACTAATTTTGTACTTTAATTACTATATATAGTGTATTTTATCAGCAATACTAAACAATAAATTCCAGTGAAGCATGGACACATTATATTGAAGCTGTCTCCTCACAGTGTCAATTTGCATTACTGCAGGAAGATGTAGGTATTAATCTTTCTTGCCATATGTCCATCCAGTTATTGCATAATATTCTCTTTTCTGCCCTTTGTTCCTATTTTTTGTTGCCAATGCTGTCACTACTACTTGTAAATGTAACACCCTATGTGGAAAGCTGTCTAGGTAATTTAAAGGTTTATACATCCTAAGTGGTGGTGGCAAAATCTTCTCGAAAACTATATTTTCATCAGACAGATTTTCATTTTGGCTTTGCAAAGGAAGATTGAAGTGACAACTTTGCAAACACACAACATTCTTCCCTGGCACAATGGATACTTTTCTTTATATTTTCATACATTTGTTCCAGATTCCTACAGTAAAAGTGTCTAGTTCACAGCAAAAAAACAAACTCTTAATGCAAAATAATTATTTGTTTCAAAATGTAATAATTTGAAATTATCATTGATAACTATTTTCTTCTACATGTGAGTGGAGGAAGGTGATTCTGAAAAAATGTAACAATAGTTCATTGCCTAGCACGAAACCATTATCACATTCATAGAGGCACCGAAATAATTTAGTAAGTCCTTGCTCACATCTGTGATGGATCCTTTAGTTGTCTCTATTGAATATTCTGAAAAAAAGAAGAAAAAAAGCTGAAGAAAATAGCTCTTCATTCCAGTAAAATAACAGAACAGGAGAAGAACTTGACAGAACACATTGTTGTCAAAGGGGTCCAATGGATGTCATTATTATCCACCATATCACAAATCTATTACAGCTGTGAATTTTGTGTTTCTGATTCTATAACAGAACAAAAAAATGGATTTTATGTTGCACACGGAGCAAAATGTTGAATTACTGGATTGTACCTATGAAAACAGTAAAGCAAACTGTCTGCCTATTGAGAACCGATACTCGGTAGACAAATAGAAAACTAAACTAATCATGTAACTTAAAGCTCCTAAGCCACAATGCAAAAGTTATTACATAGACCCCCATTTATCATATGCTAGTTACAGTCTTGTTCTTTCTTGTGTTTCCATATGACAGAACTCGGAGTTCTAAGTCCTAGATTTGGTTGCTACTTATTCTTTTGGTGAGTATCAAAGAGAATTTTGGGGTCACGTTGCCTATGTGCAACACTGAAGTCCCATCCAGAAAAGCTGGGCACATGAACAAGTCCATGAATGATCAAAAGAGTTGCCATTTAAAAAAAAAAAAAAAATGGTTGTATTGGAATTGGAAATTCTCAACATTTTTAACCTTAATTCCTATGAAATTGTTTGTGGTTCACGGTATCTCTAAGCTTGCTGGCAGTATAATATCCTTTATGTATCTGCAATTAACATAAATCATGTAATGGTAAACTGTTATGCTTCATCTTTCCACATCTTTCCATGCTTTTGTGCTTTAATTTTAAATGATAATTGACCATTTTCACTCCTTACCTTAATTTCCAATTTATTCCCTTCCACCCTCATCAGCCCTTTCTCTTCACTTAGCCTTTGTTTTAAGTAAAATTTGGTTATTTTGTTATAGCTTTATACTTTCATGGAAAAAAGTATTAAAAGTTACTCGACCAAGAAAAAAAAAGTTACCAATCTGATTATTCTGAAGCTTGTATTATTATTAGTGATGACCAAATATACTCGTTGCTCGGGTTTTCCTGAGCACACTCGGGTGATCTCCGAGTATTTATGACAGCTCGGAGATTTAGTTTTCATCGCGGCAGCTGAATGATTTACAGCTACTAGCCTGCTTGATTACATGTGGGGATTCCCTAGCAACCAGGCAACCCCACATGTACTCAGCCTGGCTAATAGCTGTAAATCATTCAGCTGCCGTGATGAAAACTAAATCTGCGAGCAACGTAAGTTGCTATATTTCAAAGGCTGACCAAGTTTACATGTCCAGTACGTTTTACAGTCTTGGTTTTGTTTCTACTGAAAGTATGCAACAGCAGTATCTTTGTGATCTTAGTCCGACTTGATATCTTTCAGAACTGCTACTGACTCTTCGATGTCATCTCCTTTCCTGTCGACGGTAGATCAGCCAATCTGCATGTTAACATTAATGTTACAACAAATGACATGTGATATTGATTAAATGGAAAGGACAACATTTCTAAATTCATTTTACACTGAGGAAAGTTAGAAAGAAAGGAGGCTTTTTTTCTTTTTCTGGCTTACCAGATTTAATACTTGCACAAAGCATGGAGTGGACTATGTTTGATTTCAGTCTGATAATATCAAGGAAATGTTTATCCCAATTAATCATTTACTATGTTCTATTTGGAGCAGACCCAAAGTTAACTGTTAGTTGTACTATAGCATACAAGTCATTTTGTTGCTTCTCAATACAAGGTCTATAAGCTACTGTAAAATGAGAAATGGAAAAACTAGTGTCGGGATTTTTGCAATTGGGACCATGATAAAGGCTCCTACTTTGGCAGCAATCATTCCTTCAGCCTTTTGTACACATCACACAATCTATTATTCTAGATCAGCTTGTTGCTTCCCATTAGCTAATGAAAAATAGTAACTGTCCCAGATTGTAGCTACCTTTCCAGCAGATTGACACCTATCAAAATTCAATTAAAATACAATGGCCCCTATTTATCAAAGTGTTTACATCAGAAAAATTATTTAAAACACTTCAAAAAATGCTATTTTTTATGCTACTTTTGCCATTTTTATGTTAGTTTCTGGTAGCTATGTCAAAATGAGCAGAGCTGGGGAGTAGCCAGAGTGCAATGGGTATGACTACAGAAGCAAATTAAATTCAACAGAAGTGAAGGTGAAAGTTAGGAGAGAAATGTTACTCCAATGCTTGAATATTATCATATTCCATCCGTTACACTGCATCATTCATAAGGGAGTGAACAGAAATGCACAAATTCAAAATTATCATAAAATTGTATTTTATTAAAATCTTTTAAATCTAATGGGGCGTGCTGAAGAAGTGTGGACGAAACACGTGTCGGGGTGGAGGGACACAGCACCTGCCCCACACATTGTGAGTATATCTGTCACTATTTCAGCTTATATTGCCATACTCAATCTTGAGTAGTTCATAATTTTTGCTGAGGCATATGAGGACCAGTGCCAATTTGATATTCAAGCAAAAGTAACAAGGATTTTTGCAAGGCCATGCTAATAGATATCAGCTAGGTGCATTATGTTCCTCCAATTTTCTGCTTGGTTGCATTGATTTGCCTCCTTAATCATTCAGTGCAGGCTGTCGTTAGTAATTTTGATACTTATTGCAATTGGTGTGTTTAAAGGGGCTTGTAGCCTTATGAGTCCCTCACATCTGAGGTTACTTTTTTTGTTATTGTTCATTTTTTCATTAGTTTTAAAACAATTTAATAAAATACAATTTTATGATAATTTTGAATTTGTGCATTTCTGTTCACTCCCTTATGGATGCTGCAGTGTAATGGTCGGAATATGATAGAATGCTTAGCACATTAAGATTGATGGATCATTTATTGATAAATACTTAAATAAATATATTAGCATTTCTAGCATGGATGCACATGCCTCTGACAAGATGCACCAAATAGAGTAAAAATACCTATATAGTACCACATACACAAGTAAAGGTGTCATGCAGCATATCATGAAGATGCTACATGAGAAGCATGACTAAGACCATATATAAATGCAAAAGTAAATAAATCTACAGAAAAATAGGGAAAAACATAAAAATACAGGACAAGGAATCCATAAAAGGTTAAGAACTAGAGAAAAGTAAAAATGGACATGACAGTTATAGGCCCCAAGGAATGGCACAATGCAGAAGCGTATGCATGAAGAAATGATGATTAAGTGAATGAAGTATATATAAATAAAAAGTATGTGCAATAGTCAAAGGTAAATGATACAGTAATAATAATAAGGTAAAAATATACATATACTGGTGCAAAGATATCTTCATCAGGGTAAAGGTTCTCATCCTTTACGGGTTCCTTGTACTTTAATTTCTATATTTTTTTATCTATCTTTCAATAAAGTTGTTTACTTTTGCATTTATACAGCTCTGGCAAAAATTAAGCGACCACTGCAAAATGTTCAGTTTGTCTGATTTTTCTCTTTAAAGGTATATTTTTGAGTAAAATGTAAATTGTTCTTTTAGTCTATAAACTTCTGACAACATGTCTCTGAATTTACAAGCAATAATTTTTGTATTTTTTTCTGACAAAGAAAAATGGTCAAAATGAAAAAAAAACAAAACACATGGCTTTCGGACCTCAAATAATGCGAAGAAAACAAGTTCATAATCATTTGGAAACAACAATAATAATGTTTTAACTCAGGAACAGTTCAGAAATCAATATTTTGTGGAACAACCATGATTTTTAATCACAGCTTTCATGCGTCTTGGCATGCTTTCCACCAGTCTTTCACACTGCTTCTGACACAAAAATTTAAGCAGTTCTTCTTTGATTGATCACTTGTGACTATCCATCATCCACTTGATTACATTCCAGAGGTTTTCAATGGGGTTCAGGTCTGGAGATTGGGCTGCCCATGACAGGGTTTTGATGTGATGGTCTCTTAATTTTTGCCAGAGCTGTATATAGTCTAAGTCATTCTTCTCATGTTAGGGTCTACATAATAATTAGACTAGAGTGTTCCTCTTAATTAATTTGGCCAATCTTATTCCTATTGGTGACTGTTGGATCAAGACCTTAGCAGTAAGTACTCCTACTTTCAAATTGCCAGTGTTGCAGTCTTTTCTTTATTCCTGCATAGCCCTCAGTAAGAATGTTGTACCAAATGCCAATATTAATGAATCAGGGCCTGTATTTTTTGTGGTGTGATTAACCTCTTAAGCCCCGAGGGTGGTTTGCACGTTAATGACCGGGCCAATTTTTACAATTCTGACCACTGTCCCTTTATGAGATTATAACTCTGGAACCCTTCAACGGATCCCAGTGATTCTGACACTGTCTTCTCGAGACATATTGTACTTCATGATAGTGGTAAAATTTCTTTGATATTACCTGCGTTTATTTGTGAAAAAAATGGAAATTTGGCAAAAATTTTGAAAATTTTGCAATTTTCCAAATTTGAATTTTTATTCAATAACATCACAGAGATATGTCACACAAAATACTTTATAAATAACATTTCCCACATGTCTACTTTACATCAGCACAATTTTGGAACCCCATTTTTTTTTGTTAGGGAGTTATAAGGGTTGAAAGTTGACCAGCAATTTCTAATTTTTACAACACCATTTTTTTTAGGGACCACATCTCATTTGAAGTCATTTTGAGGGGTCTATATGATAGAAAATAACCAAGTGTGACACCATTCTAAAAACTGCACCCCACAAGGTTCCCAAAACCACATTCAAGAAGTTTATTAACCCTTCAGTTGTTTCACAGGAATTTTTGGAATGTTTAAATAAAAATGAACATGTAACTTTTTTCACAAAAAAATAATTCAGCTCCAATTTGTGTTATTTTACCAAGGGTAACAGGAGAAAATGGACCACAAAAGATGTTGTATAATTTGTCCTGAGTACGCCGATACCCCATATGTGGGGGTAAACCACTTTTTGGGCACATGGCAGAGCTCAGAAGCGAAGGAGCACCATTTGACTTTTCAATGCAAAATTGACTGGAATTGAGATGGGACGCCATGTTGCGTTTGGAGAGCCCCTGATGTGCCTAAACATTGAAACCCCCCACAAGTGACACCAGTTTGGAAAGTAGACCCCCTAAGGAACTTATCTAGATGTGTGGTGAGCACTTTGACTAATTAAGTGATTCACAGAAGTTTATAATGCAGAACCGTAAAAATAAAAAATCATGTTTTTTCACAAAAATGATATTTTCAAACCCAATTTTTTATTTTCCCAAGGGTAAGAGAAGAAATTGGACCGCAAAAGTTGTTGACCAATTTGTTCTGAGCACGCTGATACCCCATATGTGGGGGTAAACCACTGTTTGGGTGCATGGGAGAGCTCAAAAGGGAAGGAGCGCCGTTTGACTTTTCAATGCAAAATTGACAGGAATTGAGATGGGATGTGTTGTGAATTAGACTTTTTTTGCTCCCTCTTGTGGTCACTAGTGATATGACTCTGGGATTGTCTTTCCTCAGTTTGGCACCCACCTGGGTCGTTAGTCCAGTGGTGTTGCTATATGAACTTCCTGAATTCTTAGTCTGGTGCCTGGCATCGTTGTAATCAGTCCTTTCTGTTTGCTCCTTTCTGCTGGTCCGGGTTCTTGCAAAATTAAGCTAAGTCTTGATTCCTTGTTTTTTGGTTATTTGCATTGCTCTTATTTTTTGTCCAGCTTGTACTAAATGTGATTCCTGATTTTGCTGGAAGCTCTAGGGGGCTGGTATTCTCCCCCCGGGCCGTTAACGGTTCGGGGGTTCTTGAATATCCAGCGTGGAAATTTTGATAGGGTTTTTGCTGACCGTATAAGTCATCTTACTATATTCTGCTATTAGTCAGTGGGCCTCTCTTTGCTAAATACCTAGTTAATTCTTACGTTTGTCTTTTCTTCTTACCTCACCGTTATTATTTGTTGGGGGCTTGTATCCAACTTTTGGGGTCTTTTCTCTGGAGGCAAGAAAGGTCTATCTTTTCCCTTCTAGGGTTAGTTAGTTCTCCGGCTGGCGCGAGACGTCTAGAACCAACGTAGGCACGTTCCCCGGCTGCTGCTATTTGTGGTGCTAGGATTAGATATACGGTCAGCCCAGTTACCACTGCCCTATGAGCTGGTTTTTTGTGTTTGCAGACTTGGTATTTATTTCTGAGACCCCCTGCCATTGGGGTCATAACAGTATGCCAAGCCAACATTGAATGTTTAATGCATTGCAGAAGTGGGATAATAAGAAAGGAAATTCTGAGGTTTTTTTTTTTCCTCTCTTTCTTCCTCCCCTTTACCTCTGAGTGGCTTATGCTTGCTGCAGACATGAATGTCCAGACTTTGATTACAAGTGTGGATCAGCTTGCTGCTCGTGTGCAGAGCATACAAGATTTTGTTACCAGTAGTCCAATGTCTGAACCTAAAATACCTATTCCTGAACTGTTCTCTGGAGACCGATTTAAGTTTAGGAATTTCAGGGATAATTGTAAATTGTTTCTATCTCTGAGACCCCGTTCGTCTGGAGACTCAGCTCAGCAAGTTAAAATTGTTATCTCTTTCTTGCGGGGCGACCCTCAGGATTGGGCTTTCTCGCTAGCGCCAGGAGATCCGGCATTGGCGAATATTGATGCGTTTTTTCTGGCGCTCGGATTGCTTTACGAGGAACCCAATCTTGAAATTCAGGCAGAAAAAGCCTTGCTGGCTATTTCTCAGGGCCAGGATGAAGCTGAAGTGTATTGCCAAAAATTTCGGAAATGGTCCGTGCTTACTCAGTGGAATGAGTGTGCTCTGGCCGCAAATTTCAGAAATGGCCTTTCTGAAGCCATTAAGAATGTGATGGTGGGTTTCTCCATTCCTACAAGTCTGAATGATTCCATGGCGCTGGCTATTCAAATTGATCGGTGTTTGCGGGAGCGCAAAACTGCTAATCCTCTGGTGGTGTTGTCTGAACAGACACCTGATTTAATGCAATTTGATAGAATTCAGACTAGAAATGAACGGAAAAATCATAGATGTCAGAATGGGTTGTGTTTTTACTGTGGTGATTCTACACATGTTATATCAGCATGCTCTAAACGCCTAACAAGGGTTGTTAGCCCTGTCGCCATTGGTAATTTGCAACCTAAATTTATTTTGTCTGTGACTTTAATTTGCTCATTGTCTTCCTACCCTGTTATGGCGTTTGTGGATTCAGGTGCTGCCCTGAGTCTTATGGATCTGTCATTTGCCAGGCGCTGTGGTTTTGTTCTTGAGCCATTGGTAAATCCTATCCCTCTTAGAGGTATTGATGCTACGCCATTGGCGGAAAATAAACCGCAGTTTTGGACACAGGTAACCATGTGTATGACTCCTGAACATCGGGAGGTGATTCGTTTTCTTTTTCTGCATAAAATGCATGATTTGGTCGTTTTGAGTCTACCATGGTTACAGACCCATAATCCAGTCTTGGATTGGAAGGCAATGTCTGTGTCAAGTTGGGGCTGTCAGGGAATTCATGGTGATTCCCCGCCGGTGTCTATTGCTTCCTCTACTCCTTCGGAAGTTCCTGAGTATTTGTCTGATTTTCAGGATGTATTCAGCGAGTCCAGGTCCAGTGCTCTGCCTCCTCATAGAGACTGTGACTGCGCTATAGATTTGATTCCAGGTAGTAAATTTCCTAAGGGAAGACTATTTAATCTGTCTGTACCTGAGCATACCGCAATGCGTTCGTATATCAAGGAATCTCTGGAGAAGGGGCATATCCGTCCATCCTCTTCCCCTCTTGGTGCGGGATTCTTTTTTGTGGCCAAGAAGGATGGATCTTTGAGACCTTGTATTGACTATAGGCTTCTGAATAAAATCACTGTTAAATTTCAGTATCCTTTGCCTCTGTTGTCGGACTTGTTTGCCCGGATTAAAGGTGCCAAGTGGTTCACCAAGATTGATCTTCGTGGTGCGTACAACCTTGTGCGCATTAAGCAGGGAGATGAATGGAAAACTGCATTTAATACGCCCGAAGGTCATTTTGAGTACTTGGTGATGCCTTTTGGGCTCTCTAATGCTCCTTCAGTGTTTCAGTCCTTTATGCATGATATTTTCCGGAAGTATCTGGATAAATTTATGATTGTTTATCTGGATGATATTCTGTTTTTTTCTGATGATTGGGACTCGCATGTAGAGCAGGTCAGGATGGTGTTTCAGGTCTTGCGTGAGAATGCTTTGTTTGTTAAGGGCTCAAAGTGTCTCTTTGGAGTACAGAAGGTTCCCTTTTTGGGGTTTATTTTTTCCCCTTCTGCGGTGGAGATGGACCCAGTCAAGGTCCGAGCTATTCATGATTGGACTCAACCCACGTCAGTTAAGAGTCTTCAGAAGTTCTTGGGTTTTGCTAACTTCTACCGTCGTTTTAGCGCAAATTTTTCTAGCGTTGTTAAACCTTTGACGGATATGACCAAGAAAGGTTCTGATGTTGCTAACTGGGCTCCTGCAGCCGTGGAAGCTTTCCAAGAGTTGAAGCGCCGGTTTACTTCAGCGCCTGTTTTGTGCCAGCCTGATGTCTCACTTCCCTTTCAGGTTGAAGTGGATGCTTCTGAGATTGGGGCAGGGGCCGTTTTGTCGCAGAGAGGCCCTGGTTGCTCTGTAATGAGACCATGTGCTTTTTTCTCTAGGAAGTTTTCGCCTGCTGAGCGGAATTATGATGTTGGCAATCGGGAGTTGCTGGCCATGAAGTGGGCATTTGAGGAGTGGCGTCATTGGCTCGAGGGTGCTAAGCATCGTGTGGTGGTCTTGACTGATCACAAAAATCTGATGTATCTCGAGTCTGCTAAATGCCTGAATCCTAGACAGGCCCGTTGGTCATTGTTTTTCTCCCGTTTTGACTTTGTGGTCTCGTATTTACCAGGTTCAAAGAATGTGAAGGCTGATGCTCTTTCAAGGAGCTTTGTGCCTGACTCTCCTGGAGTCGCAGAACCAGTTGGTATTCTTAAAGAGGGAGTAATCTTGTCAGCCATTTCTCCGGATTTGCGACGTGTTTTGCAGAGATTTCAGGCTGGTAGACCTGATTCTTGTCCACCTGACAGACTGTTTGTTCCTGATAAGTGGACCAGCAGAGTCATTTCCGAGGTTCATTCCTCGGTGTTGGCAGGGCATCCGGGAATTTTTGGCACCAGAGATTTGGTGGCTAGGTCCTTTTGGTGGCCTTCCTTGTCACGGGATGTGCGGTCATTTGTGCAGTCCTTTGGGACGTGTGCTCGAGCTAAGCCTTGCTGTTCTCATGCCAGCGGGTTGCTCTTGCCCTTGCCTGTCCCGAAGAGGCCTTGGACACACATTTCCATGGACTTCATTTCAGATCTTCCGGTGTCTCAGGGCATGTCTGTCATCTGGGTGGTATGTGATCGCTTTTCCAAGATGGTCCATTTGGTATCTTTGCCTAAGCTGCCTTCCTCTTCCGATCTGGTTCCTCTGTTCTTTCAGAATGTGGTTCGTTTACACGGCATTCCTGAGAATATCGTGTCTGACAGAGGATCCCAGTTTGTTTCCAGGTTCTGGCGATCCTTTTTTGCTAAGATGGGCATTGATTTGTCGTTTTCGTCTGCCTTTCATCCTCAGACTAATGGACAAACGGAACAAACTAATCAGACTCTGGAGGCTTATTTGAGGTGTTTTGTTTCTGCAGATCAGGATGATTGGGTGACCTTCTTGCCATTGGCTGAGTTTGCCCTTAATAATCGGGATAGTTCCGCTACTTTGGTTTCGCCATTTTTCTGCAACTCTGGTTTCCATCCTCGTTTTTCCTCGGGACATGTGGAGCCTTCTGACTGTCCTGGGGTAGATTCTGTGGTGGATAGGTTACAGCAGATTTGGAATCATGTGGTGGACAACTTAAAGTTGTCACAGGAGAAGGCTCAGCGTTTTGCCAACCGCCGCCGCGGTGTGGGTCCCCGACTTCGTGTTGGGGATTTGGTATGGCTGTCTTCTCGATTTGTTCCTATGAAGGTCCCCTCTCCTAAATTTAAGCCTCGCTTCATCGGTCCTTACAAGATATTGGAAATCCTTAATCCTGTGTCCTTTCGCTTGGATCTTCCGGTGTCGTTTGCTATTCACAACGTGTTCCATAGGTCTTTGTTGCGGCGGTACGTTGTACCTGTGGTTCCTTCTGTTGAGCCTCCTGCTCCGGTGTTGGTTGAGGGCTAGTTGGAGTACGTGGTGGAGAAGATCTTGGATTCTCGTCTCTCCAGGCGGAGGCTTCAGTATCTGGTCAAGTGGAAGGGCTATGGTCAGGAGGATAATTCCTGGGTGGTTGCCTCTGATGTGCATGCGGCCGATTTAGTTCGTGCCTTTCACGCTGCTCATCCTGATCGCCCTGGTGGTCTTGGTGAGGGTTCAGTGACCCCTCCTTAAAGGGGGGGTACTGTTGTGAATTAGACTTTTTTGGCTCCCTCTTGTGGTCACTAGTGATATGACTCTGGGATTGTCTTTCCTCAGTTTGGCACCAACCTGGGTCGTTAGTCCAGGGGTGTTGCTATATGAACTTCCTGAATTCTTAGTCTGGTGCCTGGCATCGTTGTAATCAGTCCTTTCTGTTTGCTCCTGTCTGCTGGTCCGGGTTCTTGCAAAATTAAGCTAAGTCTTGATTCCTTGTTTTTTGGTTATTTGCATTGCTCTTATTTTTTGTCCAGCTTGTACTAAATGTGATTCCTGATTTTGCTGGAAGCTCTAGGGGGCTGGTATTCTCCCCCCGGGCCGTTAGATGGTTCGGGGGTTCTTGAATATCCAGCGTGGAAATTTTGATAGGGTTTTTGCTGACCGTATAAGTCATCTTACTATATTCTGCTATTAGTCAGTGGGCCTCTTTTTGCTAAATACCTAGTTCATTCTTACGTTTGTCTTTTCTTCTTACCTCACCGTTATTATTTGTTGAGGGCTTGTATCCAACTTTTGGGGTCTTTTCTCTGGAGGCAAGAAAGGTCTATCTTTTCCCTTCTAGGGTTAGTTAGTTCTCCGGCTGGCGCGAGACGTCTAGAACCAACGTAGGCACGTTCCCCGGCTGCTGCTATTTGTGGTGCTAGGATTAGATATACGGTCAGCCCAGTTACCACTGCCCTATGAGCTGGTTTTTTGTGTTTGAAGACTTGGTATTTATTTCTGAGACCCCCTGCCATTGGGGTCATAACAGGGATGCCATGTTGCGTTTGAAGAGACCCTGATGTGCCTAATCATTGAAACCCCCCACAAGTGACACCATTTTGAAAAGTAGACCCCCTAAGGAACTCATCTAGATGTGTTGCGAGAGCTTTGAACCCCCAAGTGTTTCACAACAGTTTATAACGCAGAGCCGTGAAAATAAAAATTCTTTTATTTTTCCACAAAAATTATTTTTTAGCCCCCAGTTTTGTATTTTTCCAAGGTTAACCGTTGAAATTGGACCCCAAAGTTGTTGATCAATTTGTCCTGAGTATGCTGATACCCCATACGTGGGGGGAGACCACCGTTTGAGCACATGGTAGAGCTCGGAAGGGAAGGAGCGTAATTTGGAATACAGACTTAGATGGATTGGTCTGCAGGTGTCACATTGCATTTGCAGAGCCCCTAATGTACCTAAACCATAGAAACTGTTATGATCTGGTGGCCAAGGAGCAGCATGGACGAGCTCTGGAGTAGGTGGCCTCTATACTGACCGCAGACCCTGAACTTAACACCGCAACTATAAGTAGCCGTGGGGATGTTCCTGTCACTCCCTCAACACCTCGTCACAGCCGGAGGACTAATTACCCCTAAAGAAAGAAACAGGAAAACTATCTTGCCTCAGAGAACATCCCCAAAGGAAAGACAGCGCCCCACAAATATTGACTGTGAGAGGAGAGGGAAATTACAAACGCAGACTGAAAACAGAATTTAGCAAAGGAGGCCACACTACCTAGAAAGAAAACACAGGACAGAGTACTGTGCGGTCAGTATTAAAATACTACAAAAATCCACCACAGAGAATACAAAAATCTCCACACCTAACTAAAGGCATGGAGGGTAACTCTGCGACTCCAGAGCTGTTGTGAACTGTGTTTCTGGGCTCCCTCTGGTGGTCACTAACGATATTGTGTTAGGTATGTCTTGTTGCAGGCCTGAGCTCCAGCTGTGTCGTTAAGCAGCGGGTGTTTCCTATTTGAGCCTCCTCTGGACTCAGTCTCTTGCCTGGCATCGTTGTATCCAGACCTATTTGGTCTCCTCCGGATTCCTTTCAGTCTGCCTCATGCAAGAAAAGCTAAGTCTGTTTTGTACAATTTGGATTGTTTGCATTATTCAGTGTTTTTGTCCAGCTTGCTTTACATTTGATTTTTGACTCGCTGGAAGCTTTAGGGGGCTGATATTCTCCCTCCACACCGTCAGTCGGTGTGGGGGTTCTTGAATGTTCAGCGTGGATGTTTTGTAGGGTTTTCTGCTAACCGCATAGTCCACTATCTATTTTCTGCTATCTAGACTATTGGGCCTCACTTTGCTGAATCTAGTTCATCTCTACGTTTGTGTTTTCCTCTTGCCTCACCGTTATTATTTGTTGGGGGCTTTCTATATCTTTGGGGTTCAATTTCTCTGGAGGCAAACGAGGTCTTATTTTTTCCCTCTAGGGGAAGTCAGTTCTCCGGCTGGCTCGAGACGTCTAGAACCAACGTAGGCACGTTCACCGGCTACTTTTAGTTGTTTGTGTCAGGATCAGGTATGCGGTTAGCCCAGTTTCCACCTCCCTAGAGCAGTATTTATATTTTTGCTATCTTGCCGGAATATCAGAGATCCTCTGCCATTGGGATCATAACAGAATGCCAGGCCAAAAGAAAATGTTTAATGCATCGCAGAAGCGGGATTAAAAAGAAGTTCTGGGTTTTTTTTTTTTTTGTTTGTTTTTTTTGCTGCAGTTTGCCTAGCTTCTTCCATCCCCTTTTTCTCTGAGTGGCTGAAACTCTGCTGCAGATATTAATGTCCAGACTCTGACTTCTAGTGTGGATCAGCTTGCTGCTAGGGTGCAAAGCATTCAGGATTTTGTTATCCATAGCCCTATGTCTGAACCAAAAATACCTATTCCTGTGCCGTTTTTTGGAGATAGATCTAAATTCCTGAATTTTAGGAATAATTGTAAATTGTTTCTGTCTCTGAAACCTCGTTCCTCTGGTGATTCCGCTCAGCAAGTTAAGATTGTTATTTCCTTCTTGCGCGGCGACCCTCAGGATTGGGCCTTCTCTCTGGCGCCAGGAGATCCTGCATTGGTGAATGTTGATGCGTTTTTTCTGGCACTTGGTTTGCTTTATGAGGAGTAGTGTTGAGCGATACCGTCCGATACTTGAAAGTATCGGTATCGGAAAGTATCGGCCGATACCGGCAAAATATCGGATCCAATCCGATACCGATACCCGATACCAATACAAGTCAATGGGACTCATGTATCGGACGGTATCCCTGATGGTTCCCAGGGTCTGAAGGAGAGGAAACTCTCCTTCAGGCCCTGGGAACCATATAAATGTGTAAAAGAAAGAATTAAAATAAAAAATATCGCTATACTCACCTCTCCGACGCAGCCGGGACTTCAGCGAGGGAACCGGCAGCGTTGTTTGTTTAAAATTCGCGCTATTACTTGGTTACGTGAATTCCCGGCTTGTGATTGGTCAGGTCGGCCATGTTGCCGGGACGCGGACCAATCACAGCAAGCCGTGACGAAATTACGTCACGGCTTGCTGTGATTGGTCCGCGTCCCGGCAATATGGCCGCCCTGACCAATCACAAGCCGTGACGTCACGGGAGGCTGGACACGCGCTCATTTTAAAATGGGCGCGTGTCCAGCCTCCCGTGACGTCACGGCTTGTGATTGGTTGCGCCGCGGTCAACCAATCACAAGCCGGGAGGCTGGACGCGCTCATTTTAAAATGGGCGCGTGTCCAGCCTCCCGTGACGTCACGGCTTGTGATTGGTTGCGCCGCGGTCAACCAATCACAAGCCGGGAGGCTGGACGCGCTCATTTTAAAATGGGCGCGTGTCCAGCCTCCCGTGACGTCACGGCTTGTGATTGGTTGCGCCGCGGTCAACCAATCACAAGCCGGGAGGCTGGACGCGCTCATTTTAAAATGGGCGCGTGTCCAGCCTCCCGTGACGTCACGGCTTGTGATTGGTCAGGGCGGCCATATTGCCGGGACGCGGACCAATCACAGCAAGCCGTGACGTAATTTCGTCACGGCTTGCTGTGATTGGTCCGCGTCCCGGCAACGTGGCCGACCTGACCAATCACAAGCCGGGAATTCACGTAACCAAGTAATAGCGCGAATTTTAAACAAACAACGCTGCCGGTTCCCTCGCTGAAGTCCCGGCTGCGTCGGAGAGGTGAGTATAGCGATATTTTTTATTTTAATTCTCTCTTTTACACATTTTAACATTAATGTTGTTGCGATACCCGATACCCGATACCACAAGAGTATCGGAATCCCGGTATCGGAATTCCGATACAGCAAGTATCGGCCGATACCCGATACTTGCAGCATCGGAATGCTCAACACTAATGAGGAGCCTAATCTTGAAAATCAGGCTGAAAAAATGTTGCTGGTTATCTCTCAGGGTCAGGACGAAGCTGAGGTATATTGCCAAAAATTTCGGAAATGGTCTGTGCTTACTCAATGGAATGAGTGTGCACTGGCCACAAATTTCAGAAATGGTCTTTCTGAAGCCATTAAAGATGTGATGGTGGGGTTTCCTATCCCTACAGGTCTAAATGATTCAATGGCTCTAGCCATTCAAATTGATCGACGTTTGCGGGAGCGCAAATATGATAATCCTTTGGCGGTGCTGTCTGAACGGTCACCTGATTCTATGCAATGTGACAGAATTCTGACCAGAGCCGAGCGACAAAATCATAGACGTCAAAATGGGTTGTGTTTCTACTGTGGTGATTCAACACATGTTATCTCAGCATGCTCTAAACGTTTAAAGAAAAAAGTTAATCCTGTCGCCATTGGTACTTTTCAGCCTAAGTTTATTTTGTCTGTGACTTTAATTTGTTCATTATCTTCTTACTCAGTTATGGCTTTTGTGGATTCTGGTGCTGCTTTAAGTCTGATGGATTTGTCGTTTGCCAAGCGCTGCGGTTTTGTCCTGGAGCCTTTGGAAAATCCTATTCCTCTTAGAGGAATTGATTCTACGCCATTGGCAGAGAATAAACCTCAGTATTGGACGCAGGTGACCATGTGCATGACTCCTGTACATCAGGAGGTGATTCGTTTTTTGGTACTGCATAAAATGCATTGTGTTGTCGTTTTGGGTCTGCCATGGTTACAGGCCCATAATCCAGTTTTAGATTGGAAAGCTATGACTGTGTCTAGTTGGGGGTGTCAGGGGATTCATGGCGATTCTCCATTGGTGTCTATTGCTTCTTCTACTCCTTCTGAGATCCCTGAGTTTTTGTCAGACTTTCAGGATGTATTTGATGAGGCCAGGTCCAGTGCCCTTCCTCCTCATAGGGACTGTGATTGTGCTATAGATTTGATTCCTGGTAGTAAGTTTCCTAAGGGACGACTCTTTAATTTATCTGTGCCAGAGCATGCCGCGATGCGGAGTTATATAAAGGAGTCTTTGGAGAAGGGACATATTCGCCCATCCTCATCCCCTCTTGGTGCAGGATTCTTTTTTGTGGGCAAGAAAGACGGGTCTCTGAGACCTTGTATTGATTATTGTCTTCTGAATAAGATCACTGTTAAATTTCAGTATCCTTTGCCATTGTTGTCTGATTTGTTTGCTCGGATTAAGGGATCCAGTTGGTTCACCAAGATAGATCTTCGTGGTGCGTATAACCTTGTGCGCATAAAGCAGGGAGATGAATGGAAAACGGCATTTAATACGCCTGAGGGTCATTTTGAGTACCTGGTGATGCCTTTCGGATTATCTAATGCTCCTTCTGTGTTTCAGTCCTTCATGCATGACATATTCCGGAAATATCTGGATAAATTTATGATTATTTATCTGGATGATATTTTGGTTTTTTCTGATGATTGGGAGTCCCATGTGAACCAGGTCAGGATGGTGTTTCAGGTTTTGCGGGAGAATGCTCTATTTGTGAAGGGCTCAAAATGTATCTTTGGGGTACAGAAGGTTTCTTTTTGGGGCTTTATTTTTTCCCCTTCTACTGTGGAGATGGACCCAGTTAAGGTCCGTGCCATTCATGACTGGACTCAGCCCACGTCTGTTAAGAGCTTGCAGAAGTTCTTGGGCTTTGCTAATTTTTACCGTCATTTTATCGCTAATTTCTCCAGCGTGGTTAAACCTTTGACGGATATGACCAAGAAGGGTTCTGATGTTGCGAATTGGTCTCCTGCGGCCGTGGAGGCCTTTCGGGAGCTGAAGCGTCGGTTTACTTCAGCGCCAGTCTTGTGCCAGCCAGATGTCTCTCTTCCCTTCCAGGTTGAAGTTGATGCTTCTGAAATTGGTGCAGGGGCTGTTTTGTCGCAAAAAAGTTCTGATGGCTCCGTGATGAAGCCATGCGCCTTCTTTTCAAGGAAATTTTCGCCTGCTGAGCGGAACTACGATGTTGGTAATCGGGAGTTGTTGGCCATGAAGTGGGCATTTGAGGAGTGGCGACATTGGCTCGAGGGAGCTAGACATCGTGTGGTGGTCTTGACTGATCATAAAAATCTGATTTACCTCGAGTCTGCCAAGCGCCTGAATCCTATACAGGCCCGTTGGTCGTTGTTTTTCTCCCGTTTTGACTTTGTGGTCTCGTACCTGCCTGGTTCGAAGAACGTGAAGGCTGATGCACTTTCTAGGAGTTTTGTGCCTGATTCTCCGGGAGTCTCTGAGCCGGCTGGTATTCTCAGAGAGGGAGTAATTTTGTCTGCCATTTCCCCAGATTTGTGACGAGGGCTGCAAAAATTTCAGGCTGATAGGCCTGATCGTTGTCCACCGGAGAAATTGTTTGTCCCTGATGGATGGACCAACAGAGTTATTTCTGAGGTTCATTCTTCGGTGTTGGCGGGACATCCTGGGATTTTCGGTACCAGAGATTTGGTGGCCAGGTCCTTTTGGTGGCCTTCCTTGTCGCGGGATGTGCGTTCTTTTGTGCAGTCCTGTGGGATTTGTGCTCGGGCTAAGCCTTGCTGTTCTCGTGCCAGCGGGTTGCTTTTGCCCTTGCCTATCCCAAAGAGGCCTTGGACGCACATTTCCATGGATTTCATTTCGGATCTTCCGGTGTCTCGGAAGATGTCTGTAATCTGGGTGGTGTGCGATCGTTTTTCTAAAATGGTCCATTTGGTGCCCTTGCCTAAGTTGCCTTCCTCCTCTGATTTGGTTCCTTTGTTCTTTCAGAATGTGGTTCATTTGCATGGCATCCCTGAGAATATTGTATCTGACAGAGGATCCCAGTTTGTGTCCAGATTCTGGCGATCCTTTTGTGCTAAGATGGGTATTGATTTGTCTTTTTCGTTGGCTTTTCATCCTCAGACTAATGGCCAGACCGAGCGAACTAATCAGACGTTAGAGACTTATTTGAGATGTTTTGTTTCTGCTGATCAGGACGACTGGGTTACCTTTTTGCCACTGGCCGAGTTTGCCCTTAATAATCGGGCTAGTTCTGCCACCTTGGTTTCACCCTTTTTCTGCAACTCTGGTTTTCATCCTCGTTTCTCCTCGGGTCAGGTTGAACCTTCTGACTGTCCTGGGGTTGATTCTGTGGTGGATAGGTTGCAGCGGATTTGGAACCATGTGGTGGACAATTTGAAATTGTCACAAGACAAGGCCCAGCGGTTTGCCAACCGCCGCCGTGGTGTGGGTCCCCAACTTCGTGTTGGGGAT
Source organism: Ranitomeya variabilis (assembly GCF_051348905.1). Classification (NCBI taxonomy): domain Eukaryota; kingdom Metazoa; phylum Chordata; class Amphibia; order Anura; family Dendrobatidae; genus Ranitomeya; species Ranitomeya variabilis. The sequence continues at coordinate 560,386,392 of NC_135234.1, forward strand.
TTGGTTTGGTTGTCTTCTCGGCATGTTCCTTTGAAAGTCTCCTCTCCTAAGTTCAAGCCTCGCTTTATCGGTCCTTATAAGATTTTGGAAATCCTTAACCCGGTGTCTTTTCGCTTGGACCTTCCAGCGTCTTTTGCTATTCATAACGTGTTCCATAGGTCCTTGTTGCGGTGGTACGTGGTGCCTATGGTTCCTGCTGTTGAGCCTCCTGCCCCGGTTTTGGTTGAGGGCGAGTTGGAGTACGTGGTGGAGAAGATTCTGGATTCTCGTATCTCTAGACGGAAACTCCAGTATTTAGTTAAGTGGAAAGGCTATGGTCAGGAGGATAATTCCTGGGTTGTCGCCTCTGATGTTCATGCGGCTGATTTGGTTCATGCCTTTCACGCTGCTCATCCTAATCGCCCTGGGGGTCTTGGTGAGGGTTCGGTGACCCCTCCTCAAGGGGGGGGGTACTGTTGTGAACTGTGTTTCTGGGCTCCCTCTGGTGGTCACTAACGGTATTTTGTTAGGTATGTCTTGTTGCAGGCCTGAGCTCCAGCTGTGTCGTTAAGCAGCGGGTGTTTCCTATTTGAGCCTCCTCTGGACTCAGTCTCTTGCCTGGCATCGTTGTATCCAGACCTATTTGGTCTCCTCCGGATTCCTTTCAGTCTGCCTCATGCAAGAAAAGCTAAGTCTGTTTTGTACAATTTGGATTGCTTGCATTATTCAGTGTTTTTGTCCAGCTTGCTTTACATTTGATTTTTGACTCGCTGGAAGCTCTAGGGGGCTGATATTCTCCCTCCACACCGTCAGTCGGTGTGGGGATTCTTGAATGTTCAGCATGGATGTTTTGTAGGGTTTTCTGCTAACCGCATAGTCCACTATCTATTTTCTGCTATCTAGACTATTGGGCCTCACTTTGCTGAATCTAGTTCATCTCTACGTTTGTGTTTTCCTCTTGCCTCACCATTATTATTTGTTGGGGGCTTTCTATATCTTTGGGGTTCAATTTCTCTGGAGGCAAGCGAGGTCTTATTTTTTCCCTCTAGGGGTAGTCAGTTCTCCGGCTGGCTCGAGACGTCTAGAACCAACGTAGGCACGTTCACCAGCTACTTTTAGTTGTTTGTGTCAGGATCAGGTATGCGGTTAGCCCAGTTTCCACCTCCCTAGAGCAGTATTTATATTTTTGCTATCTTGCCAGAATATCAGAGATCCTCTGCCATTGGGATCATAACACAGAGCTTCCAGCATGGCTGAATAAATCCTTACACAGACAAAGATGGACAAGAAAAACATAGCAATTCACTGAACTATAAAGTCCACCGCATGTGGACTGCAAAAACAAAGCCAGGACTTAACTTAGATGATTTGGACAATCCAGCAGGAGAAACCAAGCAGAGATCTGAATCCTCCAGAAAAACAATGGACAACTGGCACTCACTAAAGGGTGAAGCCAGACTAAATAGCCCCGTCCAAAGTGAAAGCACCTGATGACTGCTATGAAGGACAAACAGCAGCACTACCACTTATAACCACCGGAGGGAGCCCAAGAGCAGAACCCACAACAGAATTCACAACAAGAAACCCCCCACAAGTGACCCCATATTGGAAACTAGACCCCCCAAGGAACTTATCTAGATGTGTTGTAAGAACTTTGAACCCCCAAGTGTTTCACTACAGTTTATAACGCAGAGCCATGAAAAAAAAAAAAAAATTTGTCCCCCAAAATTTTTTTAGCCCCCAGTTTTGTATTTTTCCAAGGGTAACAGTTGAAATTGGACCCCAAAAGTTGTTGTCCAATTTGTCCTGAGTATGCTGATACCCCATATGTTGGGGGGAACCACCGTTTGAGTGCATGGCAGAGCTCGGAAGGGAAGGAGCGTAATTTGGAATGCAGCTTTAGATGGATTGGTCTGCAGGCGTCACATTGTGTTTGCAGAGCCCCTAATGTACCTAAACAGTAGAAACCCCCCACAAGTGACCCCATATTGGAAACTAGACCCCCCAAGGAACTTATCTAGATGTGTTGTAAGAACTTTGAACTCCCAAGTGTTTCAGTACAGTTTATAACGCAGAGTCGTGAAAATAAAAAATCTTTTTTGCCACAAAAATTATTTTTTAGCCCCCAGTTTTGTATTTTTTCAAGGGTAACAGTTGAAATTAGACCCCAAAAGTTGTTGTCCAATTCGTCCTGAGTACGCTGATACCCCATATTTGGGGGGGAACCACCGTTTGAGTGCATGGCAGTAGGGTTGAGCGAAACGGGTCGATCATTTTCAAAAGTCGCCGACTTTTGGCTAAGTCGGCGTCTCATGAAACCCGATCCGACCCCTGTGCTTGTCGGCCATGCGGTACGCGACTTTCGCGCCAAAGTCGCGTTTCAATGACGCGAAAAGCGCCATTTCTCAGCCAATGAAGGTGAACGCAGAGTGTGGGCAGCGTGATGACATAGATCCTGGTCCCCACCATCTTAGAGAAGGGCATTGCAGTGATTGGCTTGCTGTCTGCGGCGTCACAGGGGCTATAAAGGGGCGTTCCCGCCGACCGCCATCTTACTGCTGCTGATCTGAGCTTAGGGAGAGGTTGCTGCCGCTTCGTCAGAAGCAGGGAGAGCGTTAGGCAGGGTCCACTAACCACCAAACCGCTTGTGCTGTAGCGATTTCCACTGTCCAACACCACCTTCGGTGTGCAGGAACAGTGGAAGCTATTTTTTTTTTTTTTCCTCAGCGCTGTAGCTCATTGGGCTGCCCTAGAAGGCTCCGTGATAGCTGTATTGCTGTGTGTACGCCACTGTGGAAACCAACTGCTTTTTTCAAAGCACATATCCTCTTGTTCCTTTCTGCACAGCTATCTTTTTTGTTTGTCCACACTTTTTATTTAATTTGTGCATCAGTCCACTCCTATTGCTGCCTGCCATACCTGGCTTAGATTACTGCAGGGAGATAGTAATTGTAGGACAGTCCCTGTTTTTTTTTTTTTTTTTTTTTGTGGGAGATTAAGATTGGCATTTCTGCTACAGTGCCATCCCTGTGTGTGCCATCTCTCACTGAGTGGGCCATAGAAAGCCTATTTATTTTTTCCGTGATTTGTGTTCTAAATTCTACCTCAACACAAAAACACTACATCAATCAGTGGTAGAAAAATATTGGCCTCAGTCAGGGCTTGTGTGCCACTGCTGTGTGTGCTATCTCTCATTCAGTGGGCTATAGAAAGCCTATTTATTTATTTATTTTTTTTCTTATTATTTGGTTTCTAAAGTCTCCCTGAAAAAAAAAATAAAATAAAAAAACAGTGGGAGAGTAATATTGCCCTTTCAGCTTGTGTGCCAGTCTTGACTCCTGGGTGTGCCACCTCTCTCTCATTCAGTGGGCCATAGAAAGCCTATTTATTTTTTTGGTTTTTTTAATATTATTTGGTTTCTAAAGTCTCCCTGAAAAAAAAAAAAACATAAAAAAACAGTGGGAGAGTAATATTGCCCTTTCAGCTTGTGTGCCAGTCTTGACTCCTGGGTGTGCCACCTCTCTCATTCAGTGGGCCATAGAAAGCCTATTTATTTTTTTTTTAAAATATTATTGGGTTTCTAAAGTCTCCCTTAAAAAAACAAAAAATACATAAAAAAACAGTGGGAGAGTAATATTGCCCTTTCAGCTTGTGTGCCAGTCTTGACTCCTGGGTGTGCCACCTCTCTCATTCAGTGGGCCATAGAAAGCATTTTTTTTTCCTTGATTTGTGTTCTAAAATCTACCTCAACACAAAAACACTACATCAATCAGTGGGAGAAAAATATTGGCCTCAGTCAGGGCTTGTGTGCCACTGCTGTGTGTGCTATCTCTCATTCAGTGGGCTATAGAAAGCCTATTTATTTATTTATTTATTTTTTCTTATTATTTGGTTTCTAAAGTCTCCCTGAAAAAAAAAAAAAAAAAAAAAACAGTGGGAGAGTAATATTGCCCTTTCAGCTTGTGTGCCAGTCTTGACTCCTGGGTGTGCCACCTCTCTCTCATTCAGTGGGCCATAGAAAGCCTATTTATTTTTTTGGTTTTTTTAATATTATTTGGTTTCTAAAGTCTCCCTGAAAAAAAAAAAGCATAAAAAAACAGTGGGAGAGTAATATTGCCCTTTCAGCTTGTGTGCCAGTCTTGACTCCTGGGTGTGCCACCTCTCTCATTCAGTGGGCCATAGAAAGCCTATTTATTTATTTTTTTAAAATATTATTGGGTTTCTAAAGTCTCCCTTAAAAAACAAAAAATACATAAAAAAACAGTGGGAGAGTAATATTGCCCTTTCAGCTTGTGTGCCAGTCTTGACTCCTGGGTGTGCCACCTCTCTCTCTCATTCAGTGGGCCATAGAAAGGCTATTTATTTTTTTGTTTTTTTTAATATTATTTGGTTTCTAAAGTCTCCCTGAAAAAAAAAAATAAATAAATTAGGTGGGAGATTAATATTGACATTAGTGCCTGAGTGACAGTCCTGCGTGTGTGTCATCTCTGTGATTTTGTGCCACAGAAAACAGAGTGTGTAACATTGTGCCTGATTTTCCTTGTGGTCTCACCAACCTGTTAAGGGATATTGAAATCATACTGAAGTTATAGCTCACCGTGTAAGTTGTTTGACAGCAACAAATAAAGTTACTTTGGTTAAGATTTTAAAACAATGAGGAAGTCTGGTGCAAGAGGTCGTCGTGGGCGTTCATTGTCAGCTGGTAATGATGGTAGTGGTAGTGGAGCATCAGGTGGTCGTGGGGATAAAAATATTCCACCTAAGTCTGGAGCTGTGGAGCCAGTTTCGTCGTCAGGCTACACAAGGCCTCGAACGCTCTCTTTTCTGGGAGTAGGAAAACCGCTTTTAAAGGCGGAGCAGCAACAGCAAGTTTTGGCTTACATTGCAGACTCAGCCTCTAGCTCTTTTGCCTCCTCTTCCGAAACTGGTAAATGTAAAAGCAGCGCGTCGCTTGTGGATGTTCACGGTCAGGGACAAGTCGCTTCCTTGTCCTCCTCAGCAAAAACTACAACAAGAGAGAAGGATGCAGCAGGCGACACAACGGGTCACTCCATGGAGCTCTTTACACATACCGTCCCTGGCTTAGAAAGTGAAACATTTAACAGGCCATGCCCATTACAAGTATATTCTGACATGGAGTGCACTGATGCACAGCCACAGCCAGAGTACTATGCTGCTCCTTTGACTCAGACCACCACATTGCCCTCTCAGGGTACAGATCCACAATCAGACCCTGATGAGACTATGTTGCCCCGCCACGAACGCTATACCACCGACCGACACAGTGACACAGACGAAGTTGCACACGAGCTCGAAGAGGAGGTAATAGATGACCCAGTTATTGACCCCGATTGGCAGCCATTGGGGGAACAGGGTGCAGGCGGCAGTAGTTCAGAAGCGGAGGTGGAGGAGGGGCCGCAGCAGGCATCAACATCGCAACAGGTTCCATCTGCCGGGCCCGTATCTGGCCCAAAACGCGTGTCAAAGCCAAAACCTGTTGGAGGACAGCGTGGCCATCCGGTTAAAGCTCAGTCTGCAATCCCTGAAAAGGGATCCGAGTCTAGGAAGAGTGCAGTCTGGCATTTTTTTAAACAACATCCAACTGATCAGCGCAAAGTCATCTGTCAAAAATGTTCAACTAGCTTAAGCAGAGGTCAGAATCTGAAAAGTCTAAATACTAGTTGCATGCATAGACACTTAACCACCATGCATTTTCAAGCCTGGACTAACTACCAAACGTCCCTTAAGGTTGTAGCACCCTCGGCCAATGAAGCTAGTCAGCAACGCAACATCCCTTCCGTCACTGTAAGGCCACCATTTTCCGCACCACCGGCAGTATCTGTGCAGGTTTCTTTGCCAGCCAAAAGCAGTCAGGGTCAGGGAACCACCAGTTTTGTAGGAGGAAATATTGCATCTAGGGCACCGGCGGAAACAATACCGTCTCCAACCGTCTCTCAGTCTGCCATGTACACCGGCACACCCGAAAGTTCCACGATCTCCAGCTCTCCAGTCCAGCTCACCCTACATGAGACTCTGGTTAGAAAAAGGAAGTACTTATCCTCGCATCCGCGTACACAGGGTGTTAACGCCCACATAGCTAGACTAATCTCGTTAGAGATGATGCCCTACCGGTTAGTTGAAAGCGAAGCTTTCAAAGCCCTGATGGAGTACGCTGAACCACGATACGAGCTACCCAGTCGACACTTTTTTTCCAGAAAAGCCATCCCAGCCCTGCACCAGCATGTTAAACAGCGCATCGTCCATGCACTCAGGCAATCTGTGAGTACAAAGGTGCACCTGACTACAGATGCATGGACCAGTAGGCATGGCCAGGGACGTTATGTGTCCATCACGGCACACTGGGTGAATGTGGTGGATGCAGGGTCCACAGGCGACATCAATTTAGGGACAGTTGTGCCTAGCCCACGGTCTAGGAAACAGTTGGCTGTAGGCGTTCACACCCCCTCCTGCTCCTCCTCCTCGTCCTCCTGCAGAAGCTACAGCTCTTCCACAGAACGCAGTCTGCCAACCACTCCATCGGCAGATGACACTGTTGCACACCAGTTGTCCCATTATGGGCCAGCTACTGCCAAGCGTCAGCAGGCTGTATTGGCTATGAAGTGTTTGGGCGACAACAGACACACCGCGGAAGTTCTATCCGAGTTCTTGCAACAAGAAACGCAGTCGTGGCTGGGCACAGTAGATCTTGAGGCAGGCAAGGTAGTGAGTGATAACGGAAGGAATTTCATGGCTGCCATCTCCCTTTCCCAACTGAAACACATTCCTTGCCTGGCTCACACCTTAAACCTGGTGGTGCAGTGCTTATTGAAAACTTATCCTGGGTTCTCCGACCTGCTCCTCAAAGTGCGTGCACTTTGCTCACATATCCGACGTTCGCCTGTACACGCCAGCCGTATGCAGACCTATCAGCGGTCTTTGAACCTTCCCCAGCATCGCCTAATCATAGACGTTGCAACAAGGTGGAACTCAACACTGCACATGCTTCAGAGACTGTGCGAACAGAGGCGTGCTGTTATTTATTTGTGGGAGGATACACGGGCAGGCAGTAGGATGGCAGACATGGAGTTGTCAGGTGTGCAGTGGTCTAAGATACAAGACATGTGTCAAGTCCTTCAGTGTTTTGAGGAATGCACATGGCTGGTTAGTGCAGACAACGCCGTAATAAGCATGAGCATCCCCCTAATGCGTCTGCTGATGCAAAGTTTGACGCACATAAAGGAGCAGGCGTCTGCACCAGAGGAAGAGGAAAGCCTTGATGACAGTCAGCCATTGTCTGGTCAGGGCAGTGTACAGGACGAGGTAGCGGGCGAAGAGGAGGTGGAGGACGAGGAGGATGATGGGGATGAGTATATTTTTAATGCCGAACCTTTCCCGGGGGCACAGGAAATTGGTTGCGTGTCACGGCCGGGTTCTGGTTTTTTGAGGGACACAAGTGACGTAGATTTGCCTGCAACTGCCCCTCAACCAATCACAACCGGAGATTTGACAACTGGAACTTTGGCCCACATGGCGGATTATGCCTTACGTATCCTAAAAAGGGACACACGCATTACGAAAATGATGAACGATGACGATTACTGGTTGGCCTGCCTCCTTGATCCACGCTATAAAGGCAAATTGCAAAATATTATGCCACATGAGAACTTGGAACTAATATTAGCAACCAAACAATCAACTCTTGTTGACCGTTTGCTTCAGGCATTCCCAGCACACAGCGCACGTGATCGTTCTCACACGAGCTCCAGGGGGCAGCAGACTAGGAGTGTTAGGGGTGCACACATCAGAAGTGGCGTTGGACAGAGGGGTTTTCTGACCAGGTTGTGGAGTGATTTTGCTATGACCGCAGACAGGACAGGTACTGCTGCATCAATTGAAAGTGACAGGAGACAACATTTGTCCAGTATGGTTACTAACTATTTTTCATCCCTTATCGATGTTCTCCCTCAACCGTCATTCCCATTTGATTACTGGGCCTCCAAATTAGACACCTGGCCAGAATTGGCAGAATATGCATTGCAGGAGCTTGCTTGCCCGGCAGCAAGTGTCCTATCAGAAAGAGTATTCAGTGCTGTAGGTTCAATATTAACCGAAAAAAGGACTCGTCTGGCTACCCAAAATGTTGACGATCTAACATTCATTAAAATGAACCACAACTGGATTTCGAAATCTTTTGCCCCACCTTGCCCGGCCGACACCTAGCTTTCCTATGAAAAGCTCTTGCCTGTGAATTACTTTTCTAATGTCTAATTTGCTGCAGCTGATTGTACAGCATACGACATGTTTACACCTCCCTAAATGGCAAAACTCCCCACACGGGGCCGTGGTATCGCGACTTGGCGCAAGCACCCGTGAGACTGCTGTTTGTCTGAAGAGGTGGGTGTGCTCGCTTTTGGTTGACGGCATTGCTACTGGGTCCCTCATAGTACAATGTAGTGTCTCTGGCGGTGGTGGTGCGCACCCAACGTCAGACACACCGTTGTAACATGAGGGGCCCTGGGGCGGTCCCGCCGGCCTCAAGAGAGTTCCCCCCTACCCCAGCTCAAAATGTGCTCTACCACGTGCAAAATTATGTCGCACAGCTCCACCAATCTTTAGTCTATTCGCTGACATCATTCAATGTCTGGCACTGACAATACAAATTTGTAGACATCTATGATGCAACTTAAAGTAGTCTGTGTCTGTGTCCTATATTGGCACCATTAAATAGTTACTGCCAAATTACTATGTCAGAAACTCAGTAGATGAGCCCACCCCTGTACCTAAGTATGCCACCTTTTTTTTTGTTTTGGTTGTTTTGCGAGACATTAACATCTATTTATATTTTGGGAGTACTGGGACAGACACTCCTTGCACTACTCCACTCACCACCAAGCTGCCTGTGTATCCATGTAACCGCTGTAAAGCTGCCATGAGCCTATTGTTTGTTATTTTAGGCCTTTGATAGCCTGTCTGCGGTCCCTACTTTAAATACTCCTCCACTGACCACCAAGCTGCCTGCCCGTGTATCCATGTAACCGCTGTAAAACTGCCATAAGCCTATTGTTTGTTATTTTAGGCCTTTGATAGCCTGTATGCGGTCCCTACTTTAAATACTCCTCCACTCACCACCAAGCTGCCTGTGTATCCATGTAACCGCTGTAAAGCTGCCATGAGCCTATTGTTTGTTATTTTAGGCCTTTGATAGCCTGTCTGCGGTCCCTACTTTAAATACTCCTCCACTCATCACCAGCTGCCTGCCCGTGTATCCATGTAACCGCTGTAAAGCTGCCATGAGCCTATTGTTTGTTATTTTAGGCCTTTGATAGCCTGTCTGCGGTCCCTACTTTAAATACTCCTCCACTAACCACCAAGCTGCCTGCCCGTGTATCCATGTAACCGCTGTAAAACTGCCATAAGCCTATTGTTTGTTATTTTAGGCCTTTGATAGCCTGTCTGCGGTCCCTACTTTAAATACTCCTCCACTCACCACCAAGCTGCCTGTGTATCCATGTAACCGCTGTAAAGCTGCCATGAGCCTATTGTTTGTTATTTTAGGCCTTTGATAGCCTGTCTGCGGTCCCTACTTTAAATACTCCTCCACTCACCACCAAGCTGCCTGTGTATCCATGTAACCGCTGTAAAGCTGCCATGAGCCTATTGTTTGTTATTTTAGGCCTTTGATAGCCTGTCTGCGGTCCCTACTTTAAATACTCCTCCACTGACCACCAAGCTGCCTGCCCGTGTATCCATGTAACCGCTGTAAAGCTGCCATGAGCCTATTGTTTGTTATTTTAGGCCTTTGATAGCCTGTCTGCGGTCCCTACTTTAAATACTCCTCCACTGACCACCAAGCTGCCTGCCCGTGTATCCATGTAACCGCTGTAAAACTGCCATGAGCCTATTGTTTGTTATTTTAGGCCTTTGATAGCCTGTCTGCGGTCCCTACTTTAAATACTCCTCCACTGACCACCAAGCTGCCTGCCCGTGTATCCATGTAACCGCTGTAAAACTGCCATAAGCCTATTGTTTGTTATTTTAGGCCTTTGATAGCCTGTCTGCGGTCCCTACTTTAAATACTCCTCCACTGACCACCAAGCTGCCTGCCCGTGTATCCATGTAACCGCTGTAAAACTGCCATAAGCCTATTGTTTGTTATTTTAGGCCTTTGATAGCCTGTCTGCGGTCCCTACTTTAAATACTCCTCCACTCACCACCAAGCTGCCTGTGTATCCATGTAACCGCTGTAAAGCTGCCATGAGCCTATTGTTTGTTATTTTAGGCCTTTGATAGCCTGTCTGCGGTCCCTACTTTAAATACTCCTCCACTCATCACCAGCTGCCTGCCCGTGTATCCATGTAACCGCTGTAAAGCTGCCATGAGCCTATTGTTTGTTATTTTAGGCCTTTGATAGCCTGTCTGCGGTCCCTACTTTAAATACTCCTCCACTGACCACCAAGCTGCCTGCCCGTGTATCCATGTAACCGCTGTAAAACTGCCATAAGCCTATTGTTTGTTATTTTAGGCCTTTGATAGCCTGTCTGCGGTCCCTACTTTAAATACTCCTCCACTCATCACCAGCTGCCTGCCCGTGTATCCATGTAACCGCTGTAAAACTGCCATAAGCCTATTGTTTGTTATTTTAGGCCTTTGATAGCCTGTCTGCGGTCCCTACTTTAAATACTCCTCCACTCACCACCAAGCTGCCTGTGTATCCATGTAACCGCTGTAAAGCTGCCATGAGCCTATTGTTTGTTATTTTAGGCCTTTGATAGCCTGTCTGCGGTCCCTACTTTAAATACTCCTCCACTCACCACCAAGCTGCCTGTGTATCCATGTAACCGATGTAAAACTGCAGTATTTTGCTTATAAAAAAGAAAATACTGGAGAGATATCAAATGCAGACATTTTAACATTAAAAACAAAAACACATACAACAAAAAACTGGTACAGTACAAAAATTGGCCACCAGCTACAAAAACTTTCTCCTGCAAGTAGTTAACTGAAAGGTTTTTTTCCATTGAAAACACAGATATGGCATCCACCGAGTGTTGTCCTGTCGCGTCTTCTTTATATTATTGCCAAGAAGCTGCAACTGAATAAAGCTGAGCTTCTACCTTCTGCCTCTTATTAACTGCTTTTTTTAAAAAAAATTGTCCACCAGCTACAAAAACTTGCTCCTGCAAGTAGTTAACTGAAAGGTTTTTTTCCATTGAAAACACAGATATGGCATCCACCGAGTGTTGTCCTGTCGCGTCTTCTTTATATTATTGCCAAGAAGCTGCAACTGAATAAAGCTGAGCTTCTACCTTCTGCCTCTTATTAACTGCTTTTTTTTTATAAAATTGGCTGTTCCGGCCTACTAAAGGTGTCTGTCTGCCCCTGCCTGGTGTTGTCCTCAACTGAATAAAGCTGAGCTTCAACCTTCTGTTCCAAATTACCATTTTTAAAAATGCAATTGGCTGTTCCGGCCTACTAAAGGTGTCTGTCTGCCCCTGCCTGGTGTTGTCCTCAACTGAATAAAGCTGAGCTTCAACCTTCAGTTCCAAATTACCATTTTTAAAAATGCAATTGGCTGTTCCGGCCTACTAAAGGTGTCTGTCTGCCCCTGCCTGGTGTTGTCCTCAACTGAATAAAGCTGAGCTTCTACCTTCTGCCTCTTACTAACTGCTGTTTTTTTAAAAAATTGGCTGTTCCGGCCTACTAAAGGTGTCTGTCTGCCCCTGCCTGGTGTTGTCCTCAACTGAATAAAGCTGAGCTTCAAACTTCTGTTCCAAATTACCATTTTTAAAAATGCAATTGGCTGTTCCGGCCTACTAAAGGTGAATGTCTGCCCCTGCCTGGTGTTGTCCTCAACTGAATAAAGCTTAGCTTCTACCTTCTGTTCCAAATTACCATTTCTAAAAATGCCATTGGCTGTTCCGGCCTACTAAAGGTGTCTGTCTGCCCCTGCCTGGTGTTGTCCTCAACTGAATAAAGCTGAGCTTCAACCTTCAGTTCCAAATTACCATTTTTAAAAATGCCATTGGCTGTTCCGGCCTACTAAAGGTGAATGTCTGCCCCTGCCTGGTGTTGTCCTCAACTGAATAAAGCTGAGCTTCTACCTTCTGTTCCAAATTACCATTTTTAAAAATGCAATTGGCTGTTCCGGCCTACTAAAGGTGTCTGTCTGCCCCTGCCTGGTGTTGTCCTCAACTGAATAAAGCTGAGCTTCTACCTTCTGCCTCTTACTAACTGCTGTTTTTTTAAAAAATTGGCTGTTCCGGCCTACTAAAGGTGTCTGTCTGCCCCTGCCTGGTGTTGTCCTCAACTGAATAAAGCTGAGCTTCTACCTTCTGTTCCAAATTACCATTTTTAAAAATGCAATTGGCTGTTCCGGCCTACTAAAGGTGTCTGTCTGCCCCTGCCTGGTGTTGTCCTCAACTGAATAAAGCTGAGCTTCAACCTTCTGTTCCAAATTACCATTTTTAAAAATGCAATTGGCTGTTCCGGCCTACTAAAGGTGAATGTCTGCCCCTGCCTGGTGTTGTCCTCAACTGAATAAAGCTGAGCTTCTACCTTCTGTTCCAAATTACCATTTTTAAAAATGCAATTGGCTGTTCCGGCCTACTAAAGGTGAATGTCTGCCCCTGCCTGGTGTTGTCCTCAACTGAATAAAGCTGAGCTTCAACCTTCAGTTCCAAATTACCATTTTTAAAAATGCAATTGGCTGTTCCGGCCTACTAAAGGTGAATGTCTGCCCCTGCCTGGTGTTGTCCTCAACTGAATAAAGCTGAGCTTCTACCTTCTGTTCCAAATTACCATTTTTAAAAATGCAATTGGCTGTTCCAGCCTACTAAAGGTGAATGTCTGCCCCTGCCTGGTGTTGTCCTCAACTGAATAAAGCTGAGCTTCAACCTTCAGTTCCAAATTACCATTTTTAAAAATGCAATTGGCTGTTCCGGCCTACTAAAGGTGTCTGTCTGCCCCTGCCTGGTGTTGTCCTCAACTGAATAAAGCTGAGCTTCAACCTTCAGTTCCAAATTACCATTTTTAAAAATGCAATTGGCTGTTCCGGCCTACTAAAGGTGTCTGTCTGCCCCTGCCTGGTGTTGTCCTCAACTGAACAAAGCTGAGCTTCCACATTCTGGCTTTCGCCCTATACTATCAGATATTAAACTGCATTTGGCCTACTAGTGTGGTTATGCCCTTGAAACAGTGTCTGCTGCTCTTGGGTTTGCTACTCCACTGAACAAAGCAATGCCGCCTGTTTAGTCCTGTTACCAATTTTGAACTGCATTTAGCCTACTTTATTCTTTGGCCCTATATCTGTTTCCTCCTCATCCTGCCCATTGCCCAGCCACTGCTAGATGAGTCTGCTGGTACATTGACCTAGACCACTACATTCCCCTTATACTCTACACAGCCAGAATCTGACCCTGCTGAAAGTAAGGTTCCCCTTCCCGCATGTTATACCACCTTACACAGGGACAGAGAGGAAGGTGCAGATGAAAGTGCAGGTTCCTTCATCAGGTGGGGGGGCATACTCGTTGGCGACGTCACTGGCACAGGGCCCCTCAGAGTACGCAAAAGTGTCGCTGCTGGTGGGAGGCGCCCCCGCCATGCAAACACACATCGCTGTACTTTGAGGGGCCCTGTGCCAGTGCCAATGCGAACGAGTGGGCCCCCCCTGCTTGCTCAGGATCACAGCACTTGCAACGTTGAAATACTTACCTTTCCCTGCAACACCGCCGTGACGTAGTCCGCATTTCCTGGGCCCACGAAAAACTTGAGCCGGCCCTACTCCCCCCACAACTTTTGCCAAATGACCCCCAATTCCCTATGCCCAACTATTATTATAAAGTTAATTAAGATTGACAAGCTTCAGAAACAAGAATGGATGTTTTTGGCATTAAAATGGGCACTGTAGGTGTTTTCCTGGCCTCCACTCACTGCCGACTATGCTTCCCCATTGACTTGCATTGGGTTTCGTGTTTCGGTCGATCACCGACTTTTAGCGATAATCGGCCGACTGCACTCGACTCGACTCTGGACAAAATCGGGTTTCACAAAACCCGACTCGATCTTAAAAAAATGAAAGTCGCTCAACTCTACATGGCAGAGCTCGGAAGGGAAGGAGTGTCATTTGGAATGTAGACTTAGATGGATTGGTCTGCAGGCATCACATTGCGTTTGCAGAGCCCCTAATGTACCTAAACAGTAGAAACCCCCCACAAGTGACCCCATATTAGAAACTAGACCCCCAAAGGAACTTATCTAGATGTGTTGTGAGAACTTTGAACCCCCAACTGTTTCACTACAGTTTATAACGCAGAGACGTGAAAATAAAAAATCTTTTTTTTTCCACAAAAAATATTTTTTAGCCCCCAGTTTTGTATTTTCCCATGGGTAACAGGAGAAATTGGACCCCAAAAGTTGATGTCCAATGTGTCCTGAGTACGCTGATACCCCTTACAGTACAGACCAAAAGTTTGGACACACCTTCTCATTTAAAGATTTTTCTGTATTTTCATGACTATGAAAACTGTACATTCACACTGAAGGCATCGAAACTATGAATTAACACATGTGGAATTATTTACTTAACAAAAAAGTTTGAAACAACTGAAATAATGTCTTATATTCTAGGTTCTTCAAAGTAGACACCTTTTGCTTTGATGACTGCTTTGTACACTCTTGGCATTCTCTTGATGAGCTTCAAGAGGTAGTCACCGGGAATGGTTTTCACTTCACAGGTGTGCCCTGTCAGGTTTAATAAGTGGGATTTATTGCCTTATAAATGGTGTTGGGACCATCAATTGTGTTGTGCAGAAGTCTGGTGGATACACAGCTGATTGTCCTACTGAATAGACTGCTAGAATTTGTATTATGGCAAGAAAAAAGCTAAGTAAAGAAAAACGAGTGGCCATCATTACTTTAAGAAATGAAGGTCAGTCAGTCCGAAAAATTGGGCAAACTTTGAAAGTGTCCCCAAGTGTAGTGGCAAAAACCATCAATTGCTACAAAGAAACTGACTCACATGAGGACCGCCCCAGGAAAAGAAGACCAAGAGTCACCTCTGCTTCTGAGGATAAGTTTATCTGAGTCACCAGCCTCAGAAATCGCAGTTTAACAGCAGCTCAGATTAGAGACCAGGTGAATGCCACACAGAGGTCTAGAAGCAGACACATCTCTACAACAACTGTTAAGAGGAGACTTTGTGCAGCAGGCCTTCATGGTAAAATTGCTGCTAGGAAACCACTGCTAAGGACAGGCAACAAGCAGAAGAGACTTGTTTGGGCTAAAGAACACAAGGAATGGACATTAGACTAGTGGAAATATGTGCTTTGGTCTGATGACTCCAAATTTGAGATCTTTGGTTCCAACCACCGTGTCTTTTTGTGATGCAGAAAAGGTAAACGCATGGCCTCTGCATGCCTGGTTACCACCATGAAGCATGGAGGAGGAGGTGTGATGGTGTGGGGATGCTTTGCTGGTGACAGTCTTGGGGATTTATTCAAAATTGAAGGCATACTGAACCAGCATGGCTACCACAGCATCTTGCAGAAGCATGCTATTCATCCGATTTGCATTTATTTATTATCATTTATTGTTATAGTGCCATTTATTCCATGGCGCTTTACATGTGAGGAGGGGTATTGTTGTGAATTAGACTTTTTGGCTCCCTCTTGTGGTCACTAGTGATATGACTCTGTGATTGTCTTTCTTCAGTTTGGCACTCACCTGGGTCGTTAGTCCAGGGGTGTCGCTATATAAACTTCCTGGATCCTTAGTCCAGTGCCTGGCATCGTTGTAATCAGATCCTTCTGTTGCTCCTGTCTGCTGGTCCCGGTTCTTGCAAAATTAAGCTAAGTCTTGCTTCTTTGTTTTTTGGGTTATTTGCTTTGCTTCTATTTTTGTCCAGCTTGTACTAAATGTGAGTTCTGACCTTGCTGGAAGCTCTAGGGGGCTGGTGTTCTCCCCCCGGCCGTTAGTCGGTTCGGGGGTTCTTGAATATCCAGCATGGATATTTTAATAGGGTTTTTGCTAACCATATAAGTCATCTTACTATATTCTGCTATTAGCTAGTGGGCCTCTCTTTGCTAAATACCTAGCTCATTCTTATATTTGTCTTTTCCTCTTAGCTCACCGTTATTATTTGTTGGGGGCTTGTATCCAGCTTTTGGGGTCTTTTCTCTGGAGGCAAGAAAGGTCTTTCTTTTCCCTTCTAGGGTTAGTTAGTTCTCCGGCTGGCGCGAGACGTCTAGAACCAACGTAGGCACGTTTCCCGGCTACTGCTATTTGTGGTGCTAGGATTAGATATATGGTCAGCCCAGTTACCACTGCCCTATGAGCTGTTTTTTTGTGTTTGCAGACTTGGTATTTATTCCTGAGACCCTCTGCCATTGGGGTCATAACAGTATGCCAGGCCGACATTGAATGTTTAATGCATTGCAGAAGTGGGATAATAAGAAAGGAAATTCTGAGTTTTTTTTTTTTCCTCTCTTCCTCCCCTTTACCTCTGAGTGGCTTGAGCTTGCTGCAGACATGAATGTCCAGACCTTGATTACAAGTGTGGACCAGCTTGCTGCTCGTGTGCAAAGCATACAAGATTTTGTTACCAGTAGTTCTATGTCTGAACCTAAAATACCTATTCCTGAACTGTTTTCTGGAGACCGATTTAAGTTTAGGAATTTCAGGGATAATTGTAAATTGTTTCTATCTCTGAGACCCCGTTCATCTGGAGACTCAGCTCAGCAAGTTAAAATTGTTATCTCTTTTTTACGGGGCGACCCTCAGGATTGGGCTTTCTCGCTAGCGCCAGGAGATCCGGCATTGGCAAATATTGATGCGTTTTTTCTGGCGCTCGGATTGCTTTACGAGGAACCCAATCTTGAGGTTCAGGCAGAAAAAGCCTTGCTGGCTATTTCTCAGGGCCAGGATGAAGCTGAAGTGTATTGCCAAAAATTTCGGAAATGGTCCGTGCTTACTCAGTGGAATGAGTGTGCTCTGGCCGCAAATTTCAGAAATGGCCTTTCTGAAGCCATTAAGAATGTGATGGTGGGTTTCTCCATTCCTACAAGTCTGAATGATTCCATGGCGCTGGCTATTCAAATTGACCGGCGTTTGCGGGAGCGCAAAACCGCTAATCCTCTGGTAGTGTTGTCTAAACAAGCACCTGATTTGATGCAATGTGATAGAATTCAGACCAGAAATGAGCGGAAAAATCATAGACGTCAGAATGGGTTGTGTTTTTACTGTGGCGATTCTACACATGTTATATCAGCATGCTCTAAACGCCTAACAAGGGTTGTTAGTCCTGTCGCCATTGGTAATTTGCAACCTAAATTTATTTTGTCTGTGACTTTAATTTGCTCATTGTCCTCTTACCCTGTTATGGCGTTTGTGGATTCAGGTGCTGCCCTGAGTCTTATGGATCTGTCATTTGCCAAGTGCTGTGGTTTTGTTCTTGAGCTGTTGGTTAATCCTATCCCTCTGAGGGGTATTGATGCTACGCCATTGGCGGAAAATAAACCGCAGTTTTGGACACAGGTAACCATGTGCATGACTCCTGAACATCGGGAGGTGATTCGTTTTCTTGTTCTGCATAAAATGCATGATTTGGTCGTTTTGGGTTTGCCATGGTTACAGACTCATAATCCAGTCTTGGATTGGAAGGCAATGTCTGTCTCAAGTTGGGGCTGTCAGGGTATTCATGGTGATTCCCCGCCGGTGTCTATTGCTTCCTCTACTCCTTCGGAAGTTCCTGAGTATTTGTCTGATTATCAGGATGTGTTCAGCGAGTCCAGGTCCAGTGCTCTGCCTCCTCATAGGGACTGTGACTGTGCCATAGATTTGATTCCAGGTAGCAAATTTCCTAAGGGAAGACTATTTAATCTGTCTGTACCTGAGCATACCGCAATGCGTTCGTATATCAAGGAATCTCTGGAGAAGGGGCATATCCGTCCTTCCTCTTCCCCTCTTGGTGCGGGATTCTTTTTTGTGGCCAAGAAGGACGGATCTTTGAGACCTTGTATTGACTATCGGCTTTTGAATAAAATCACTGTTAAATTTCAGTATCCTTTGCCTCTGTTGTCAGACTTGTTTGCCCGAATTAAAGGTGCCAAGTGGTTCACCAAGATAGATCTTCGTGGTGCGTACAACCTTGTGCGCATTAAGCGAGGAGATGAATGGAAAACCGCATTTAATACGCCCGAAGGTCATTTTGAGTACTTGGTGATGCCTTTTGGGCTCTCTAATGCTCCTTCAGTGTTTCAGTCCTTTATGCATGATATTTTCCGGAACTATCTGGATAAATTTATGATCGTTTATCTGGATGATATTCTGTTTTTTTCTGATGACTGGGACTCGCATGTAGAGCAGGTCAGGATGGTGCTTCAGGTTTTGCGTGAGAATTAGTGTTGAGCATTCCGATACCGCAAGTATCGGGTATCGGCCGATATTTGCTGTATCGGAATTCCGATACCGAGATCCGATACTTTTGTGGTATCGGGTATCAGTATCGAAACAACATTAATGTGTAAAATAAAGAATTAAAATAAAAAATATTCCTATACTCACCTCTCCGACGCAGCCTGCACCTTACCGAGGGAACCGGCAGCGTTGTTTGCTTAAAATTCGCGCTTTAACTTCCTTACGCGAAGTCCCGGCTTGTGATTGGTCGCGCGCCGCCCATGTGGCCGGGACGCAACCAATCACAGCAAGCCGTGACGTAATTTCAGGTCCTTCAGGATTTTAAAATTACGTTCCGGCGTTGTGATTGGTTGCGTCGCGGTCACATGGGCGACGCAACCAATCACAAGCCGTGACGTCACAGGAGGCAGGAGACGCGCGCATTTTAAAATGTCCAGCCTCCCGTGACGTCACGGCTATGTGACCGCGACGCAACCAATCACAACGCCGGAACGTAATTTTAAAATCCTGAAGGACCTGAAATTACGTCACGGCTTGCTGTGATTGGTTGCGTCCCGGCCACATGGGCAGCGCGCGACCAATCACAAGCCGGGACTTCGCGTAAGGAAGTTAAAGCGCAAATTTTAAGCAAACAACGCTGCCGGTTCCCTCGGTAAGGTGCAGGCTGCGTCGGAGAGGTGAGTATAGCAATATTTTTTATTTTAATTCTTTATTTTACACTTTAATATGGTTCCCAGGGCCTGAAGGAGAGTTTCCTCTCCTTCAGACCCTGGGAACCATCAGGGATACCGTCCGATACATGAGTCCCATTGACTTGTATTGGTATCGGGTATCGGTATCGGATTAGATCCGATACTTTGCCGGTATCGGCCGATACTTTCCGATACCGATACTTTCAAGTATCGGACGGTATCGCTCAACACTAGTGAGAATGCTTTATTTGTTAAGGGCTCAAAGTGTCTCTTTGGAGTACAGAAGGTTCCCTTTTTGGGGTTTATTTTTTCCCCTTCTGCGGTGGAGATAGACCCAGTCAAGGTCCGAGCTATTCATGATTGGACTCAACCCACGTCAGTTAAGAGTCTTCAGAAGTTCTTGGGTTTTGCTAACTTCTACCGTCGTTTTATTGCTAATTTTTCTAGCATTGTTAAACCTTTGACGGATATGACCAAGAAAGGTTCTGATGTTGCTAACTGGGCTCCTGCAGCCATGGAGGCTTTCCAGGAGTTGAAGCACCGGTTTACTTCGGCGCCTGTTTTGTGCCAGCCTGATGTCTCACTTCCCTTTCAGGTTGAAGTGGATGCTTCTGAGATTGGGGCAGGGGCCGTTTTGTCGCAGAGAGGCCCTGGTTGCTCTGTGATGAGACCTTGTGCCTTTTTCTCGAGGAAGTTTTCGCCTGCTGAGCGGAATTATGATGTTGGCAATCGGGAGTTGTTGGCCATGAAGTGGGCATTTGAGGAGTGGCGTCATTGGCTCGAGGGTGCTAAGCATCGTGTGGTGGTCTTGACTGATCACAAAAATTTGATGTATCTCGAGTCTGCTAAACGCCTGAATCCTAGACAGGCCCACTGGTCATTGTTTTTCTCCCGTTTTGACTTTGTGGTCTCGTATTTACCAGGTTCAAAGAATGTGAAGGCTGATGCTCTTTCAAGGAGCTTTGTGCCTGACTCTCCGGGAGTCGCAGAACCGGTTGGTATTCTTAAAGAGGGAGTTATCTTGTCAGCCATTTCTCCGGATTTGCGACGTGTGTTGCAGAGATTTCAGGCTGGTAGACCTGACTCTTGTCCACCTGACAGACTGTTTGTTCCTGATAAGTGGACCAGCAGAGTCATTTCCGAGGTTCATTCCTCGGTGTTGGCAGGGCATCCGGGAATTTTTGGCACCAGAGATCTGGTGGCTAGGTCCTTTTGGTGGCCTTCCTTGTCACGGGATGTGCGGTCGTTTGTGCAGTCCTGTGGGACTTGTGCTCGAGCTAAGCCTTGCTGTTCTCGTGCCAGCGGGTTGCTCTTGCCCTTGCCTGTCCCGAAGAGGCCTTGGACACACATTTGCATGGATTTCATTTCAGATCTCCCGGTGTCTCAGGGCATGTCTGTCATCTGGTTGGTATGTGATCGCTTTTCTAAGATGGTCCATTTGGTGCCTTTGCCTAAGCTGCCTTCCTCTTCCGATCTGGTTCCTGTGTTCTTTCAGAATGTGGTTCGTTTACACGGCATTCCTGAGAATATTGTGTCTGACAGAGGATCCCAGTTTGTTTCCAGGTTCTGGCGATCCTTTTGTGCTAGGATGGGCATTGAGTTGTCGTTTTTGTCTGCCTTTCATCCTCAGACTAATGGACAAACGGAGCGAACTAATCAGACTCTGGAGGCTTATTTGAGGTGTTTTGTTTCTGCGGATCAGGATGATTGGGTGACCTTCTTGCCGTTGGCTGAGTTTGCCCTTAATAATCGAGCTAGTTCCGCTACATTGGTTTCACCATTTTTCTGCAACTCTGGTTTCCATCCTCGTTTTTCCTCGGGTCATGTGGAGCCTTCTGACTGTCCTGGGGTAGATTCTATGGTGGATAGGTTGCAGCAGATCT
Organism: Ranitomeya variabilis; assembly: GCF_051348905.1. Lineage (NCBI taxonomy): Eukaryota > Metazoa > Chordata > Amphibia > Anura > Dendrobatidae > Ranitomeya > Ranitomeya variabilis. Next base: position 560,407,357 of record NC_135234.1, read on the forward strand.
GGAATCATGTGGTGGACAACTTAAAGTTGTCACAAGAGAAGGCTCAGCGTTTTGCCAACCGCCGCCACGGTGTGGGTCCCCGACTTCGTGTTGGGGATTTGGTATGGCTGTCTTCTCGATTTGTTCCTATGAAGGTCTCCTCTCCTAAATTTAAGCCTCGCTTCATCGGTCCTTACAAGATATTGGAAATCCTTAATCCTGTGTCCTTTCGCTTGGATCTTCCGGTGTCGTTTGCCATTCACAACGTGTTCCATAGGTCTTTGTTGCGGCGGTACGTTGTACCTGTGGTTCCTTCTGTTGAGCCTCCTGCTCCGGTGTTGGTTGAGGGCGAGTTGGAGTACGTGGTGGAGAAGATCTTGGATTCTCGTCTCTCCAGGCGGAGGCTTCAGTATCTGGTCAAGTGGAAGGGCTATGGTCAGGAGGATAATTCCTGGGTGGTTGCCTCTGATGTGCATGCGGCCGATTTAGTTCGTGCCTTTCACGCTGCTCATCCTGATCGTCCTGGTGGTCTTGGTGAGGGTTCGGTGACCCCTCCTTAAGGGGGGGGGTACTGTTGTGAATTAGACTTTTTGGCTCCCTCTTGTGGTCACTAGTGATATGACTCTGGGATTGTCTTTCTTCAGTTTGGCACTCACCTGAGTCGTTAGTCCAGGGGTGTCGCTATATAAACTTCCTGGATCCTTAGTCCAGTGCCTGGCATCGTTGTAATCAGATCCTTCTGTTGCTCCTGTCTGCTGGTCCCGGTTCTTGCAAAATTAAGCTAAGTCTTGCTTCTTTGTTTTTTGGGTTATTTGCTTTGCTTCTATTTTTGTCCAGCTTGTACTAAATGTGAGTTCTGACCTTGCTGGAAGCTCTAGGGGGCTGGTGTTCTCCCCCCGGCCGTTAGTCGGTTCGGGGATTCTTGAATATCCAGCGTGGATATTTTAATAGGGTTTTTGCTGACCATATAAGTAATCTTACTATATTCTGCTATTAGCTAGTGGGCCTCTCTTTGCTAAATACCTAGCTCATTCTTATGTTTGTCTTTTCCTCTTACCTCACCGTTATTATTTGTTGGGGGCTTGTATCCAGCTTTTGGGGTCTTTTCTCTGGAGGCAAGAAAGGTCTTTTTTTTCCCTTCTAGGGTTAGTTAGTTCTCCGGCTGGCGCGAGACGTCTAGAACCAATGTAGGCACGTTCCCCGGCTACTGCTATTTGTGGTGCTAGGATTAGATATATGGTCAGCCCAGTTACCACTGCCCTATGAGCTGGTTTTTTGTGTTTGCAGACTTGGTATTTATTCCTGAGACCCTCTGCCATTGGGGTCATAACAGGGTATACATAATAAAAACAAGTACAATAATCTTAAACAATACAAGTCATAACTGGTACAGGAGGAGAGAGGACACTGCCCGCGAGGGCTCACAATCTAAAAGGGATGGGTGAGCATACAGTTGGTGAGGATAGAGCTGGTCGTGCAGCGGTTTGGTTGATCGGTGGTTACTGCAGGTTGTAGGCTTGTCAGAAGAGGTGGGTCTTCAGGCTCTTTTTGAAGGTTTCGATGGTAGGCGAGAGTCTGATGTGTTGTGGTAGAGGGTTCCAGAGTAGGGGTGATACGCGAGAGAAATCTTGGATATGATTGTGGGAAGAGGAGATAAGAGGGGAGTAGAAAAGGAGATCTTGAGAGGATCGGAGGTTGCGATTTATTTGGACCATCATTTATTTTTCAACAGGACAATGACCGCAAACACACCTCCAGGCTGTGTAAGGGCTATTTGACCAAGAAGGAGATGACCTGGTCTCCACAGTCACCAGACTTAACCCAATCGAGATGGTTTGGGGTGAGCTGGACCGCAGAGTGAAGTCAAAAGGGCCAACAAGTGCTAAGCATCTTTGGGAACTCCTTCAAGATTGTTGGAAGACCATTCCCAGTGACTACCTCTTGAAGCTCATCAAGAGAATGCCAAGAGTGTGCAAAGCAGTCATCAAAGCACAAGGTGGCTACTTTGAAGAACATAGAATATAAGACATAATTTCAGTTGTTTCACTTTTTTGTTAAATATATAATTCCACATTTGTTAATTCATAGTTTTGATGCCTTCAGTGTGAATGTACAATTTTCATAGTCATGAAAATACAGAAAAATCTTTAAATGAGAAGATGTGTCCAAACTTTTGGTCTGTACTGTATGTTGGGTGTTATGATTTTCCCAATGGCAGGGAAATCAAAAATAACAAACGGACTAGCTCTTGGGTGATGGAAACTAAAGTGACCGTGACCTGAACCTGACACAACACTGGAAGTAGCCGGGGAGTGTTTCCTACGATGCCCTAGACACCACGCGCCAGCCGGAGATCTAACTACCCCTATCAGAGGAATATACAGGCCTGCCTTACCTCCAGAGATGAACCCCAAAAGGAGATAGCAGGCCCCACAAATATTGACGGTGAGTCAAGAGGAAAAGACATACGTAGGATGAACAGCAGATTTAGCACAGTGAGGTCCGCTTACTAGATAGCAGAAGTACAGGAAAGAGTTACTTCACGGTCAACTTCAAAACACTACTCAAAAACACCATCCTGAAATTACTTTAAAACTCCAGTGACAACTCATGCCACTGGAGTGGCAATTTCAGTCCACGAGAGCTTCCAGCTACAGAGAGTCACATTGCAGATAGATGGACAAAAAATAGCATTAACTAGGAACAAAATTCAACTTAGCTGAACTGGAACTTGAGGCAGGAGAATGCAATAGAATGCTACTGATACATTGTTGGCCGGCATCAGACCAGCAGCCAAGCAGGCTTAAATAGGAAACTCCCCTAATGGGTGTCAACAGGTGATCAAGGATAGAAGAAGGCAAATAAGTGGCAATACCATAAAACACCACCGGGGGAGCCCACAAACAGAATTCACAACAGTACCCCCCCCTTAAGGAGGGGGCACCGAACCCTCACCAGAACCACCAGGGCGATCTGGATGAGCACTATGGAATGCACGAACAACTCCCCTGCTTAATCCGCACCAAATTATACGCACCACGTAGATCGATCTTAGTGAACCACTTCGCCCCCTTTATGCGAGCAAAAAGATCAGTCAGTAAAGGTAACGGGTACTGGTATTTAACAGTAATCTTATTCAGAAGTCGATAGTCGATACAAGGTCTCAATGAACCATCCTTTTTACCCACAAAAAAAACCCCTGCCCCCAATGGAGACAAAGAGGGGCGAATATGACCCTTTTCCAAAGATTCTCTGATATACTCCCACATAGCAGTATGTTCAGGTACAGACAAATTAAACAAGCGACCCTTAGGAAATGTACTACCGGGAATCAACTCAATAGCGCAGTCACACTCTCTGTGAGGGGGGAGAGAATCAGTTTTAGGCTCCTGAAAGACATCATAAAAATCTGACAGAAATGCTGGGATCTCAGAGGGAGTAGATGAAGAAATGGGAACCAAAGGTGCATCCCCATGAATCCCCCGACATCCCCAACTCAGCACAGACATTGATCTCCAGTCCAAGACTGGATTATGAATTTGTAACCATGGTAATCCAAGTACTAATACGTCATGTAGATTATATAACACAAGGAAACGAATAATCTCCTGATGGTCTGGGGAAAGATGCATAGTCACTTGTGTCCAATATTGTGGTTTATTGCTAGCCAAAGGTGTAGAATCAATACCCTTTAAGGGAATAGAAACCTCCAGAGGCTCTAAATCAAACCCACAACGCTTGGCAAAGGACCAATCCATGAGACTCAGAGCGGCACCAGAATCCACATAAGCATCCACAGTAACAGATGATAAAGTACAAATCAATGTCACGGACAAAAGAAATTTAGACTGCAAGGTATCCATAGAAAAAGATTTATCAACCTTTTTATCAACCTTCTTTATGCGTTTAGAGCATGCTGATATAACATGAGCTGGATCTCCACAATAGAAGCACAACCCATTTTTGCGCCTGTAATTCTGTCGTTCGCCTCTAGACAATACACTATCGCATTGCATATGCTCTGGTGCCTTTTCAGAGGTCACCGCCAAATGATGCACAGGTCTTTGCTCAGAAGATACCGCCATATGGTGCACAGGTTTTTGCTCAGAAGAAACCGCCATATGGTGCACAGGTTTTTGCTCAAAAGATACCGCCATATGGTGCACAGATTTTTGCTCAGAAGATACCGCCATATGGTGCACAGATTTGCGCTCCCGTAAACGCCGATCAATCTGGATAGCCAATTTCATGGCATCATTCAGACCTGTAGGCACAGGGAACCCCACCATGACATCCTTCACGGCATCAGAGAGACCTTCTCTGAAATTAGCTGCTAGAGCGCACTCATTCCATTTAGTAAGCACCGACCATTTACGAAATTTCTGGCAGTATATCTCAGCTTCATCTTGCCCTTGGGAAAGAGCTATCAAGGCTTTCTCAGCCAAAATCTCTAAATTAGGTTCTTCATAAAGCAACCCCAAAGCCAGAAAAAACGCATCTACATTTAATAACGCAGGCTCCCCTGGCGACAATGCAAATGCCCAACTTTGTGGGTCACCCCGCAATAGAGAAATAACAATTTTAACCTGTTGCGCAGGATCACCAGCAGAGTGAGATTTCAGAGACAAAAACAATTTACAATTCTCTCTGAAATTCAAAAAACGGGATCTGTCTCCGGTAAAAAATTCAGGCATAGGAATCTTAGGTTCAGACATTGGAGCACGTATAACAAAATCTTGTAAGTTCTGGACCTTTGTAGCCAGGTTATTCAGACCTGCAACCAAACTCTGTGGATCCATGATTCAAACAGGTGTAACCAAAGCCATTCAGAGATTAAGAGGAGAGGAAGGAAAAAAAAAAGGCTGAAGACTGCAGTTTAAGCAAGGAGTACAAATAAGCACTAAGGTGCACTTTCCAAACACAGAAGGAAAAAAAAAAACCTTTTCATATCCTTTCCTGCTTTAGTGCATAGTTTTAACACATGTGGGCCGGCCAAACTGTTATGATTTTCCCAATGGCAGGGAAATCAAAAATAACAAACGGACTAGCTCTCGGGTGATGGAAACTAAAGTGACCGTGACCTGAACCTGACACAACACTGGAAGTAGCCGGGGAGTGTTTCCTACGATGCCCTAGACACCACGCGCCAGCCGGAGATCTAACTACCCCTATCAGAGGAATATACAGGCCTGCCTTACCTCCAGAGATGAACCCCAAAAGGAGATAGCAGGCCCCACAATTATTGACGGTGAGTCAAGAGGAAAAGACATACGTAGGATGAACAGCAGATTTAGCACAGTGAGGTCCGCTTACTAGATAGCAGAAGTACAGGAAAGAGTTACTTCACGGTCAACTTCAAAACACTACTCAAAAACACCATCCTGAAATTACTTTAAAACTCCAGTGACAACTCATGCCACTGGAGTGGCAATTTCAGTCCACGAGAGCTTCCAGCTACAGAGAGTCACATTGCAGATAGCTGGACAAAAAATAGCATTAACTAGGAACAAAATTCAACTTAGCTGAACTGGAACTTGAGGCAGGAGAATGCAACAGAATGCTACTGATACATTGTTGGCCGGCATCAGACCAGCAGCCAAGCAGGCTTAAATAGGAAACTCCCCTAATGGGTGTCAACAGGTGATCAAGGATAGAAGAAGGCAAATAAGTGGCAATACCATAAAACACCACCGGGGGAGCCCACAAACAGAATTCACAACAGTTGGGGTAAACCCCTGTTTGGGCGCATGGGAGAGCTCGGAAGGGAAGGAGCACTGTTTTACTTTTTCAACGCAGAATTGGCTGGAATTGAGATCGGACGCCATGTCGTGTTTGGAGAGCCCTTGATGTGCCTAAACAGTGGAAACCCCCCAATTATAACTGAAACCCTAATCCACACACATCCCTAACCCTAATCCCAACGGTAACCCTAACCACATCCCTAACCCTGACATACCCCTAACCCTAATCCCAACCTTATTCCCAACCATAAATGTAATCCAAACCCTAACCCTAACTTTAGCCCCAACCCTAACCCTAACTTTAGCCCCAACCCTAACTGCAGCCTTAACCTTAGCCCCAACCCTAACCCTAACCCCTGCCCTAACCCTTGCCCTAACCCTAGCCCTAACCCTAGCCCTAACCCTAACCCTAACCCTAGCCCTAACCCTAACCCTAGCCCTAACCCTAACTATAGCCCTAACCCTAACCCTAGCCCTAACCCTAATGGGAAAATGGAAATAAATACATTTTTTTAAATTTTTTAATTTTTTTGCTAACTAAGGGGGTGATGAAGGGGGGTTTGATTTACTTTTATAGCAGGTTTTTTAGCGGATTTTTATGATTGGTAGCTGTCACACACTGAAAGACGCTTTTTATTGCAAAAAATATTTTTTACGTTACCACATTTTGAGAGCTATAATTTTTCCATATTTTGGTCCACAAAGTCATGTGAGGTCTTGTTTTTTGCGGGACGACTTGCCGTTTTTTAGTAACATTTTTAGGCACGTGACATTTTTTGATCGCTTTTTATTCCGATTTTTGTGAGGCAGAATGACCAAAAACCAGCTATTCATGAATTTCTTTTGGGGGAGGCGTTTATACCATTCGTCGTTATACCAATTGTCGTTTTCTGGTGTTACATAATTTGCATGATGCTATTGTGTTGGGTTTCCCATGGTTACAGGTGCATAATCCGGTATTAGATTGGAAATCTATGTCTGTGAGTAGATGGGGTTGTCAGGGGGTTCATGGTGACGTTCCTCTGATGTCAATTTCCTCCTCCCCCTCTTCTGAAATTCCTGAGTTTTTGTCAGATTTCCAGGATGTATTTGATGAGCCCAAGTCCAAATCCCTTCCACCGCATAGGGACTGTGATTGTGCTATCGACTTGATTCCAGGTTGTAAGTTCCCTAAGGGCCGACTTTTTAACCTGTCTGTGCCTGAACATGCTGCCATGCGGAGTTATGTTAAGGAGTCTTTGGAGAAGGGGCATATTCGGCCATCTTCTTTGCCGTTGGGAGCAGGGTTTTTTTTTGTTGCCAAGAAGGATGGCTCTTTGAGACCCTGTATTGATTATCGCCTCTTGAATAAGATCACGGTCAATTTCCAATACCCCTTGCCTTTGCTTTCTGATTTCTTTGCTAGGATTAAGGGGGCTAGTTGGTTTACTAAGATTGACCTTCAAGGGGCATATAATCTTGTTCGTATTAAGCAGGGTGACGAATGGAAAACTGCGTTTAATATGCCCGAAGGCCATTTTGAGTACCTTGTGATGCCATTCGGGCTCTCTAATGCTCCATCTGTGTTTCAGTCCTTCATGCATGATATATTTCGGAATTATCTTGATAACTTCATGATTGTATATTTGGATGATATTTTGATTTTTTCAGATGATTGGGAGTCTCATGTGAAACAAGTCAGGATGGTATTTCAGATCCTTCGTGAGAATGCTTTGTTTGTGAAGGGGTCTAAGTGCCTCTTTGGAGTACAGAAGGTTTCTTTTTTGGGCTTCATTTTTTCTCCCTCATCTATAGAAATGGATCCGGTTAAGGTTCAGGCCATTCATGATTGGATCCAGCCCACTTCTGTGAAGAGCCTTCAGAAATTTTTGGGCTTTGCTAATTTTTATCGCCGTTTCATTGCCAACTTCTCCAGTGTGGTTAAACCCCTGACCGATTTGACGAAGAAGGGCGCTGATGTTACGAGTTGGTCCTCTGCGGTTGTTTCTGCCTTTCAGGAGCTTAAACACCGATTTACTTCTGCCCCTGTGTTGCGTCAGCCGGATGTTTCTCTTCCATTTCAGGTTGAGGTTGACGCTTCTGAGATTGGGGCAGGGGGGGCGCTGCGGAATATGTTGGCGCTATATAAATAAAGATTATTATTATTATTATTGTCTCAGGAATTCTGATGGTTTCCTGATGAAACCGTGTGCCTTCTTTTCTCAAAAGTTTTCGCCTGCGGAACGCAATTATGATGTCGGCAATCGTGAGCTGTTGGCTATGAAGTGCGCATTTGAGGAGTGGCGACATTGGCTTGAGGGGGCCAAGCACCGTATTGTGGTCTTGACTGATCATAAGAATCTGATTTACCTCGAGTCTGCTAAACGGCTGAATCCTAGAAAGGCCCGATGGTCCCTGTTTTTCTCCCGTTTTGATTTCGTGGTCTCGTACCTCCCGGGTTCTAAGAATGTTAAGGCGGATGCCCTCTCTAGGAGCTTTTTGCCTGATTCTCCTGGGGTCCTTGAGCCGGTCGGCATTCTGAAGGAAGGGGTGATTCTTTCTGCCATCTCCCCTGATTTACGACGGGCTCTTCAGGAGTTTCAGGCTGATAAACCTGACCACTGTCCAGTGGGGAAACTGTTTGTTCCTGACAGATGGACTAGTAAAGTGATTTCTGAGGTTCATTGTTCTGTGTTGGCTGGCCATCCTGGGATTTTTGGTACCAGAGATTTGGTTGGTAGGTCCTTTTGGTGGCCTTCTTTGTTGCGGGATGTGCGTTCTTTTGTGCAGTCCTGTGGGACTTGTGCTCGGGCCAAACCTTGCTGTTCCCACGCTAGTGGGTTGCTTTTGCCTTTGCCAGTCCCTGAGAGGCTTTGGATGCATATTTCTATGGATTTTATTTCAGATCTTCCGGTTTCCCAGAGAATGTCAGTTATCTGGGTGGTTTGTGACCGGTTTTCTAAGATGGTTCATTTGGTGCCTTTGCCTAAATTGCCTTCCTCTTCTGATTTGGTTCCGTTGTTTTTTCAGCATGTGGTTCCTTTGCATGGCATTCTGGAGAATATTGTGTCCGACAAAGGTTCTCAGTTCGTTTCTAGGTTTTGGCGAGCCTTTTGCGCTAGGCTGGGCATTGATTTGTCTTTTTCTTCTGCATTTCATCCTCAGACAAATGGCCAAACCGAGCGAACTAATCAGACTTTGGAAACTTATTTGAGATGCTTTGTGTCTGCTGATCAGGATGATTGGGTGGCTTTCTTGCCATTGGCTGAGTTTGCCCTTAATAACCGGGCTAGTTCTGCTACCTTGGTTTCACCCTTTTTTTGTAATTCTGGTTTTCATCCTCGTTTTTCTTCAGGGCAGGTTGAGCCTTCTGATTGTCCTGGGGTGGACTCTGTGGTTGACAGGTTGCAGCAGATTTGGGCTCATGTTGTGGACAATTTGGTATTGTCTCAGGAGGAGGCTCAGCGCTTTGCTAACCATCGTCGGTGTGTTGGTTCCCGGCTTCGGGTCGGGGATTTGGTCTGGTTGTCTTCCCGTCATGTTCCTATGAAGGTTTCTTCCCCTAAGTTCAAGCCTCGGTTTATTGGTCATTATAGGATTTCTGAGATTATCAATCCGGTGTCTTTTCGTTTGGCACTTCCGGCCTCTTTTTCCATACATAATGTTTTTCATAGATCTTTGTTGCGGAAATATGTGGTGCCTGTTGTTCCCTCTGTTGATCCTCCTGCCCCGGTGTTGGTTGAGGGGGAGTTGGAGTATGTGGTTGAGAAGATTTTGGATTCTCGTTCTTCGAGGCGGAAGCTTCAGTATCTTGTCAAATGGAAGGGTTATGGTCAGGATGATAATTCTTGGGTTGTTGCGTCCGATGTTCATGCTGACGATTTGGTTCGTGCCTTTCATTTGGCTCGTCCTGATCGGCCTGGGGGCTCTGGTGAGGGTTCGGTGACCCCTCCTCAAGGGGGGGTACTGTTGTGAATTCTGCTCTTGGGCTCCCTCCGGTGGTTATAAGTGGTAGCGCTGCTGTCTTTGGATCGCAGCATTCATCAGGTGTGTCCACTTATTGCAATTCTGACTGGGCTATTTAGTCTTGCTTTACCCTTTAGTCAGTGCCAGTTGTCCATTGTTTCCTGGAGGATTCACTTCCCAGCCTGGTCTCTCTTGCTTTGCTGTTCATTTCATCAAATATAAGTTCTGGCTTTGTTTTTTGCAGTCCACATGCTGTGGGCCTGATCGTTCAGTGCTTTTCCATGTTTTGTCTTGTCCAGCTTGGTCTGTATAAGGATTTGCTCAGCCAAGCTGGTATCTCTGGAGATGCAGATATACCCGCCATGTCTTTAGTTAGATGTGGAGATTTTTGTATTTTCTGTGGTGGATATTTTCTGGTGTTTTAATATTGACTGCATAGTACTCTGTCCTATCCTTTCTATTTAGCTAGAGTGGCCTCCTTTGCTAAATCCTGTTTTCAGTCTGCGTGTGTTATTTCCCTCTCCTCTCACAGTCAATACTTGTGGGGGGCTGTCTATCCTTTGGGGATTTTCTCTGAGGCAAGATAGTTTTCCCTTTTCTATCTTTAGGAATAATTAGTCCTCCGGCTGTGTCGAGATGTCTAGGGAGTGTTAGGTACATTCCACGGCTACATCTAGTTGTGGTGTTAAGTTCAGGGTCTGCGGTCAGTACAGGTACCACCTCTCCAGAGTACTTCTCATGCTGCTCCTAGGCCACCAGATCATAACAGATTTACTCAGAAGATGGAAAACCATACATAGCTGTTTATTGAATGGAAAATATTTTTTTTGTTTAATGTGTGGCAAATAAGAATTTTTTTTTCTCTTCATGCAGCATAAAAATAAATGAAATTAAAGTGAATAAATGATAGTACTGTTGAAAATTATATTAACTTTGTTGCTTGTATTTCTCCTTTGAGGAGTTGTCTCAGTATAGCCTTTTTAAGGCACATCATCATCATATACCACCAAAATCTGATAATCAATTACAATTACAGTTTAGGAGGTCACACATTTGGCTGATTGTGGTAAACCCTATGTTTGTTTGGAAAGAGCAGATGACCCTACCAGAAATAATTGGGCACAGTGGCTATTTAGTTCTACTTTGAATTTTTCAAGCAGTGTCTGACCAACTTTTCAAAGACTGTTGCTTGAATTTAAGGCATCATTCAGACACCTGTTTTATGTACATATGAGAAAAGCAGTTTGATTATTTTAATCAGACTTTGATTAGCATATGATCAATGTACCATCCAAGGGTCATCCATTTGTCTTGTATGACGCTAGTAAATTATTATGGCCAAGCTGTGAGTCAGGCTATTCAAGAAGTCCAAGGTCAGAAGTCAGGAGAGTATGTCATAAACAGAGGGAATAGACAAAAGCGTAGTCAGGTAACGTTCCGAAATCAGAATACCAGGAGGATAGCGGACCAGAGCAGAAGGGGGTAAACAGACAAATGGTCAGAATGAGGTCCAAGGATAGGCATCAAGAAATCAACAAACAGAACTTGGGGCACAAGAGGAAACAAACCACGCTAGCTGAATGTACGTCTGGCAGAGGTTTGGAAGAACCAGCTTAGTTAAGTAGCTGTTGTGAACTCTGTTTTCGGGCTCCCTCTTGTGGTCACAGGTGGTATTGTGTGACTTTTGTTTTGGACTCCCCCTGGTGGCTTTGTTTGTTATCCTGCGGGTCTGTGGCTGATCAGCTGCCTCTTTATTCACTTGGGAGTTTCCTATTTAGCTCTGTTTCACTTCCACTTGTTGCCGGCTGTCAATGTACTCAGTGCTAGGGTTGAGCGACCTTTACTTTTATAAGATCGGGTCGGGTTTCACGAAACCCGACTTTTTCTAAAGTCGGGTCGAGTGAAATCGGCCGATCCTATAAAAAAGTCGGGGTCGGGGTCGGCCGAAACTCGAAACCCAATGCAGTGCATTGGGTTTCCAATGGTTCCCAGGGTCTGAAGTAGCGGAAACTCTCCTTCAGGCCCTGGGATCCATATTTAAGTGTAAAATAAAGAATTAAAATAAAAAATATCGCCATACTTACCATCTGACGGGCCCTGGTACTAACCGGGAACCTTCCTTCCTTAGAATCAGCCTTCCAGGACCTTGCGGTGACGTCACGGTGACGTCGCGGCTTGTGATTGGTCGCGCGGCCGCCCATGTGACCGCTGCGCGACCAATCACAAGCAGCGACGTCACCGTGATGTCACCGAAGGTCCTGGAAGGGCTGATTCTTAGGAAGGAAGGCTGCCGGAAAGAAGCAAGTCGTGTCCGAGGGTGAGTATATACCTAATAGGAATATACTCACCCTCGGCTTCGTTCCGGCAGCCTTCCTTCCTAAGAATCAGCCCTTCCAGGACCTACGGTGATGTCACGGCGACGTCGCGGCTTGTGATTGGTCGTGCGAGCGGTCACATGGGCGGCCGCGTGACCAATCACAAGCCGCGACGTCACCGCGACGTCACCGAAGGTCCTGGAAGGGCTGATTCTTAGGAAGGAAGGCTGCCGGAAAGAAGCAGGTCGTGTCCGAGGGTGAGTATATACCTAATAGGAATATAGACGAAGGGAGAAATGGGGATTTCCAGCACATCCATCCAGTTTGAGTAAAATAATCAAAATTTATTTAGAACATTTTAAAAAACAACATTAAAAAGAAAGAGAGAGGAACTCTCTTTGCCTGACGCGTTTCTGGCGCACCACGGCGCCCTTAGTCATAGGAACTAATATGACATGAATACACAGGTTTATATATGACAAGGAACCAATCACAGACATAGCAATTAAATTTCATTGGAAAAAGCTGCAGCTAAATTCACATAACAAAACTTTACCTTATTTATCAAATGTCTTAGAAATACACTAACATCTGTTCTAAATTACCAAAAAATTCATTAGTTGTTCAATATATGTAAAAAAAATTATTTTTGTAATTCATACCATGTGGATATTTGGTGTCTAAAGTTAGAATCCAAAAGGCTTCCCGCAGAGCCAATTGCTTCCTCCAATCTCCACCTCTAGGTGACTGACTAACCCTTTCAATGCCAAAAAAGGAAAAATCTGACAGATCTCCCTGGTGCACGGAGATAAAACTTTACCTTATTTATCAAATATCTTAGAAATACACTAATATCTATTTTAAATTACCAAAAATTTCATTAGTTGTTCAATATATGTAAAAAAGATCATTTTTGTAATTCATACCATGTGGATATTTGGTGTCTAAAGTTAGAATCCAAAATGCTTCCCGCAGAGCCAATTGCTTCCTCCAATCTCCACCTCTAGGTGACTGACTAACCCTTTCAATGCCAAAAAAGGAAAAATCTGACAGATCTCCCTGGTGCACGGAGATAAAATGTTTTGTGGCCCCAGAATAACCTGTGTGATCAATCCGTTTTTTCCATGAGTACACTTTATCATTTTTGTAGTCAAAAGAGTCTCTATTAAATTTAGATTTTTTCATTTTGATAATGGAATCCTCCATTATCTTCAAGTGATCAGTCATTTTTTTAGAAAGCATATCAAAATCAGGCTGGTCAGTATATTTAGAAAGTTCTTTGTTAGTATTGTCAATGTCCATCTTGAGTTGGTGAAGTTTTATTTCTTCATATGATATAATCAAACTCATAAGCTTTAGCGAACATTGTGAAAGAATCATATTCCACTCAGAAAGAAACTTGTCAGAAAAAATATAAGTGGGAGATTTCTTCATACGCAAACCCCTGGGAATCATTTCTTTTTCAACATATTTTTTGAGAGTATTATGGTCCCACCAGGTGCGTATTTCTTGCTGAGAAAACTTCTCCAGCTTCGAATAGAGATCTTTCAGTTCACTAGGTGGTGCAGAGATACCAATTTGCAGACAATAAGAGAACTTCTTTTTCTTCAAATCACAATGTTACTTATAATATAAAATCATTTATCAACTGTGATTCTGATCATGTTATATACTGTATAAAATGCAAAGCCTGTAATATTTGTTATATAGGTTATACCACTAGGAAAATCAAAAAGAGAATTTCTGAACATATAGCCAATGTAAGGAATAGAAATCCAGGTTATTCTGGGGCCACAAAACATTTTATCTCCGTGCACCAGGGAGATCTGTCAGATTTTTCCTTTTTTGGCATTGAAAGGGTTAGTCAGTCACCTAGAGGTGGAGATTGGAGGAAGCAATTGGCTCTGCGGGAAGCATTTTGGATTCTAACTTTAGACACCAAATATCCACATGGTATGAATTACAAAAATGATCTTTTTTACATATATTGAACAACTAATGAAATTTTTGGTAATTTAAAATAGATATTAGTGTATTTCTAAGATATTTGATAAATAAGGTAAAGTTTTATCTCCGTGCACCAGGGAGATCTGTCAGATTTTTCCTTTTTTGGCATTGAAAGGGTTAGTCAGTCACCTAGAGGTGGAGATTGGAGGAAGCAATTGGCTCTGCGGGAAGCCTTTTGGATTCTAACTTTAGACACCAAATATCCACATGGTATGAATTACAAAAATGATTTTTTTTACATATATTGAACAACTAATGAATTTTTTGGTAATTTAGAACAGATGTTAGTGTATTTCTAAGACATTTGATAAATAAGGTAAAGTTTTGTTATGTGAATTTAGCTGCAGCTTTTTCCAATGAAATTTAATTGCTATGTCTGTGATTGGTTCCTTGTCATATATAAACCTGTGTATTCATGTCATATTAGTTCCTATGACTAAGGGCGCCGTGGTGCGCCAGAAACGCGTCAGGCAAAGAGAGTTCCTCTCTCTTTCTTTTTAATGTTGTTTTTTAAAATGTTCTAAATAAATTTTGATTATTTTACTCAAACTGGATGGATGTGCTGGAAATCCCCATTTCTCCCTTCGTCTACAGCAGCTGTTAATCACCGGCAGGTACGGCACCCATCAGTTACATTTATTTGCAACGGTTCTTAGATGCATGTCTCGGCGTGTCAAGCTTCAACCCTTCCTCTTCCCCCCTCCTCCTTTTTCTGAATTGCTAATAGGAATATACTCACCCTCGGCTTTGTTCCGGCAGTCTTCCTTCCTAAGAATCAGCCCTTCCAGGACCTACGGTGACGTCACGGCTTGTGATTGGTTGCGCAGCGGTCACATGGGCGGCCGCGCGACTAATCACAAGCCGCGACGTCGCCGTGACGTCACCGCAGGGTCCTGGAAGGCTGATTCTAAGGAAGGAAGGTTCCCGGTTAGTACCAGGGCCCGTCAGAGGGTAAGTATATCGATATTTTTTATTTTAATTCTTTATTTTACACTTAAATCTGAATTCCGATACCAATTCCCGATATCTTAAACATATCGGGAATCGGTATCGGAATTCCGATTCCAGATTCAGAAGATCGCCGACTTCATGGCCGACCCCACACAGGGGTCGGGTCGGGTTTCATGAAACCCGGCTTTGCCAAAAGTCGGCGACTTCTGAAAATTGCCGACCCGTTTCGCTCAACCCTACTCAGTGCTATTCTGATTACTCCTGATTATCTTCGGTTTCAGTCTCTTCAGGAGAAGCTAAGTTCTGTTTAATTATTTTTTGCTCATCAGTCTGCAATATGATTTCTGTGTATGATGAGTTTAGTCCAGCTTGCTAATATGTGATTTCTTCTGCTGGTTTGCTCTGGGGTACAGAGTTGCTTCCCCCGCACCGTTAGTTGGTGCGGGGGCTCGAGCGATCTCTGCGTGGATATTTTGAATAGGGTTTTTAATTGACCGCACAGTTCCCTTTCTATTTTCTGCTTTCTAGTGTTAGCGGGCCTCATTTGCTAAATCTAATTTCATCTCTGCGTTTGTGCTTTCCCCTTAACTCACCGTTAATATTTGTGGGGGGCTATTCTATATCTTTGGGGTCATTTCACTGAGGCAAGTGAGGACTTTCGTTCCCTCTAGGAATAGTCAGTTTCTCAGGCCGTGAAGAGACGTCTAGGATTTTCAGGTAACGTTCCACGGCTGCCTATAGTTGTTTGCGGATAGGATCAGGTTGCGGTCAATTCAGTTACCACTTCCCCAGAGTTTGTAGTCGGTTTAGTTACTTAGCTAGTCCTACTTGCGATCCTTGCCACTAGGATCATAACAAGTAGCATGGCAATCACCTGGGATAATGAACACTTGGAGACAGCCCATGCCTTCCAGTCTCAGATTGGATAGTTGAGCTGTCAATCAACATACTGACAGCTCAGCATGCCCCTGCACCAGATAGGATGGCTGAGCTGTCAATCAAAATACTGACAGCTCAGCATGCCCCTGTACCATATTGGATGGTTGAGCTCTCAGTAACTGCATCCCAGACACACTGTGGGGTGGAGCTGTGACATTTTGTATGTGGAAAAAGAAAAGGTTCTCAACATTCGGCTATTTTACAGACCTTGAAAATTGGATCACAATCAGAAGGCAGCCGAGAGCAGTCCGAGTTTTTACAGATCCATAAACTTACAATGCCAATTTGGATCTGATGTTTGGAACAAAACTAGACATGTCTCCATGATTTTCCATGGCTCAAATCAAGGACATGTGAATAGACCATTAGACTATTACAGGTATATGTGCTATCCATCATCACATGTGTGCTATCACATATCTGTGATTTGGTCCATTGAAAATTGTGGAGGCATATCTAATTTTGATCCGAAAGTCAGATCAAAATAAGCAATGCAAGTTTATGGATCTGTGAAAAAAATTGCATAACTCGCATAAAGGATGTCTGAGTGAGTAAAATAAAATAAAGTAAAATAAAATTGGAAAATAAATGTGGGTGCAATACACCACCTATGGAGTCCCTTTTAAACATTTTGCCACAATCTTAGAATTACTATAATCTTTTTTACTTAAAGAGTCTTAGCCATTTATGTACAGTACATGCTGTCTTTAGCTTTGATGTAAAATAGTATATCAAGCGAAACGTCTGTAAGTAGCTTTTAAGTGGAAAGCTTTTGTGCTAGTGAAGCATAGAAATTCTTGTCATTTTAACATACCTCTTCTTCACACTTTAGCAACTTCATTAGATTCAATGGGTTGCCTGATAGAAATGCAAGTGGAGGTATATTATATCTGTGCAAGAAATACAACAGTATTACTTCAGGTCCAATCTCACGGATGATTTGTTCCCCTCTTTGTAACTTGACCCTTGGAGAACAGCCATTTGTCTGTATCAAGTTTACTCTAGACAAGAATATCTTAGGTATAACTTGTCATTGTAAAGAGGCTGGTTAATAAATAAACTGCTATATGTCTGCAAAGTGGATATTTAAAAAAAATAAGTTGGCATTGGATTGAAAAATATACAGTAGGTACGGAAACTATTCATACACTTAAAATGTTTCACTCTTTGTTTCATTGCAGCCATTTGGTAAATTCAAAAAAGTTCATTTTTTTCTCATTAATGTACACCCTGCACCCCATCTTGATTGAAAAAAAACAGAAGTTAAGAATTTTTTGCACATTTTTAAAAAAAGGAAAAAACTGAAATATCACATGGTCATAAGTATTCAGACCATTTGCTCAGTGTTGAGAAGAAGCATCCTTTTGAGCCATGAGTCTTCTTGGGAATGATTCAACAAGTTTTTCACACTTGGATTTGGGGATCCACTGCCATTTTTTCTTGCAGATCCTCAACAGTTCCGTCAGGATGGATGGTGAATCTTGGTGGACAGCCATTTTCATGCCTCTCCAGAGATGCTCAATTGGGTTTAGGTCAGGGCTCTGGCTGGGCCAGTCAAGAATGGTCACAGAGTTGTTCTGAAGCCAATCCTTTGTAATTTCAGCTTTGTGCTTAGGGTCATTGTCCTGTTGGAAGGTGAATCTTCAACCAAGTCTGAGGTCCAGAGCACTCTGGAAGAAGTTTTCATCCAGGATATATCTTTACTTGGCCGCATTCATGTTTCCTTCAATGACAACCAGTCATCCTGTCCCTGGAGCTGAAAAACACCCCATAGCATGATGCTGCCACCACCATGTTTTACCATTGGGATTGTATTGGGCAGGGGATGAGCAGTGCCTGGTTTTCTCCACACATACCACTTAGAATTATCACCAGAAAGGTCTATCTTTGATTCATCTGACCAGAGAATCTTATTTCTCATTGTCTGGGAGTCGTTCATGTGTTTTTTAGCAAACTCTATGAGGGCTTTCATATGTCTTGCACTGAGGAGAGGCTCCTGTTGGGCCACTCTGCCATAATGGCCTGACTGGTGGAGGGCTGCAGTGAGAGTTGACTTTGTGGAACTTTCTCCAATCTCCCTACTGCATCTCAGGAGCTCAGCCACATTGATTTTGGGATTCTTCTTTACATCTCATCAAGGCTCTTCTCCCCCGATTGCTCAGTTTTTCTGGACGTCCAAGTCTAGGAAGGCTTCTGGTGGTCCCAAACTTCTTCCATTTAAGGATTATGGAGACCACTTTACTCTTAGGTACCTTGAGTAGTGCAGAAATTCTGTTGTTACCTTGGCCAGATCTGTGCCTTGCCACAATTCTGTCTCTGAGCTCCTTGGCCAGTTCCTTTGACCTCATGATTCTCATTTGGTCTGACATGCACTATGGGTTGTTAGGTCTTATATAGACAGGTGTGTGCCTTTCCAAATCAAGTACTATCAGTTTAATTAAACACAGCTGGACTCCAATGAAGGAGTAGAACCAACCTAAAGATGATCACAAGGAAATGGACAGCATGTGACTTAAATATGAGTGTCTGAGCAAAGGGTCTGAATAGTTATGACCAGTCAAGATGGGGTGCAGAGTGTTCATTAATGAAAAAAAAATGAACTTCTTTGAATTTACCAAATGCCTGCAATGAAACAAAGAGTGAAAAATTTAAAGGGGTCTGAACACTTTCCATACACTGTATAATGGAATGACCATTTAAATAGATTTAAAGTAATTGTTCAGACTGAAATGAAATATCAGCAGTTACTCTAATTGAGAACAGGCTGCTGAAAAATGACTGTGTGTGAAGTTCACACTGTCACGATCCCAAGCAGGTGGGTAGTCACATGACTGCAAGTCTGCAATGATTTGTATACTTTCAGTCATGTGGCTATTAGTTTCCTATGCTTCTCTTAATAAAAAAGAATTGAGAGAAGACAGATGAGTCGAGCTGGCACTTAATAGCAAGAATGTGAATTTCTTAGATGCACTAATGTGATGGCCTGGGAAGTACAGAGGGATCATGACAGTGTAACAATTCAGTAGTCTGCAGTCAAATAGAGTGACTTTTCACTTCAGTCTAGACCACCCCTTAGTTCATAACTAGATGTCTACTTTCGATCATCAAAATAGCAAACAGTTTGGTATATACAATTAGATATACTGTATATTTGTGTTGATCTCAGTTCTATACTCAAATTCTTAGAACAAAAATAAAACATGAGGATTTAACACTACAGAAGGTTCTGGATAATTTATATACTTCTTGGATAATAAAGATCTGTCCAATATTTTTTAAGTCTCCCAGGTGAACGGACTACACAAGACCTCTGGAGGTATCCCGATGTATCTAGTATGATATTAGAAGTAGATTCATTAAATCCTCTAAACCTGTAATGCTTATTAGATTAGAATTTGGGGAATCTGTACTCCAAGTCAACAAGGTGAACTTTGTCACAATCCGTTATAGAACATACTTTGCAGAGTTGCAGAGCCCATTATCCTGCTGAAGGATGTGAATGCTATTAGTAACACTATTGTCATGGATGGCTAGATTGTTGATAACAGGTAGGTGGTATGTATAAAAGTACTATCCACATGAATGTTTAGATGTAAAGTTTTCCAACAGAACATTGCCAAGAGCATCACACTACCTCTGCCAACTTGTCTTCTTCCTATAGTTCATTCTGTTGTCATCTCTTTCTCTGATAAGTGACAATCACATACCAGA
Source organism: Ranitomeya variabilis (assembly GCF_051348905.1). Taxonomy (NCBI): domain Eukaryota; kingdom Metazoa; phylum Chordata; class Amphibia; order Anura; family Dendrobatidae; genus Ranitomeya; species Ranitomeya variabilis. Next base: position 560,426,945 of record NC_135234.1, read on the forward strand.
ACATTTAAATGATTGCTCATTGCATGTGCTTCCAGCTATGGACAGAGGTGTAGCAGTAAATGTTTGGCCTTTGTCAAAGTCACTCAGATCCAAATACACTGCTCAAAAAAAATAAAGGGAACAAATAAACAACAGAATATAACTCCAAGTAAATCAAACTTCTGTAAAATCAAACTGTCCACTGAGGAAGCAACATTGTTTGACAATCAATTTCACATGCTGTTGTGCAAATGGAATAGACTACAGATGGAAATGATTGGCAATTATCTAGACACACTCAATAAGGGAATGGTTCTGCAGGTGGGGACCACAGACCACATCTCAGTATCAATGCTTTCTGGATGATGTTTTGGTCACTTTTGAATGTTGGTTGCGCTTTCACACTTGTGGTAGCATGAGACGGACTCTACAACCCACACAAGTGGCTCAGGTAGTGCAGCTCATCAAGGATGGCACATCAATGCGAGCTGTGGCAAGGAGGTTTGCTGTGTCTGTCATTGTAGTGTCCAGAGGCTGGAGGCGCTACCAGGAGACAGGCCAGTACACCAGGAGACAAGGAGGGGCCGTAAGAGGGCAACAACCCAGCAGCAGGACTGCTACCTCAGCCTTTGTGCAAGGAAGAACAGGAGTAGCACTGCCAGAGCCCTGCAAAATGACCTCCAGCAGGCCACAAACGTGCATATGTCTGCACAAATGGTTATAAACTGACTCCATGAGAATGGTCTGAGTGCCTGATATCCACAGATGGGGGTTGTACTCACAGCCCAACACCGTACAGGATGCTTGCCATTTGCTAAAGAACAGCTGGATTGGCAAATTCGCTACTGGTGCCCTGTGCTCTTCACAGACGAAAGCAGGTTCACACTGAGCACATGTGACAGATGTGACCGAGTCTGGAGATGCCATGGAGAGTGATCTGCTGCCTTCAACATCCTTCATCATGACCGGTTTGGCAGTGGGTCAGTAATGATGTGGGGTGGCATTTCTATGGAGGTCTGCACAGCCCTCCAAGATGAGATCCTCAGACCCCTTGTGAGACCATATGCTGGTGAAGGTGGCCCTGGGTTCCTACTAATGCAGGACAATGCCAGACCTCATGTGGCTGGTGTGTCAGCAGTTCCTGCAAGATGAAGGCATTGAAGCTATGGACTGGCTCGCCCATTCCCCCGACCCGAATCTGATTGAACACATCTGTGACATCATGTCTTGCACCATCCACCAACATCACATTGCACCACAGACTGTCCAGGAGTTGGTGGATGCTTTAGTCCATGTCTGGGAGGAGATCACTCAGGAGACCATCTGCCGCCTCATCAGGAGCATGCCCAGGCACTGTAGGGAGGTCATACAGGCATGTGGAGGCCACACACACTACTAAGCATCATTTCCTTGAATTGAGGCATTTCCACTGAAGTTGCATCAACCTGTAACTTAATTTTCCACTTTGATTTTGAGTATCATTCCAACTGTAGACCTCCGTGAGATATTAGTTGTGATTTACATTGATAATTTTTAGGTTTTATTGTTCTCAACACATTCCACTATGTAATGTATAAAGATTTACAACTGGAATATTTCATTCAGTGATATCTAGGATGTGAGATTTTAGTGTTCCCTTTATTTTTTTGAGTAGTGTACTTGTCCATTTTGAATTCATTTCAGAAATTGACTGCTAACTTAATGCTTAATATATCCCACAGTTTGGCAGATGCCATTGTCAAGAGCTAATCAATTTTTTTATTTTACCTTCTAGTGGCGTTAATATTATTGCATATTATAGCTTTGTGTAGTATACAATAAGTTTAGACATTATAATTAGAGTTGGGTGAATTTATTGAAGTGAAATTGAATTCTACTAACAATTTTCAAAAATCTCCAGAATGCAGCTTTTAGCAATTTTTTCATCCCGAAGTCAGCAAAATGGCAGCTGGATTGCCACCATTTTGGTGAATGACAGAAAACAAGCAAAAGCTTTTTTTAAAAAAAAAAAACCTAATACCTCACCACTCATCTCTGGCCACCACTGTTGATCGCTCTCACTAATATGATCTTCGGCACTTCTTCTTACAGCCATAGTTGCTGACACTCTACATCTTTTTGCTAAACTGTAAATAGGCCTGGGCTGTACCTGACAGGTGTCATCAACAGATCGCGTGACCTTACAATGCACATGCGCATGGATGGTTCAGTGACTCTTCTTACGACCACCACACTGAAGCGATGATCATCTTCAAGCTAGAGCAAGACTTCCAGACCCAGGATGTCCTTGCATATCTGCATGCAATTTCACAAAATCACTGTAACCTTTCAACACACATACACAGGGATGTCCAGGGCCTAGTTTTTGTGACCAGTGAGGGATATCATGTCTGAGGAGAGACCTACATACACATGACACTCTGACTAACTGCAACAATCAACGGTGGATACCTGATTTACCACTCCTTATCTTTACTTACAAGCCCTAGGGCAGTTCTGAGCTATAGGACCCCTTGAATATCTTGAATATGCCATTCCTGATTGCAGTCAGTACACTGATGAAGGTCGATATACGACCGAACTGTCTGCATTTTATGTACTAATTTTAGACTTGCACTAATCTTGAACTAACATTAAACCATTTCCTATACATCCGTTGAGTGCCAAGTTTTATTCAGCTACATATAAAGGTCTAGGACTCTACTTGAGCACCAACAACAGTTGTGCCACGTTATATATTTACACTATTAGTCTTTGTGTAAAGTCATGGTGCATATCATGTCATCAAGACAGGCTGTGACCTTAGGACGAGCAATCTATGAACGGACTTCCCACTGTTACTTGGCTTGGGACAAATTTGCCTATGCAATTTGCATGGTGAAAGTGATGTTATGAGTGACATAATGACATGTGCCATGACTCCATTAACGCTGTGTAATAATGGAGGATGCTATACATAATAAGGGATAATGCTGTGTAATAATGGAGGATGCTATACATAATAAGGGATAAAGCTGTGTAATAATGGAGGATGCTATACATAATAAGGGATAATGCTGTGTAATAATGGAGGATGCAATAGATAATAAGGGAGAACACTGTGTAGTAATGGAGGATGCTATAAATAATAAGCGAGGACTCCACAACATGATCTTTAGACCAGAACTTGAATCTTTGAAATCTGCATGTACAGGGGAGTCCTGGGCCTACTATGAAGATGCCAGGGGTTATGTGTATGGGTGGAAAGTAGAGATTCTAAGGACAGTATGGAGGGCAGTGAGAAGAGGAGTTAAGCACTGGGGTGAGTATTAGAATTTTTTTATTTTCTAAATGTTACGTTTATTAAGCCCTGGAGTTTCGTCAGACCTTCAAATCATATCAAATCAAATTTCCCATTAAAATCCACACAATTTGTTGATTTTGAATCTTCCAAGAACCACACATCTCTATATATAATGTATCTATTATAATTAAAATAAATTAGTTTACTATGTTTTCACTTATGAACTATTATGCAACGTATCTTTCTTGTAGAATGTCTTTCAAGAAAACACATTTTGTCTTAATTTTGAAGAATCCAGTATTCCAAGTCTGTTTAAAAGGACATTTCAGTTTTTCTGAAATATCTATTTCAGTAAGTACTTGTACTGCTTATGAAAATAACACTTCAGTTCTCTCGTTTCATAGAACCCTGTTATAGGCCATCCCAGTTACAGCTCCTGGAAATGTACAAAAACTTGACAATTTCTTTTATAATAGAGGTGTGACCCTTCATGATCTGAAACAGTTTAATCAGTGTCACCAGTATCAAACTGTATTGGACCACATCCTTTTGACAAAGTGAATAGATAGAACCAGCTGACAATTTATTCACATATTTCTAGGAGTAATTACAGAGGAATGAAAAAAAGTGCTTGTCATTGTGGTTTTATAGGGGATAAACATCTACAGAACATATCAGGAGAGCTGGCTTGTATATTTGTGAAACTTGACACTGTATCACTTTTTTTATAATTGCATCTGCACAGTTCGAAATGTATTCAAATAAGGCAATTTATTGAGGCAGTTGTTTAAATAACACTCCCATCAAAGTTTTTTCCTCTTTTTGTATTTGTATTGCAATCATCATACTATATGGCACTGTGCACTTACAAATGCTCATTTTGCCCTTCTACCCAGCTAATTCTTCCCTTTTCTCTGCCCTATGTATAAACAGGAAGTGTCCCTGAAATCATTCTTCAACTCCTGACCTAGCTGCTCCCTTCTCCCCCGGCATTGATTATGACTAGTGATGAGCGAGTTTACTCGTTGCTCGGGTTTTCCTGAGCATGCTCGGGTGGTCTCCGAGTATTTATTTGTTAGTGCTCGGAGATTTCATTTTCATTGCCGCAGATGCATGATTTATGACTGCTAGACAGGCTGAATACATGTGAGGAATGCCTGTTTGTTTGGGAATTCCCACATGTATTCAGGCTGTCTAGCAGCCGTAAATCATGCAGCTGCAGCAAGAAAAACAAAATCTCTAAGCACTAACAAATACTCGGAGAAAACCCAAGCGTGCTCGGGAAAACCCGAGCAACAAGTACACTCACTCATCACTAATTATGACTCAAGCAGGGAAAATTGACCTCCTGTTTCTACATAGAGCTTAGAAGGATTCAGCTAGTCAATGTTTAATCACGTGATGTAATAGACCTAATGGAAGAAAGAAAATTTAACTGGATAGGAAGGCAAAATTAACAATTGTATGTACACAATGCTATATAATATGATGATTGTAATATATTAAGAGTTTTTTTAAGTTATTAATGGAAAATGTCTGCAAATTATGTTGTTCATTATATGGTTATCATTACATGGGCAAAGACTCTTATTTTACTGATATGTTACTCACAGTCATGGCGGAAAATGATGGTACCCTTGAAATTGTTGCAGAAAATTCAGAAAATTCAGAAAATCAGAAAATTATTGCAACAACACGTGTTTTGTAATACACACGTTTATTTCCTTTGTGTGTATTGGAACACAAAACAAAACAGTAAAAAAGGGAAATTGGACAAGATTTTACTCAAAATTCTAAAAATGGTCCAGACAAAATTGTTGGCACCCTTAACTTAATATTTGGTTATACACCCTTTGGAATAAGTAACGCAATCAATCGTTTCCTATTACCATCACCAAGCTTCTTTCACCTCTCAACTGAAATTTTTGGATCACTCTTCTTTTGCAAACTGCTCCTGGTCTCATATTTAATGGGTTCCTTCTCCTAGAGATTTTAAGATCTCTTCACAGATGTTCAATAGGATTTAAATCCAGACTCATAGTAAATGGTGCCACCTGATGGGAGCCTTGTTAGGAAGGAGTCCAATGTATTTCTGTGATGCAGGTTCCCCCTGCTAACCATCATTGCTGTAAAACATCATATACAGTTATATGAAAAAGTTTGGGCACCCCTATTAATCTTAAGCTTAATGTTTTATAAAAATAGTTTTTTTTTGTAACAGCTATTTCAGTTTCATATATCTAATAACTGTTGGACACAGTAATATTTCTGCCATGAAATGAGGTTTATTGTACTAACAGAAAATGTGCAATCTGCATTCAAACAAAATTTGACAGGTGCAAAAGTATGGGCACCCTTATCATTTTCTTGTTTTAAATACTCCTACCTACTTTTTACTGACTTACTAAAGCACTGTTTTTGGTTTTTTAACCTCATTGAGCTTTGAACTTTATAGCCAGGTGTATGCAATCATGAGAAAAGCTACTTAAAGTGGCCACTTGCAAGTTGTTCTCCTGTTTAAATCTCCTCTGAAGAGTGGCATCATGGGCTCCTCAAAACAACTGTCAAATGATCTGAAAACAAAGATTATTCAACATAGTTGTTCAGGGGAAGGATACAAAAAGCTGTCTAAGAGATTTAACCTGTCAATTTCCACTGTGAAGAACATAGTAAGGAAATGGAAGAACACACGTACAGTTCTTGTTAAGGCCAGAAGTGTCAGGCCAAGAAAAACATCAGAAAGGCAGAGAAGAAGAATGGTGAGATCAGTCAAGGACAATCCTCAGACCACCTCCAGAGAGCTGCAGCATCAACTTGCTGCAGATGGTGTCACTGTGCATTGGTCAACTATACAACACACTTTGCACAAGGAGAAGCTGTATGGGAGAGTGATGTGAAAGAAGCCGTTTCTGCAAGCACGCCACAAACAGTGTCGGCTGAGGTATAGAAAAGCACATTTGGAGAAGCCAATTTCTTTTTGGAAGAAGGTCCTGTGGATTGATGAAACCAAGATTAAGTTGTTTGGTCATACAAAAAGGCGTTATGCATGGCAAAAAAACAGCATTCCAAGAAAAACACTTGCTACCCACAGTAAAATTTGGTGGAGATTCCATCATGCTTTGGGGCTGTGTGGCCAATGCCGGCACCGGGAATCTTGTTAAAGTTGAGGGACACATGGATTCCTCTCAGTATCAGCAGATTCTTGACAATAATGTTCATGAATCAGTGATAAAGTTGAAGTTACGCAGGGGATGGATCTTTCAGCAAGACAATGATACAAAACACCGCTCCAAATCTACTCAGACATTCATGCAGAGGAACAATTACACTGTTCTGGAATGGCCATCCCAGTCCCCAGACCTGAATATCATTGAACATCTGTGGGATCATTTGAAGAGGGCTGTCCATGCTCGGCGACCATCAAACTTAACTGAACTGGAATTGTTTTGTAAAGAGGAATGGTCAAAAATACCTTCATCCAGGATCCAGGAACTCATTAAAAGCTGCAGGAAGCGACTAGAGGCTGTTATTTTTGCAAAAGGAGGATCTACTAAATATTAATGTCACTTTTCTGGTGAGGTGCCCATACTTATGCACCTGTCAAATTTTGTTTGAATGCAGATTGCACATTTTCTGTTAGTACAATAAACCTCATTTCATGGCAGAAACATTACTGTGTCCAACAGTTATTAGATATATGAAACTGAAATAGCTGTTGCAAAAAAAAACAATTTTTATAAAACATTAAGCTTAAGATTAATAGGGGTGCCCAAACTTTTTCATATAACTGTACTTATATAAAGCTCCATGCATACTGATCCTACTCTGACCATGGCTGCTCATGGAAGGCAAACCATTCCAAGCGACATACCTGCCATTACTCTAAAAGGGTCAGTGCTTGTTCAATTAACATGTCTTCAGTTATTTAAAACATTTTAGGAACCCCTCATCTTTCTTTGCTTTAGTAGTTTGGTTTATGTTGGTGATGCATCATCTCTTTGAACGTCTGCTATTGGTACCTTTAAATGTCAGCTTTTTTTCGGACCACCTCTGCATGTGTACCAACTCAAGTTAAGCTCAATTTTTGTGTTTTTTCTCTGTATAGTTGCATTCTGTGCAAACCAGGGTGTGGCCTCTCTGTTTCTGAGCTATAGATTATATTTAAGGCTTTCACAGTCTGGTGTTTCACTGGTTGGGCCCAGTCCTTTTGCCTGCCCTTATTCACACTGAGGTCAACATTGACACATAGTAAGGTTTTAATATTCGACAGTGTAGGACTGTCCCGATCAGAGTTACCTTGATGAGGTGGGATGGCTTTTGTGCTATTTTTTGATCAAAAAACAGTATTACTAAAAACTCTGTGTTATTTAAATGCACTTTTGCTTTTTTACTTAGTTATATCATGGTTTTTGCTTACTTTTTTTTCTCTTGTAGGTTTTAATGTTTTGTGGCCAATGTGAACATGCGTTTAACCTCTGCATGTGTACCAACTCAAGTTAAGCTCAATTTTTGTGTTTTTTTTCTCTGTATTGTTGCATTCTGTGCAAGCCAGGGTGTGGCCTCCCTGTTTCTCAGTTAGAGATTATATATAAGGCTTCCACAGTCTGGTGTTTCACTGGTTGGGCCCAGTCCTTTTGTCTGCCCTTATTCACACTGAGGTCAACATTGACACATGGTAAGGTTTTAATATTAGACAGTGTAGGACTGTCCCAATCAGAGTTACCTTGATGAGCTGGGATGGCTTTTGTGCTATTTTTGATCAAAAAACAGTATTACTAAAAACTCTGTTATTTAAATGCACTTTTGCTTTTTTACTTAGTGAAATCAGGGTTTTTGCTTACTTTTTTTCTCTTGTAGGTTTTAATGTTATGTGGCCAATGTGAACATACGTTTAACCTCTGCATGTGTACCAACTCAAGTTAAGCTGATTTTTTGTGTTTTTTTCACCTTTTCCTATTCGTTGCCAATCCTGTCCTCTTGTCTGCAGGTGTAATATTTTAATAAAACCCCACCTACCCTTACCCCTGTCTGACTGAATACACTGTTTTTTTTTTACTTTGGTACCAATGCTGACATAGTTTATTAGCCTATATCTCTGCACTTAAAGCAGTGAGCTTAGTCAAGTGACAAACCGATTGCAACCCAGTGAATTGATGTTATCCCAGATTGTTCTTGTATCAGATTCCTGTCCGATAGCATTGGTATTGCATTGCAATAGTTAAATCAAGTTTTCCAAAACAACCACACAGTCACACATAAGAGACAGAGGGCAGCAAAAAGGATTTGACAGGTTCCTTTTAAAGTTCGTGATTATCAATTAATACTCAATATTCAATTTTGAAAAAAAAATCTATTGGCCAACTGATCATAATTCACTTTTACATGTGACTACTACATCCTCGTAATATTTCTATACTAATCATTTGGAACACATTCAGCGTGCCTTCGGGATTTGTTTTGTTTTTACTTTTTGTACAAATGAGTACAATTAGTAATTTATATAGTTTTTCATAATTTATATATCATTGTCATAGTAGCATGTGCAAGTAGTTTTTCTATTAAAAAAATAGTAATAGCAATAGCACTGTCTATCATTTTAAACTTAATTGACTAGATTTAATGAAACAAAACAATTTTAAAAATCCCGGCTTAATTCCTGTTATGTCATATTCATATCCACTGGTATAACTAGTTATCTGTTTTCTATACGCTAATCTGAATGTTGTATGATGACATTTTGTCTATAATTATCTTAAACAGATTGTGTCACTTTAACCCCTTTTTCGAAATCGGGCATACATTTACGCCAATATCAGCCACCCTCCTTTTCCGGGACATGTCAGCTATTTTGAACAGCTGACATGTGCCCACAATAGCCACGGGTGGAATTGTGATCCATCTGCGGCTATTAACCAGTTAAATGCCACTGTCAAACTCTGACAGTGGCATTTAACAAACACTTCAGGCAATTGCGCTGGAAATATGCACTCCGGTGACCCCCATCATGAGAACGCGGGTCACCAGTATGTTGGCAGGACAACCGAAGGTGTCCTGGAGACCTCTATGCTTGTCAGTGCTGGATTACTGTGAGCGCCACCCAGTGGTCGCCACTCATAGCAAGTGAGCAATTCTAACATATAGAGGTGATCTGATCGTCACCACTATGTAGCAGAGCCGATCGGGCTATAGGGGCTTCTAGTCTCCCATGGAGACTATTGAAGCATGCCAAAAGGAAAAAAAAAGTTTTAAAAAATATAAAAAAATATATATAAAAGTTAAAATCACCCCCCCTTTCACCCATTTCAAAATAAAACAATAAAACAAATCAAACATACAGATATTTGGCATTGCCACATTCAGAATCGCCCAATCGATCGTCATAATTATGTATTTTTGGTTGCCACAATATTGCATTAAAATGCAATAACGAGTGATCAAAAGACTGTTTCTGCACCAAAATGATATCATCAAAAACACCAGCTCAGCATGCGAAAAGTAAGCCCTCACCCAACCTGAGATCACGAAAAATGGAGAAGCTACAGGTATCGGAAAATGGAGAATTTTTTTTAACAAAGTTTGGAATTTTATTTCACTACTTAGATAAAAAATAACCTAGACATGTTTGGTGTCTATGAACTCATAAAGACCTGTAGAATCTTAGCATTTAGTGAGCCTAGTAAAAAAGCCAAACAAAAAACAAGCGTGGGATTGCACTTTTTTTGCACTTTCAACGCACTTGGAATTTTTTTCCCATTTTATAGGCCATGACATGGTAAAGCCAATGGTGTTTTTAAAAGTACAACTCGTCCCGCAAAAGAGAAGCCCTCATATGGCCATATTGACGGAAAAATAAAAAAGTTATGGCTCTGAGAAGAAGGGGAGCAAAAAACGAAAACGGAAAACTGAAAAATGCTTCGGGGTTAAGGGGTTAAAAAAGGAGTTGTTGATTGGATAAATAAAGTTAGTTACAATACTGTACATTATAATAAAAGTTACAGAGCAAGACAAGAAATTAGTGTATCAATCGTCAATGAACAGATTTGAGCCAAATTTTCATAGAATCAAATTGCCTTCAAATTTGTACAATTTGCAATTTGATTATCAGCGATCACAAAAAAAATGCTAAGTGACATTTTACACATTTACTAAAACCAGAGAGCGGGTTAGTGACATCAGAAATCTCTGAATGGGTATCCCCAGGCCTTTTCGCTATCACTTCACATGGTACAACCCAGGCAGGAGGAGGTGGCTATCATAGGGACTCTAAGGCTACCTTCGCAAAGTATTTGCTGACGTTTTCATGTAGCAGATTTTATGCAGCATTTCTGCATTTATCAGTTGAATTAGGTTATTTACATATCTCTTTATTACGATTTTGAAGCTGTTTTTTTGCATTTTTTTCTGTCTCATGTTTTAAATTAAGCGGCTCTGTTTTTGATACTAGTATTTGTCTACATCAACATTTTATTAATACAGTTGTTAGGGCTAGCAGAATGTGCCAAATAATAAGATAGATAGAATAAGGTGCGTTCGCTGCCCTGGGTCCACCGTGCAGAGATGGAACCTGCTGCTGAGTAATGATGGACTATTTGGCGTTACAAAATGGATTCACACACAGGTTAACTTCACTCTGTATGAAGAAAGTGAACCCTGTTGCATCACAGGGCCGTGGTACCGCACAAAAGAGCGCAAGCAAGGAGTCACAGAACTCAATACCAAGACTCTGGATTAGAGTTCATCTAGACCTCTTGCGCTCGATACCGCAACTGGGGTGTCAGAGTGAATGAAATAGTAATAATTATTTAGATGCACGAGTGTGCGTGCGGTGCCGCTCTGGCGGATGCCACTAACCACCTAGGCTTGGGTAAAGAAAGCGCTGTGAAAGAGCACGGCGCCACACTGGCAGTCACAGCAATTTGACACTGTTTTTTGTGTCACGTGCTGATAGCTAAGTCGGGCGCTAGATAGCAATCATGCAACTTACGCGAGCAGTCATACACAAGGGAGGGGATAATTAATGAACTACTTTCACATATCAACACACACGTTTACAGCGGCAGTGCTACAAGACCTTCCAGATGGTCCAATAGGACCAATGAGAGGTCGTCCTGTGGGCATGCTCAGTATGTGAAAAGCAGGACTTAGTCCCAGAAAGATCTGCTCGCTGCTGATCAGTGCTGGCTACAAAGGCAGAGCATGGAAGGACAGTAGTAACCAGTTACCCAGTATCAGCCTGAGCTAGATGCTGGGACCGACATCTCCGCTGAGCAGACTCCACTGCGGCTGGAGAAGAATAGGAGACCGCAGCTGAGATGGTTCAAGGTTCCCCCTGTGCAGAGGTGGGAACTCGACACCTAACATTATCCCCCTTCCTAGGGCCCCCCTCCTTGGACCTCACTACGCTTGAAAGCAGCAATGAGCTGTGGAGCTCGAATGTGCTCAGCAGGCTCCCAGGACCTGTCCTCTGGGCCGCAACCCTTCCAATCCACCAAATAAAATTTCTTACTACATACCACCTTACACCACAAGATAGCGTTCACCTCGTAATCGTCCGTAGATGAACCCGATGTCCCGGCAGATGACTCGGTAAATAGGGACAAGTGTACAGGCTTTAAGAGGGACACATGAAAGGTATCAGTGATACCAAGGCGTGGAGGAAGGGCCAGACGGTAGACCACAGGGTTAACCTGTTCGAGGACCTTGAAGGGACCCAAGTAGTGAGGTGCAAACTTAGTGGACTCATCTCGCAGCCTGATGTGGCGGAGAGCCACACAAAGTCGCCAGGAGCAAAGGTAGGAGCGGGGCGCCAATGTGGATTGGCGGAAGACCTCATTCTCTCCTTGGAGGCCCGGATGGCACCCTGAGTGTGGTCCCAAATGTCCCGTGCCTCCACAGCCCAGTCTGGATGCTGGCCGTAATTAAGGAGGAATGGGGTCTGACCAGTGGAGTCGGCTACGGCGTTGTTTAGCACAAACTCCGCCCACGGTAGCAAGATGCCCAGTCATCCTGCCTGGCTGGACTGAATGGACTGTTGCCTACTTCACCAGAGTGTATTGCAAGACTTGCTCTTACTCCACTTTTTATCTTGGAGGATCATTTGGTTGGTGAATTGGACAACCTTCTAGATATTTGTAAACCACTGCTATTACATTGCATTAGTTATTGCTCAATATAAGTAGTTGTATATAAACATTTATTTGATTAATAGTACAATGAGATACCTCAAAATACAGTGAAGGAAATAATTATTTGATCCCTTGCTGATTTTGTAAGTTTGCCCACTGACAAAGACATGAACAGTCTATAATTTTAAGGGTAGGTTAATTTTAATGTTGAGAGATAGAATATCAAAAATAAAATCCAGATAATCACATTGCAATACATTATATAAACCTATTTGCATTTTGCAGTGAGAAAAATGTATTTGATCCCTCTGGCAAACAAGACTTAATACTTGATGGCAAAATCCTTGTTGGCAAGAACAGGAATCAGACATTTTTTGTAGTTGATGATGTCAGGGGGAAATTTGGTCCACTCCTCTTCGCAGATCATCTATAAATCATTAAGATTTTGAGGCTGGTGCTTGGCAACTCGGAGCTTCAACTCCCTTCATGAGTTTTCTATGGGATTAAGGTCTGGAGACTGGCTAGGCTACTCCATGACCTTAATGTGCTTCTTTTTGAGCCACTCCTTTGTTGACTTGGCTGTATGTTTAGGGTCATTATTTTGCTGGAAGACCCAGCCTTGACCCATTTTTAATGACCTGTTTCCTCCATCCATTCTCCCATTGATGTGGTGAAGTAATTCTGTGCCCTTAGCAGAGAAATATCCCAAAACTTAATGTTTACACTTCCACGCTTGAAAGTGGGAATGGTGTTCTTTGGTTCATAGGCAACATTTCCCTTCCTCCAAACACAGTGAGTTCAGAATGCCAAAGACCTTAATTTTGTCTCATATTACTACAGCACCTTCTCCCAATCACTCACTGAATCATCCAGGTGTTCATTGGCAAACTTCATATGGGCCTGCATATGTGCCTTCTTAAGCAGGGGGACCTTGCGGGCACTGCAGGATTTTAAACCTTTACGGTGTAATATGTTACCAATGGTTTCTTGGTAACTGTGGTCCCAGCTGCCTTGAGATCATTATCAAGTTCCCCCTATGTAATTTTAGGCAGATCTCTCACCTTCCTCATGATCAAGGATACCCCACAAGGAGAGATTTTGCATGGTGCCCCAGATCGATGTCGATTGAAAGTAACCATAAAGAATATTTTTACTTTTCCTCCTGCACATTTAAGATAAAAGATACATATATTGCAAATATTAGTAATCATTGAAACGCAAACAATTCTATATCAAAATACAATCCTTAGGTACTAGCTGGAGATGGGCAAATATGTTCAGGTCCCTGCTTATTCACTTGCCGAATAAGCTACAGAAGGAATCCGGATACATAGACAGTCACAACACATGCATAGAGAACCCAACACACAGGCTCTCCATACATGTATTGTGACTGTCACACAGCCGCAACACATACAGCTGCAGAGCCAAACAGCTGATTAGCCACACTGTAGCTTATTCGGTACTCGATATAGCTTGCCAAATAAGTAGGGACCAGAACATATTTGCTCATCTCTAGTACTAGTGTAATAAGATTAAAAGTCCATTTGGATTCACTGCTTGACTTGGACATAATATAATTACATCCTCTCCAATTTCTTTGGACTTGCTCCAAATCCCAAAAAAGCATATTGGCAGTAGACTGATTTTGTGCAGCACAATAATGATGTTATAGGTGATGTCCTTTAAAGCCCTGTTTGACGTTGTAAATTGGTTCTCTAATTCGAACCGATAGAGAACGTTTAGTTCAGCCAACATATAGTTTACCACATAGGCAGATGTTAATATAAAGGACTCCCTTTGTGTGACGTTATGAATCCCTTGATGTTAAAACTTGTAGACTTGTCAGAACTCACAATTTCTTTAAAAACCTTTTGGGTACCAATGGTGTTTTTACAGCCATGATATCGACCACCCCTTAAAAAAATGTATACCTTATATTGCAAAAAATTATTCATGGTTAATTGATTTTGTTTTTTTTTATTTTTATAAAATTTGTGCTTTAATTAAATTCTCCTTTGTTAGTATTAAGCTTTTTTGGTTATTATTTTGATATTTTTTTTTTTATTTTGTATTGTGGGAGCTACCAAAGTGCTCATATTTTGGGCCTTACAAAATATAAAAGTAGGTTTATCAGGAATGAGTTCACCCACTATAGGGTCCTTTTATAATATGGGCTAATATTGCTCACTATATTTTTAAGACTAACTATTTGTGAGTTATATTGGGTAATAATGGGCTTATGAAGACTCTCATTTTGCAGAATAGGGTTATTGTTTCAATGCTGAACCTGCTGGTGTTTTACTAAGGACATTTTTTGAAGAACTACCCTAAATATTATTTCAATTACCATTAGAGTTGTTATCTACATAAAAATCTTGTGGCAAGGATGCTATATCCTGAATTGCAGAATCCAAATGGATTGATTCATAGCCTCTATTTTGGAACTGATTTTTCAAGAATTCAGTTTCCTCAAAAAAGTCTTTATCTGATATGGTTAACCAATATACCCAAAAGCTAGTTTGCTAGAGTACGACACAATTGCACCTTTGATAAAGAGGACCAGGAAAAGGATAAGGAGGAAGAAGTGATGGACATGCAACAGTAAGGACATGAAGAGGATAATGATTCCCTCTCTATTGTTTGTGGTTGCCAGGAGGGGATGGAGAAAGAAAGCTTGAGTGTTATCCTGCCACCAACACACTGTGAGTTGGACCTCATGAAAGAGACTGACCCATGAGTCACCTTCTTGCAGCACAATTTGCAACATGATTGTTACCCATATAGTTATGATTCAAAGTGCCATGAATTTCACCACAGTATGAATATTATAATGGGGACAAACAAGTCTTCCACTTCCCCCTATCAAGCAGATGTACACCCAATCAGGAGTTTTCACATTTCCAAAAAATTTGTGGCAGACACAACAAAGTGACATCAATTTCTCCAGAGTAGTAACAGTATAATAAGGACCCTCAGGTCTTCAACTACACCCAACCCAGCAGATGTACACCCAACTAAGAGTGTACACATTGCCAAAAATTTGTGACAGACACCAACAAAGTGGCATCAATTTTACCACAGTAGAAATAGTATACTAGAGACAGACAGGTCTTCCACTACACCCAACCCAGCAGATGTACACCCAACCAGGAGTGTTCACATTTCCAAAAAGTAGTGGAAGACACCAACAAAGTGGCATCAAATTCTCCACAGTAGAAATAGGATAATAGGGACTGACACATTCTCCACTACAGCCAACCCAGCATATGAACATCCAAGCAGGGCTGTTCACGTTTCACCAAATTAGTGTTAACATCTGCAGCAACAGCAGCAACGGCAGACACGGAATCCCCACTAAATATATCACATACTGTGATTATGAGAGAACAATGCAGCACACTAAAAATACAACATCCAGTAACAAAAGTTGTCAGTTGTCTTTGGATAGGACATGAAATTGTTGGTTCACAAGTGCTTTACCAAACATTACCACCTATCCCACATACACCTTGAACACCAAGTCTAATCCCCCTTCCACCATTACCTTGCTTTTTCCCAGTCATGTTTCTCACATAGTGTGCTAGGAGCACATTATCAGCAACAAAAAATTAGTTTTTCTACTCTGCACCACCTCTGTACACAGCTGAATTTCAGCAACACTAAATGAGAATGATGAAGTATGGCATGCTAAATTGTGTTAGTCACAGATTAAAGAATTGTGAATCACTGTAGCAACTACCCCCAAAATTATTTTTTAATTCACAACAGCTCAAATCACAGAACAATGTCACCACACCACTAAATGACAAGGTTACATATGCCTTACTGTTTCACATTTAGTCACATTTAGCAAGTGAAAAAATAAGATTAAGGGCTCATACTTACCTGTGAGAAACTCGGATGAGTTTCGCACGTCATTACCCGGCGCTGCTGCTGGCACTCAGGAGTGGAGGTGCGGCTGCATGTATTCCCTATGTGGCCGCACGCTCCGATCTGAGTGCCGGGTGCAGTGCCAGGTATTAACATGCGAGACTCATCCGAGTTTCTCGCAGGTGAGTATGAGCTCTTAGAATGGTCTACTCATGCATGGAGCACAAAAGAAACAGTGCACAACATACATGTATGAAAAGTGCCCTGCTGTCTTTGTCTATGGACCTCAGTAATGGCACAAAAAAAAATCTGCTGGAAGGTTGATTTTGCAGCCACAATGGACACAAGCTGGCTAAACTTTCTGACTAATAAACAACCACCTAGCTAACTACCTAAAATCAAGCTGCAAAGAGTGCCAGCATGAGGAGCAGCCTTTGCGCTTTTACTCTGTCAAAATGGCGCTAAAACAAGATGTCCGCTCCTTATATGACGAGGAACATGTGATTTCAGCAGCCAATGACACAAACCGTTCTGTCAGTACATTGTGGATGTTTCCTGTTGCCTGAATGGCTAGCCGCAGTGTGCACACATAAAGTTAGAAGAAAAAAAAATACTATGTAGAAGCACACTGCTCCTCTGAGCTCTGCAAACCCCCTACCCAATCAAACACGTGCCCCACGCTCATCATACACCACCATTATTGTAGTCAAAGTGCTGAAAATACTTTAATGGCAACGTAAATATTTTCCCGCATTTTTTACAGGATGTTACCGATTATTTCCAATTTTATAAAATTTTGCCTGTGTTTCCGATCACGAATCCAAATGTGGCATATTTGTGCCAATTTTATGTTTGGGGATCGTTTTTCGAGCAAGTTCGCTCATCACTATTATGAAGTTAGAATGGTTAAAAAATTAGCAGCAATTTCTCATTATTCAACAAAATTTTCAAATCAATTTTCCTTAAGGGACCACATCATGAAGTGACATTGAGGGGCCTATATGACAGAAAAAACACAAAGTGACACCATTTTAAAACTGCATTCCTAAAAGTGCTCAAAACCACATTCAATAAGTTAATTAACTCTTCAGGTACTTTACAAGGATTAAAGCAAAGTGGAAGGTAAAATATGAAAATTTTATTTTTTCCCACAAAAGTGTTGCTTTAGCCCAAAATTTTGAATATTCACAAGGGTATCAGGATAAAATGGATAATACACTCTGCTGTCTAATTTCTCCTGAGTATGCCAGTACCCCATATATGAGGGGAAATTACTATTTGGTTGCGCAGCAGGGCTTGGAATAGGAGGATCACTTTTCGACTGTTGGAACATAAAAAATTGTCTGGAATCAATGCCCTGTTTGCAGAGCTCCTGATGTGCCTTAACAGTTGAACCTTCCCCCCCCACAACATGACCTCATATGAGAAACGACACACCTCATTGAATTTACCTAGATGTGTGGTGAGCAACTTGAACCCTCAGGTACTTAGCAGAATTTTATAACATTGAGTCATGAAAATAAAAAAAATCACATTTTACCCATAAAAATATTGCTTTAGCCAGGGCCGTATTTAGAGTTTCTGCTGCCCTAGGCACTTTTAGTGCTGCCTCCCTCATTGGTGAGTATGATACTATCGGCTGATGTGAAAGTAGCCTTTTGCAGCAGATCTGGCAGTTTTCCGCATCTGCCGCATAACGGATCACTTACGGCAACACTGCGTTTGGCCTCATTCATTCCCTATGGGACTTAAGGACATGTGCGGCACTTGTGGTTTTGCCGCGAACCAGTAAATGCGGTACTTGCAGCAATGGAAAAAATGCTGCAAGCAGTGTTCTTTTGTCTCACCGCAAGTGCAAAACCGCAAGTGCCGCACATGTCCACAAGTAGCCATCACTACCTGTCCCTGCACCTTGCTAGCTCAGCCCCAACCATCCCTCCCTGACCTAAAATTACAATATAAAGCTTTAGAAAAGCAATTTATTAAGTGACATATTCCTACAATAATGAGGGCTCCAGGCTATAGCCTAGACTAGGACGGGCAGTGTCCGGGTCTCCATTCTCTCTCTCTGTGCATACCCTCAGTCCCTGCCTCAGTGCCTCTGCTGCACTGCGCACAGACATCCCTCCACCAGACCCGGAATCGTCGCTTGCAGTAGCTTACCGGCAGAAGCGTATCTAGGTTTTTTGGCACCCGGGGCAAGAATTCATTTTGGCGCCCCCCCACCAAGGACATATGCAATTTAAAAATAAAAAAAGCACACTTACTGAATGATAGTAAAACTGCTTGTAAAGGTGCTAGCGTGCTCCCAGTGAAGGCTGTCGCCGTCCAGATGGGTATGAATCACCAGCGGCCCAAATAGATAGTATTGCAATGTCCAAAGTGGCAGCGTGGGGCGGTACAAACACCTGATGGTATGGGGAGTGTCCTCCCTGGTGAGTGTATGCCCGCCGCGCACGACAGGAGCGCCGCTGACTGGCACACGTGGGCCGGAAAAAAGCCGCTACACAGAGCGGTGAAAGGAGGGGGCGTGATTTGGGTGACAATTGTGGTCCTGTGCGGCATCCGTTCTTTGCCTTTTGTTTTGGTGATGTCACCCAAATCACGCCCCCTCCTTTCACCGCTCTGTGTAGCGGCTTTTTTCCGGCCCACGTGTGCCGGTCAGAGGCGCGCCTGTCGTGCGCGGCGGGCATACACTCACCAGGGAGGACGCTCCCCATACCATCAGGTGTTTGTACCGCCCCACGCTGCCACTTTGGACATTGCAATACTATCTATTTGGGCCGCTGGTGATTCATACCCATCTGGACGGCGACAGCCTTCACTGGGAGCACGCTAGCACCTTTACAAGCAGTTTTACTATCATTCAGTAAGTGTGCTTTTTTTATTTTTACTTGCCACGCACTTTATCTGAAATCTCGGCTTTAATAGGCACCTGCTCTGTTCTTTCTTTCATTGGTTACTGGTTGCCTATATTGCCAATATTGTTTATACTCCTAGTGTGGTGCACGTCTTGTTTAGTTAGACGTTCACTTTTTATTCCTCTGTACTACTTGATCTAGTTAGCGCGGTGTCCTTATTTATTATTTATTATTCTCTTTGGTCACTTGACAGAGTCAGCACAGTAGCTGTCTAGGCACCTGCAGCTTTCTAGTTTATCCTTCTGGGAGCGCCGGTGTGTTTTCATTTCTTTGTAAGGGTATGTTTCCACTGTCAGGATGGCCGGCGGTATCGCCGCAGCGGCGAAGCCGCTCTGCGCTAAGCCCCGCCCCCTTTCTGGGACGTGATCATGCCGGATGTGTTAACTCTTCACATCCGGGATGATCGCTCTCTCCCATAGGGCCCTGTGATATGCCTTGCGGGGACGCTGCATCCCCGCAAGGTGTACGGATATGCTGCGATCTGAAAAGACGCGCAGCATGTCCGTAGTCGCAGGGCCGCCTCGTGCGGGTTTCCACGCATAGTGGAGACGGGATTTCATAAAATCCCCTCCACTATGCTGGAACATCTGGACGCTGCTTTTCCACAAGCAGCGTTTCCTGACCGTGGAAACATACCCTTACATATGCAATTTGCCTACTTAGTCATGTACCCACAAGCTCCTCTCCCTAATCCTCTCAATGTTCAGTGAAAAACAGAGAGGCAGAAGAGAAGTTCGTTGTCACAGGAACACAAGTATGAAAATCGCATATGAGTGAACTGTCTATGTGATGACTACTGGAACCTGCGGAGCTGAATCCTGACATTGCAGGCTTCTGAATTCTCACAACTAATGCACTGCACACTTTTAGAATTCTCCCTTGCTGATGGACAGTCATGTCAGCACAAGCATGCGATTTGTATACCTCTGACCACATTCCGACTAGACGTGCCTGACCTCGCTCAGTTCATTTTCATTGACTGAGGCCACAAATGTCTTGTCAGCACGTGACTGCATGCATGTAAATCGTCAGCATGAGAGAATCCTGACAGTGTGCAGTGCATACTGTGAGAACTCAGAAGTCTGCAGTCACAAAGAATGACTGCAGACTCATTACAAACCTGGACATTCCCTTTAATGCTTCTAACATAAATAAAAACATGAGAATTAGTCAGTATCACAAATAACATTTACATCCAGGTACCTTATAGATGATGTTGTCTCTGCAGCCATTCTCCTTTTCTTCATCTTGTTCAGACTTCATGATGAGTTTTGTCAACCACAGCTCATCTCTGCAGACTTCCATCTTCTCTGCTCTTCTGCAGATAATCTCCACATGATGCCCTTATAGATACAAGTGTCATTATAATGCTCCTGAATAAAAAATTGCCCCTCGTTATATTGTCCACACAAAATATGACCCCCACACTGTCCCTTTTATGGTACATGCTCTTCACACTGAGCTCTCCTTTCCATACCGGCCCCCTCTTCACACTGTCCTCTCACACTGTGTCCGCCCTATAGGGCCCAGTTTTTATACTGTACTCTCTCATCACACTCCCCCTCCTTGGTATACTGTCCCCTCCTGGCTGTGGCCTTATACTGTCCCCCATGCTACGCCCCCACTACTCAGTTTCCATTCTGTGCCCACTCACTTTTCTCCCCCATACTGTCTCCGCACACTATTCCCCTCCCTCCTCATACTGTCTACTCTCACATCCCCCTGTTCACCATACTGTCTCCTCATATATTTACCCCCTCACTTTCTATACTGCCTGCTCACCTGACTCCCCATACTGTGTCTGCACACATCCCATCACCCTCACTCCCCGTACTCTGTACACATACATTTTTCACATCGATACTCATACTGTGTCTACATACATTCCCCCGTTCGCTACCCATACTGTCTGCACCCATCCCCCCATACTGTTTCCTCAAACATGTCCCCCATTCCCCCATACTGTTTCCACATATATGCTTCCATTCCCCAGTACTGTTTCCACATATATGCCCCCATTCCACATACTGTTTCCTCATACATGCCCTACATTCCCCTGTACTGTTTCCCCATCTCACCCTTTGCTCTTCATTTTGTGTCCTCACATCTCCCCCACACATTAAATCCCCCCATCCCCACTACAAATATTCCCACACACAATAAATCTCCTTATCCCCACTCAAATTGTCCCCCCATGCACTTATCCTTCAGGGTCTTCTGCTCCCCCGGGGCACTTATCACCAGTGTTCGCCTCTGCAGCGCAAGTGAGCGAAATCAGCAGCGTGATCACATTATCTGATCACGCTGCTCACGTCGCTCTGACCCGGCAGTCAGAGCCTCAATTGTACTCACTTCTGTAAGATGCAAGCACAATGGATCCCTGGGCAGGGGTGGACACTGACAGCTTGGGGCCCCTGTACAAGAATGTGTCTGCCCCCCCCCCCTTTTATGGCGACAAAGCTACATATACTGTATATATATATATATATATATATATATATATATATATATATATATATATATTTATACAGCCACACACATGCATGTGTATATATTGCATACCGTATATACTCGAGTATAAGCTGACCCAAGTATATGCCGAGGCACCTCATTTTGCCACGGAAAACTGAGTAGCCTTAATGTCTCGAGTATGAGCCGGGTATGCATTGTCTCCCTCATTCCTATCCCGGTATGTGTGGTTCCCCCGTCCTGTCCTGGTATGCGTGGCTCCCCCTGTGGTATGCATGGCTCGGCTCCCCCGGTCCCAACTTGTATGTATGGCTCCCCTGTCCCATCTTGTATGCATGGCTCAGCTCCCCCCTCCTATCTTGTATGCATGGCTCCCCTGTCCCATCTTGTATGCATGGCTCTCCTTGTCCCATCTTGTATACATGGCTCCCCCTGTCCCATTTTGTATGCATGGCTCCCCCAGTCCTATCTTGTATGCATGGCTCGGATCGGCTCCCCCCATCTTGTATGCATGGGAGTGAGGAGGGATGGTGGGTGGGCGGGCGGTTGCGTGCCTAGTGGCAAATACAGCCCTGACTTTAGCCCCACATTTTTTAATTTTCACAAGGGTAACAGTAGAAAATAGACTGAAAAATTGTTGCAACTTTTTTCCTGAGTGCACAGATACCCCATATGTGGTGGAAAACTACTGTGTGGAAGTAGAACTGCATCTTGTCTGCCTCTGTGGTCTCCCATTCTGCTTCGGCTGCAGTGGGTGCTGCTTAGCAAAGGATTTGGGCTCAGCATCTTGCCCAGACTCATGCTGTTTGCTTGGTTACTGTGGGCTCTCCAGCCAAAGCTATAGTAACTAGCAATAGGCAGCAGCAAACCTGAGGCTAAGTCCAGAAATCACCCTACTGAGCATGCTCATGAGGTGGCAACCTCTCATTGGTGTTCAGTTGTCAGCTGCTCGGGTGATGTCGCTGTTCCAGATTGGTCCAAGAGCAAGGTCCTGTCTGACTGTACTTGAACAGGAACATATAAAAGGTTTCCTGGAGCTCATGTTGGTGCACTAAGATCATTTATATTAAATGTGTGTGGAATATAACGGTACTGTGGACTAGGGTTGAGCGAAACGGATTGGACAAATTCAAAAATTGCCGACTTAAGGCAAAGTCGGGTTTCATGAAACCCGACCCAATCCTAGTGTGGGATCGGCCATGAGGTCGGCGATCTCCACACCAAAGTCGTGTTTCATATGATGCTTTCACCGCCATTTTTCAGCCAATGAAGGAGGACGCAGAGTGTGGGCAGCGAGATGATGTAGGTCTCGGTCCCCACCATCTTAGAGAAGGGCATGAGAGTGATTGGCTTGCTTTCTACGGCGTCACAGGGGGTATAAAGGGGCATGCACACCGACCGCCATCTTACTTCTGCCGATCTTAGCATAGGGAGAGGTTGCTGCAGCTTCATCAGAAGAAGGGATATAGTTAGGGAGGGAAGATTAACCCCCAAACCACTTGTGGTGTAGCAATTTCCACTGTCCAACACCACCTTTTTTTTGCAGGGACAGTGGAGGCTATATTTTTGTGCATCAGCTCTGTAGCTTATTAGGCTGCCTTATCAGGCTCCCTGATAGCTGCATTGCTGTTTGCACGCTGCTGTGCAAACCAACTGCTTTTTTAAAAGCAAAAATCCTGTTGCTCCTTTCAGCACAGTTATCTTGTTTTTTTGTCCACAGTGCACTTTTGTGTGCAGCAGTCCTTTTTATTGCTGCCATATTGTCCTGAGATCATTGTAGGGATATTGAAATTGTACTACAGTCCTTGTATTTTTTCATATATCTTCCAGCCACTTTCTGCCACTTACATTGTGTTGTTTTATACACTGGGCCTGAGTTTTGGTTCCAAAAAAGTGAGATTCAAATCCTAACAAAGTGTGTTGTGAACTATATTTGTTGGCTCCCTCTTGTGGTCACTAGCGGTATGGCACTTGGATTATCCTTCCCCAGGTTGGTACCCACCTGGTTCGTTAGGCCTTGGGTGTTCCTATTTAGACTTCCTGGAAACTCAGTCTAGTGCCTGGAATCGATGTAATCAGTCTATGTCTGTTTTCCTCCTGACTCCTGGTCCCTGAGTTTTGCAAGATAAGCTAAGTTCTGCTTTCTTATTTTTGTCCTTTTGCATTTGCTCTTATTTTGTTCCAGCTTGTTCAAAATGTGATATCTGTTTTTGCTGGAAGCTCTAGGGGGCTGATATTCTCCCCCCACACCGTTAGTCGGTGCGGGGGTTCTTGGATCTTCAGCGTGGATATTTTTATAGGGTTTTTTGCTGACCGCATAAGTCCTCTTCCTATTTTCTGCTATTAATTAGTGGGCCTCTCTTTGCTAAATCTAGTTCATTCTTACGTTTGTCTTTTCTTCTTACCTCACCGTTATTATTTGTTGGGGGCTTGTATAATAACTTTGGGGTCTTTTCTCTGGAGGCAAGTGAGGTCTTATTTTCTCTGAAAGGGTTAGTTAGTTCTCCGGCTGGTGCGAGACGTCTAGAATCAACGTAGGTACGTTCCCCGGCTACTTCTAGTTGTTGTGCCAGGATCAGATATGCGGTCAGCCAAGTTACCACTTCCCTATGAGCTGGTTTTTGTGTTTGCGGACTTAGCTGGAACTCCTGAGATCCTCTACCACTAGGATCATAACAGTATTCCAGGCCTAAAAAGAGAATATTTAATGCATTGCTGAAGCGGGATTAAAAGAAAAAAAAAGAAGTTCTGAGTTGTTTTTTTTTTCTCCTTCCCCTTTTTCTCTGAGTGGCTTGAAGCCCTGCTGCAGACATGAATGTTCAGACTCTGATTACTAGTGTGGATCAGCTTGCTGCACGAGTGCAGGGCATTCAGGATTTTGTTACTTGTAGTCCTATGTCAGAGCCTAAGATACCTATTCCTGAGCTGTTCTCTGGAGATCGATTTAAATTTAGGAATTTTAGGAATAATTGTAAATTGTTTCTATCTTTGAGACCTCGTTCGTCTGGAGACTCAGCTCAGCAAGTTAAAATTGTTATCTCCTTCTTGCGTGGCGACCCTCAGGATTGGGCCTTCTCATTGGCGCCAGGAGATCCTGCATTGGCAAATATTGATGCTTTTTTCTGGCACTCGGATTGCTTTATGAGGAGCCTAATCTTGAAATTCAGGCAGAAAAAGTGTTGCTGGCTATCTCTCAGGGCCAGGATGAAGCTGAAGTGTATTGCCAAAAATTTCGGAAATGGTCCGTGCTTACTCAATGGAATGAGTGTGCTCTGGCCGCAAATTTCAGAGATGGCCTTTCTGAGGCCATTAAGAATGTGATGGTGGGGTTTCCCATCCCTACAAGTCTGAATGATTCTATGACTCTTGCCATTCAGATTGATCGGCGTTTGCGGGAGCGCAAATCTGCTAATTCTCTGGCAGTATTGTCTGAACGGACACCTGACTCAATGCAATGTGATAGAATTCAGACTAAAACTGAACGACAAAATCATAGACGTCAGAATGGGTTGTGTTTTTACTGCGGTGACTCTACACATGTTATCTCAGCATGCTCTAAACGCCTAACAAAGGTTGTTAGTCCTGTCGCCATTGGTAATTTGCAGCCTAAGTTTATTTTGTCTGTGACTTTAATTTGCTCATTGTCTTCCTACCCTGTTATGGCATTTGTGGATTCTGGTGCTGCCCTGAGTCTTATGGACTTGTCGTTTGCCAGGCGCTGTGGTTTTGTCCTGGAGCCTTTGGAAAATCCTATTCCTCTTAGAGGAATTGATGCTACGCCATTGGCGGAGAATAAACCGCAGTATTGGACACAAGTGACCATGTGCATGACTCCTGAACATCGGGAGGTGATTCGTTTTCTTGTTCTGCATAAAATGCATGATTTGGTCGTTTTGGGTCTGCCATGGTTACAGACCCATAATCCAGTTTTGGATTGGAAGGCTATGTCTGTGTCAAGTTGGGGTTGTCGGGGA
The DNA here is from genome assembly GCF_051348905.1 of Ranitomeya variabilis. Lineage (NCBI taxonomy): Eukaryota > Metazoa > Chordata > Amphibia > Anura > Dendrobatidae > Ranitomeya > Ranitomeya variabilis. The sequence continues at coordinate 560,452,569 of NC_135234.1, forward strand.
ATTCATTGCGATTCCCCGCCGGTCTCTATTGCCTCTTCTACTCCTTCTGAAGTTCCGGAGTATTTATTGGACTATCAGGATGTATTCAGTGAGTCCAGGTCCAGTGCCCTTCCTCCTCATAGGGACTGTGACTGCGCTATAGATTTGATTCCTGGTAGTAAATTTCCTAAGGGACGATTATTTAATCTATCTGTACCTGAGCATGCCGCAATGCGTTCTTATATAAAGGAGTCTTTGGAGAAGGGACATATTCGTCCATCTTCTTCCCCTCTTGGTGCGGGATTCTTTTTTGTGGCCAAGAAAGACGGGTCTTTGAGACCTTGTATTGACTATCGGCTTCTGAATAATATCACTGTCAAATTTCAGTATCCTTTGCCACTATTGTCGGACTTGTTTGCTCGGATTAAGGGTGCCAGTTGGTTCACCAAGATAGATCTTCGTGGTGCGTACAACCTTGTGCGCATTAAGCAGGGAGATGAATGGAAAACTGCGTTCAATACGCCCGAAGGTCATTTTGAGTACTTGGTGATGCCTTTTGGGCTCTCTAATGCTCCTTCAGTGTTTCAGTCCTTTATGCATGACATCTTCCGGAAGTATCTAGATAAATTTATGATTGTTTATCTGGATGATGTTCTGGTTTTTTCTGATGATTGGGATTCTCATGTAAAGCAGGTCAGGATGGTGTTTCAGGTTTTGCGTGATAATGCTTTGTTTGTGAAGGGCTCAAAGTGTCTCTTTGGAGTGCAGAAGGTTTCCTTCTTGGGTTTTATTTTCTCCCCTTCTACTGTGGAGATGGACCCAGTCAAGGTCCGAGCTATTCATGATTGGACTCAACCCACGTCTGTTAAGAGTCTTCAGAAGTTCTTGGGTTTTGCTAATTTCTACCGTCGTTTTATTGCTAATTTTTCTAGCGTTGTTAAACCTTTGACGGATATGACCAAGAAAGGTTCTGATGTTGCTAATTGGGCTCCTGCAGCCGTGGAGGCTTTTCGGGAGCTGAAGCGCCGGTTTACTTCGGCGCCTGTTTTGTGCCAGCCTGATGTCTCACTTCCCTTTCAGGTTGAAGTGGATGCTTCTGAGATCGGTGCCGGAGCTGTTTTGTCGCAGAAAGGCCCTGGTTGCTCTGTGATGAGACCATGTGCTTTTTTCTCTAGGAAATTTTCGCCTGCTGAGCGGAACTATGATGTTGGTAATCGGGAGTTATTGGCCATGAAGTGGGCATTTGAGGAGTGGCGTCATTGGCTCGAGGGAGCTAAGCATCGTGTGGTGGTCTTGACTGATCACAAAAATCTGATGTATCTCGAGTCTGCTAAGCGCCTGAATCCTAGACAGGCTTGTTGGTCGTTGTTTTTCTCCCGTTTTGACTTTGTGGTCTCGTACCTGCCTGGTTCAAAGAATATGAAGGCTGATGCTCTTTCTAGGAGCTTTGTGCCTGACTCTCCCGGCGTCTCAGAGCCAGCTGGTATTCTTAAAGAGGGAGTAATCTTGTCGGCCATTTCTCCTGATTTGCGACGTGTGTTGCAGAGATTTCAGGCTGGTAGACCTGACCCTTGCCCACCTGATAGATTGTTTGTTCCTGATAAATGGACCAGCAGAGTTATCTCTGAGGTTCATTCCTCGGTGCTGGCAGGCCATCCTGGGATTTTTGGTACCAGAGATTTGGTGGCTAGGTCCTTTTGGTGGCCTTCCCTGTCGCGGGATGTGTGTTCTTTTGTGCAGTCCTGTGGGATTTGTGCTCGGGCTAAGCCTTGCTGTTCTCGTGCCAGCAGGTTGCTTTTGCCCTTGCCCGTCCCGAAGAGGCCTTGGACGCACATTTCCATGGATTTCATTTCAGATCTTCCGGTGTCTCAAGGAATGTCTGTCATCTGGGTGGTGTGTGATCATTTTTCCAAGATGGTCCATTTGGTGCCCTTGCCTAAGTTGCCTTCCTCTTCCGATCTGGTTCCTTTGTTCTTTCAGAATGTGGTTCGTTTGCACGGCATTCCTGAGAATATCGTGTCTGACAGAGGATCCCAGTTTGTGTCCAGATTCTGGCGATCTTTTTGTGCTAAGATGGGCATTGATTTGTCATTTTCATCTGCCTTTCATCCTCAGACTAATGGCCAAAGGGAGCTAAATAATCAGACGCTGGAGGCTTATTTGAGATGTTTTGTTTCTGCGGATCAGGATGATTGGGTGACCTTGCCATTGGCTGAGTTTGCCCTCAATAATCGGGCTAATTCCGCTACTTTGGTTTCGCCATTTTTCTGCAACTCTGGTTTTCATACGCGTTTTTCCTCGGGTCATGTTGAACCTTCTGACTGTCCTGGGGTGGATTCCGTGGTGGATAGGTTGCAGCGGATTTGGAATCATGTGGTGGAGAACTTAAAGTTGTCACAGGAGAAGGCTCAGCGTTTTGCCAACCGCCGCCGCGGTGTGGGTCCCCGACTTCGTGTTGGGGATTTGGTTTGGTTGTCTTCTCGGTTTGTCCCTCTGAAGGTTTCCTCTCCTAAATTTAAGCCTCGCTTTATTGGTCCTTATAAAATTTTGGAAGTCCTTAATCCGGTGTCTTTTCGTTTGGATCTTCCTGTGTCGTTTGCCATTCACAATGTGTTCCATAGGTCTTTGTTGCGGCGGTACATTGTGCCTAGGGTTCCTGCTGTTGAGCCTCCTGCTCCGGTGTTGGTTGAGGGCGAGTTGGAGTACGTGGTGGAGAAGATATTGGATTCTCGTCTCTCTAGACGGAGGCGTCAGTATCTGGTCAAATGGAAGGGCTATGGTCAGGAGGATAATTCCTGGGTGGCCGCCTCTGATGTTCATGCGGCCGATTTGGTTCGTGCCTTTCACGCTGCTCATCCTGATCGCCCTGGTGGTCTTGGTGAGGGTTCAGTGACCCCTCCTTAAAGGGGAGGTACTGTTGTAAACTATATTTGTTGGCTCCCTCTTGTGGTCACTAGCGGTATGGCACTTGGATTATCCTTCCCCAGGTTGGTACCCACCTGGTTCGTTAGGCCTTGGGTGTTCCTATTTAGACTTCCTGGAAACTCAGTCTAGTGCCTGGAATCGATGTAATCAGTCTATGTCTGTTTTCCTCCTGATTCCTGGTCCCTGAGTTTTGCAAGATAAGCTAAGTTCTGCTTTCTTATTTTTGTCCATTTGCATTTGCTCTTATTTTGTTCCAGCTTGTTCAAAATGTGATTTCTGTTTTTGCTGGAAGCTCTAGGGGGCTGATATTCTCCCCCCACACCGTTAGTCGGTGCGGGGGTTCTTGGATCTTCAGCGTGGATATTTTTATAGGGTTTTTTGCTGACCGCATAAGTCCTCTTCCTATTTTCTGCTATTAATTAGTGGGCCTCTCTTTGCTAAATCTAGTTCATTCTTACGTTTGTCTTTTCTTCTTACCTCACCGTTATTATTTGTTGGGGGCTTGTATAATAACTTTGGGGTCTTTTCTCTGGAGGCAAGTGAGGTCTTATTTTCTCTGAAAGGGTTAGTTAGTTCTCCGGCTGGTGCGAGACGTCTAGAATCAACGTAGGTACGTTCCCCGGCTACTTCTAGTTGTTGTGCCAGGATCAGATATGCGGTCAGCCAAGTTACCACTTCCCTATGAGCTGGTTTTTGTGTTTGCGGACTTAGCTGGAACTCCTGAGATCCTCTACCACTAGGATCACAACACTTATCAGTATGTATCTAGTCCGCTAGCTGGAAGCTCTGGGCAGCAGAGTTTGCCCTCCACACCTTTAGTCAGGTGTGGAGATTTTTGTATTTCTCTGCGGTGGACTTTTTCTAGTTTTTATTACTGACCGCACAGTGTTCTGTCCTGTACTAATTCTTTCTAGCTAGTAGTGGCCTCCTTTGCTAAATCTTGTTTCATACTACATATGTCATTTCCTTCTCCTCTTACAGTCATTATTTGTGGGGGGCTGTCCTATCCTTTGGGGATTTTCTCTGAGGCAAGATAGCTTTCCTGCTTCTACCTTTAGGGGTAGCTAGATCTCCGGCTGTGACGAGGTGTCCAGAGAGTGACAGGAACATCCCACGGCTACTGCTAGTGTCTGTGTTAAGATCAGGAACTGTCTTTTCTTCTTACCTCACCGTTATTATTTGTTGGGGGCTTGTATAATAACTTTGGGGTCTTTTCTCTGGAGGCAAGTGAGGTCTTATTTTCTCTGAAAGGGTTAGTTAGTTCTCCGGCTGGTGCGAGACGTCTAGAATCAACGTAGGTACGTTCCCCGGCTACTTCTAGTTGTTGTGTCAGGATCAGATATGCGGTCAGCCAAGTTACCACTTCCCTATGAGCTGGTTTTTGTGTTTGCGGACTTAGCTGGAACTCCTGAGATCCTCTACCACTAGGATCATAACAAAAGTGGATATAATTCAGTCCTGTTCCTGTTAGTTTGTCGTATATCAGCCAGCCACTTTCTGCCACTTACATTGTGTTGTTTTATACACTGGGCCTGAGTTTTGGTTCAGTCTCCCCACAAAAAAAGGAAGATTTAAATTCTCACAAAGAGGATATACTACAGCCCTGTTAGTTTGTCGTATATCAGCCAGCCCCTTTCTGCCACTTACATTGTGTTGTTTTATACACTGGGCCTGAGTTTTGGTTCAGTCTCCCCCAAAAAAAGGAAGATTCAAATAGACATTTAACCAGCATACACTTGCAAGCCTGGACTAACTACCAAACGTCCCATACCGTTGGTGCACCTGCTCAAAATTAAGGTAGTCAGCAACACTACATTGCTTCCCTCAATGTAAGCCCACCGGTTAGGACACCACCAGCAGCAAATGTGGAGGTATCGTCGCAAGGCCAAAGCAGTCAGGGAATCACAAGGTGTCATGTCGGACGCTGTTCAGACCAGGTCGTTCGACAGACAGCGGTAATTCCGCTTTTGTCCACTATGCGCTCATTGGCGTTGGCTAGATTTTATCTAGCTGGTTCGGGGTTAATTTATCTGGTGCTCGGATTGGAAGCTAGGCCATGCCCACTGCCTTTATATAGTTCTCCTGAACATTGGGCGTCACCGATTATAGCTTCTGTCTTGTGCGTGGTTATCTCGGTCTGGAGTGGTGAGCTAGGAGTTGGAGTATTGTTGCTGGTGGTGTATTTCCCTTTGTCTTATTTTCTCCTTCCCATATTTGTATTTGTTTTGCCCTTTGCACTTATAGTGTATTCCTGAGTGACTGCGGCGTGGTGCTTATTTTTCCGTTATCCTTGTCTGTGCTAACTGTGGGTATTGGAGTGTGGTCTTCACTGGGTGGTGGGAGGTAGTTTCAGCCTAGGGTTGAAACAGGAGATAGGGCGAGGGTGGAGGCCCAGACATGCACACCATCAGTGTAAACTCTGGGAGAGTGTCAGTCAGGGTTTCCCTAGTTTGAGGGAAATCGCAGGGGCCCGGGTTATTAGCCCTTTCCTACCTAGGTCTCCCATGACATTATAATCGGCCAACATTATTTCTATGGATCCCATGATTTCCATAACCCGCCAGTCGTAGGCGCTGTCCCTACAGGTCACTGAGTTGAGGGGGGCAGTGCAGCAACAGCGACTAGCAGTATCTAATGTGCAAGCCGGAGTTACAGGTAAAGTTGCTGAGCCTAAGTTTCCTTTGCGTGAAAAGTTTGTTGGGGAACGCAGTAAATTTGTTTCTTTTTGTGAAGCTTGCAAACTGTATTTTCATATGCGCCCGATCTCCTCAGGTAATGAGACTCCGCGTGTGGGCTTGGTGTTGTCATTATTAAGCGGGGATCCCAAAGCATGGACGTTTTCTTTGCCGTCTGATTCTGCTACATTTAACTCTGTGGAGAGTTTTTTTTCTGCTCTAGGACACATTTACGACGATCCGGACAGAATGGCTCTAGCAGAATCTAAGATACGCATTATTCGCCAGGGGGAGCGTGTTGCAGAGGATTACTCTTCTGAATTTCGCCGCTGGGCGGTCGACACACAGTGGAATGATCCCGCGCTGCAGTCACTTTATTCATGGAGTTTCTGATAGGGTTAAAAAAACCCTCCTGATGTTCAAGACTCCTGCTTCACTAGATTCCGCTATGAGTCTTGTTGTCCGCATTGATCGCCGTTTGCGTCAGGGGGATCATGAGACGCCGCCTGTGGGAGAAGGTTTAGGTTCACGTGAAGTTGCTGCAGGTGAGCCCACGGAACCTATGCAAATCGCAGTGGTGTCACATGTTAAGCATCGAGCCCCTGTGCTCAGGAAGCAGGGAGCCTGTTTTTACTGCGGTAAAACTGGTCATTTTGTGTTGTGTATTCTGCTCTTGGGCTCCCTCCGGTGGTTATAAGTGGTAGCGCTGCTGTCTTTGGATCGCTGTATTCATCAGGTGTGTCCACTTAGTGCAATTCTGACTGGGCTATTTAGTCTTGCTTGACCCTTTAGTCAGTGCCAGTTGTCCATTGTTCCTGGAGGATTCACATCCCTGCCTGGTCTCTCCTGCTTTGCTGTTCATTTCAACAAAGATATGTTCTGGCTTTGTTTTTTGCAGTCCACATGCTGTGGGCTTTATTGTTCAGTTCTTTTCCATGTTTTTGTCTTGTCCAGCTTGGTCTGCATAAGGATTTGTTCAGCCAAGCTGGTGTCTCTGGAGATGCAGATATACCCTCCATATCTTTAGTTAGATGTGGAGATTTTGTATTTTCTGTGGTGGATATTTTCTAGGGTTTTAATACTGACCGCATAGTACTCTGTCTTATCCTTTCTATTTAGCTAGAGTGGCCTCCTTTGCTAAATCCTGATTTCAGTCTGCGTATGTTATTTCCCTCTCCTCTCACAGTCAATATTTGTGGGGGGCTGTCTGTCCTTTGGGGATTTTCTCTGAGGCAAGATAGTTTTCCCTTTCCTATCTCTAGGGGTATTTAGTCCTCCGGCTGTGTCGAGATGTCTAGGGAGTGTTAGGTACATTCCACGGCTACTTCTAGTTGCGGTGTTAAATTCAGGGTCTGCGGTCAGTACAGGTACCACCTTCTCCAGAGTACGTCCCATGCTGCTCCTAGGCCACCAGATCATAACAGTACAACTGGCCCACAATGAGTTAATCGCATCTCAGAAGAAGGGAAGGAAAGTGCTGAGCCATTTTTTTTTCTGTAGTTTGTTGTGCCTTTTCTTCCCTCTTTACCTCTGGGTGGCTCAGGAGTTTGGCGCTGGCATGGATGTTCAGGGATTGGCTTCTCGTGTGGATCAACTTGCTGCTAGAGTACAGGATATTTCCGATTATATCGTTCAGACTCCGGTTTTAGAGCCTAGAATTCCAACTCCTGATTTGTTTTTTGGGGACAGGTCCAAATTTTTGAGCTTTAAAAATAACTAAACTGTTTTTTGCTCTGAAACCCCGTTCCTCTGTTAATTCCACCCAGCAGGTTGAAATAGTCATCTCTATGCTGCGTGGCGATCCTCAGGATTGTGCATTTTCCCTGGAATCTGGGAATCCTGCTTTGCTTAATGTAGACACCTTTTTTCAAGCACTAGGGTTATTGTATGATGAACCTAATTCAGTGGATCATGCTGAGAAGATCTTGTTGGCCCTGTGTCAGGGTCAAGAAGCAACAGAATCGTATTGCCAGAAATTTAGAAAATGGTCTGTATGGACTAAATGGAATGAGGATGCCTTGGTGGCAATTTTCAGAAAGGGTCTTTCTGAATCCGTTAAAGATGTTATGGTTGGGTTCCCCACGCCTGCTGGTCTGAGTGATTCTATGTCTTTGGCCATTCAGATTGATCGACGCTTGCGCGAGCGCAGAGTTGTGCACGCTATAGCGTTGTCTTCCGAGCGGAGTCCTGAGCCTATGCAGTGTGATAGGATTGTGTCTAGAGCTGAACGACAAGGATTCAGATGTCAGAATAGGTTGTGTTTTTACTGCGGCGATTCTGCTCATGTTATTTCTGATTGTCCTAAGCGTACCAAGAGAATCGCAAGTTCCGTTATCATCAGTACTGTACAACCTAAATTTCTGTTATCTGTGACCCTGATCTGCTCATTATCGTCATTTTCTGTCATGGCATTTGTGGATTCAGGTGCCGCTTTAAACTTAATGGACTTAGAATTTGCCAGACGTTGTGGTTTTCCCATTGCAGCCTTTGCAGAGTCCTATTCCTTTGAGGGGCATTGATGCTACACCGTTGGCTAAAAATAAACCTAAGTTTTGGACACAGCTGACCATGTGCATGGTGCCAGCCCATCAGGAAGATTGTCGTTTTCTGGTGTTGCATAATTTGCATGATGCTATTGTGCTGGGTTTCCCATGGTTACAGGTGCATAATCCGGTATTGGATTGGAAATCTATGTCTGTGACTAGTTGGGGTTGTCAGGGGGTTCATGGTGACGTTCCTTTGATGTCAATTTCCTCCTCCCCCTCTTCTGAAATTCCTGAGTTTTTGTCAGATTTCCAGGATGTGTTTGATGAGCCCAAATCCAGTTCCCTTCCATCGCATAGGGACTGTGATTGTTCTATTGACTTGATTCCAGGCTGTAAGTTCCCTAAGGGCCGACTTTTCAACCTGTCTGTGCCAGAATATGCCGCCATGCGGAGTTATGTTAAGGAATCTTTGGAAAAGGGGCATATTCAGCCATCTTCTTCACCATTGGCAGCAGGTTTTTTTTTGTTGCCAAGAAGGATGGCTCCTTGAGACCCTGTATTGATTATCGCCTCTCGAATAACATCACGGTCAAATTCCAATACCCTTTGCCTTTGCTTTCTGATTTATTTGCTAGGATTAAGGGGGCTAGTTGGTTTACTAAGATTGACCTTCGAGGGGCAGATAATCTTGTTCGTATTAAGCAGGGTGACGAATGGAAAACTGTGTTTAATACGCCCGAAGGCCATTTTGAATAACTTGTGATGCCATTCGGACTCTCTAATGCTCCATCTGTGTTTCAGTCCTTCATGCATGATATATTTCGGAATTATCCTGATAAATTCATGATTGTATATTTGGATGATATTTTGATTTTTTCAGATGATTGGGAGTCTCATGTGAAACAAGTCAGGATGGTATTTCAGATCCTTCGTGATAATGCCTTGTTTGTGAAGGGGTCCAAGTGCCTCTTTGGAGTACAGAAGGTTTCTTTTTTAAGCTTCATTTTTTCTCCTTCATCTATAGAAATGGATCCGGTTAAGGTTCAGGCCATTCATGATTGGATCCAGCCCACATCCGTGAAGAGCCTTCAGAAATTTTTGGGCTTTGCTAATTTTTATCGCCGTTTCATTGCCAACTTCTCCAGTGTGGTTAAACACCTGACCGATTTGACGAAGAAAGGCACTGATGTGACAAATTGGTCCTCTGCGGCTGTTTCTGCCTTTCAGGAGCTTAAACGCCGATTTACTTCTGCCCCTGTGTTGCGTCAGCTGGATGTTTCTCTTCCTTTTCAGGTGGAGGTTGACGCATCTGAGATTGTGGCAGGGGCCGTTTTGTCTCAGAGGAATTCTGATGGTTCCTTGATGAAACCGTGTGCCTTCTTTTCTCGAAAGTTTTCGCCTGCGGAACGCAATTATGATGTCGGCAATCGTGAGTTGTTGGCTATGAAGTGGGCATTTGAGGAGTGGCGACATTGGCTTGAGGGGGCCAAGCACCGTATTGTGGTCTTGACCGATCATAAGAATCTGATTTACCTCGAGTCTGCCAAACGGCTGAATCCTAGACAGGCCCGATGGTCCCTGTTTTTCTCCCATTTTGATTTTGTGGTCTCGTATCTTCCGGGTTCTAAGAATGTTAAGGCTGATGCCCTCTCTAGGAGCTTTTTGCCTGATTCCCCTGGGGTCCTTGAGCCGGTCGGCATTCTGAAGGAAGGGGTGATTCTTTCTGCCATCTCCCCTGATTTACGACGGGTTCTTCCGGAATTTCAGGCTGATAAACCTGACCGCTGTCCAGTGGGGAAACTGTTTGTTCCTGACAGATGGACTAGTAAAGTGATTTCTGAGGTTCATTGTTCTGTGTTGGCTGGCCATCCTAGGATATTTGGTACCAGAGATTTGGTTGGTAGGTCCTTTTGGTTGCCTTCTTTGTCACGGGATGTGCGTTCTTTTGTGCAGTCCTGTGGGACTTGTGCGCGGGCCAAGCCTTGCTGTTCCCGCGCTAGTGGGTTGCTTTTGCCTTTGCCGGTCCCTGAGAGGCTTTGGACACATATTTCTATGGATTTTATTTCAGATCTTCCGGTTTCCCAGAGGATGTCGGTTATCTGGGTGGTTTGTGACCGGTTTTCTAAGATGGTTCATTTGGTACCTTTGCCTAAATTGCCTTCCTCTTCTGATTTGGTTCCGTTGTTTTTCCAGCATGTGGTTCGTTTGCATGGCATTCTGGAGAATATTGTGTCCGATAGAGGTTCCCAGTTTGTTTCTAGGTTTTGGCGGGCCTTTTGTGCTAGGCTGGGCATTGATTTGTCTTTTTCTTCCGCATTTCATCCTCATGCAAATGGCCAAACCGAGCGAACTAACCAGACTTTGGAAACTTATTTGAGATGCTTTGTGTCTGCTGATCAGGATGATTGGGTGGCTTTCTTGCCATTGGCCGAGTATGCCCTTAATAATCGGGCTAGTTCTGCTGCCTTGGTTTCATCCTTCTTTTGTAATTCTGGTTTTCATCCTCGTTTTTCTTCAGGGCAGGTTGAGCCTTCTGATTGTCCTGGGGTGGATTCTGTGGTTGACAGGTTGCAGCAAATTTGGGCTCATGTTGTGGACAATTTGGTGTTGTCTCAGGAGGAGGCTCAGCGTTTTGCTAACTGTCGTCGGTGTGTTGGTTCCCGGCTTCGGGTTGGGGATTTGGTCTGGTTGTCTTCCCGTCATGTTCCTATGAAGGTTTCTTCCCCTAAGTTCAAGCCTCGGTTTATTGGTCCTTATAGGATTTCTGAGATTATCAATCCTGTGTCTTTTCGTTTGGCCCTTCCAGCATCTTTTTCCATCCATAATGTTTTTCATAGATCTTTGTGGCGGAAATGTGTGGTGCCCGTTGTTCCCTCTGTTGATACTCCTGCCCCGGTGTTGATTGATGGGGAGTTGGAGTATTTGGTTGAGAAGATTTTTGATTCTCGTATTTCGAGGCGGAAGCTTCAGTATCTTGTCAAATGGAAGAATTATGGCCAGGAGGATAATTCTTGGGTTGTTGCCTCTGATGTTCATGCTGACGATTTGGTTTGTGCCTTTCATTTGGCTCGTCCTGATCGGCCTGGGGGCTCTGGTGAGGGTTCGGTGACCCCTCCTCAAGGGGGGGTACTGTTGTGAATTCTGCTCTTGGGCTCCCTCCGGTGGTTATAAGTGGTAGTGCTGCTGTCTTTGGATCGCTGTATTCATCAGGTGTGTCCACTTAGTGCAATTCTGACTGGGCTATTTAGTCTTGCTTGACCCTTTAGTCGGTGCCAGTTGTCCATTGTTCCTGGAGGATTCACATCCCTGCCTGGTCTCTCCTGCTTTGCAGTTCATTTCAACAAAGATAAGTTCTGGCTTTGTTTTTTGCAGTCCACATGCTGTGGGCTTTATTGTTCAGTTCTTTTCCATGTTTTTGTCTTGTCCAGCTTGGTCTGCATAAGGATTTGTTCAGCCAAGCTGGTATCTCTGGAGATGCAGATATACCCTCCATATCTTTAGTTAGATGTGGAGATTTTGTATTTTCTGTGGTGGATATTTTCTAGGGTTTTAATACTGACCGCATAGTACTCTGTCCTATCCTTTCTATTTAGCTAGAGTGGCCTCCTTTGCTAAATCCTGATTTCAGTCTGCGTATGTTATTTCCCTCTCCTCTCACAGTCAATATTTGTGGGGGGCTGTCTGTCCTTTGGGGATTTTCTCTGAGGCAAGATAGTTTTCCCTTTCCTATCTCTAGGGGTATTTAGTCCTCCGGCTGTGTCGAGATGTCTAGGGAGTGTTAGGTACATTCCACGGCTACTTCTAGTTGCGGTGTTAAGTTCAGGGTCTGCAGTCAGTACAGGTACCACCTTCTCCAGAGTACGTCTCATGCTGCTCCTAGGCCACCAGATCATAACAATTTTGTTAATATTTGTCCTATGCTGTCAAAGAAAGACTCAACGGCGGAAAACTTATAAGCTCAGAGGGTGTGGAGGAGTCCAATCTGAGCTTATGTATATCCTCCATGATGGTTTCTCAATGCATGCTCCCTGCCAAATTTGTTGTCACTGGCAGAGAGCTGCCAATCACTGTTTTTGTGGATAGTGGTTCTGCCACAAATCTCATTGATGAGGAGTTTGCGCGCACTGCTGGTTTTAGCATCGAAAAACTGCCTCATCCTATCCGCGTGGTCACCATCAATTCTGCTCCTCTCCCACAGGGGGAGATTACTGAGTTTGTGGCTGAGGTTAAACTCCATATTGGGGTTCTTCATTTCGAGCAGGTTTCAGGTAAGGTGCTCAAGAGTCTTCCGGCACAATTGGTTCTGGGTTTTCCATGGTTGTCTACACACAACCCGGTTATTGACTGGAAAACTCAGGACATAATTCAGTGGAGTGATTTCTGTCAGGAGAATTGCTTGGCCACATGTGTTTCTGCTGTGACTTCAAGCGTTCCTGAGTCACTTCTGGATTTTCTGGATGTGTTCTCTGAGAAGGGTTGTTCAGAGTTGCCACCACATCGCTCCTATGACTGTTCTATCAGGCTTAAACCAGGGGCCAAATTGCCTAAAGCAAGGATGTTTAACATCTCCGGTCTGGAGAGACAAGCGCTAAAGGATTACATTGCTGAAAGTTTGAGCAAAGGGCACATCAGGCCTTCATCCTCACCTGTGGCAGCAGGGTTCTTCTTCGTTAAGAAGAAAGATGGTGGACTGCGGCCGTGTCTGGATTTCAGGGAGTTAAACCAGATTACGGTTCGTGATCCATACCCTATGCCATTGATACCGGATTTGTTCAACCAGGTGGCAGGTGCTAAGTGGTTTACCAAGCTTGACCTCAGGGGGGCGTACAACCTTATAAGAGTCCGTCAAGGTGATGAGTGGAAGACGGCTTTTAATACCCCTGAGGGTCATTTTGAAAATTTGGTGATGCCATTTGGGTTGACAAACGCACCTGCAGTGTTTCAACATTTCATAAATGATGTGTTCTCGCATGTTTTGGGGAAATTCGTTATTGTGTACGTAGATGACATCCTCATATATTCTTGTGACCGTGATACTCATTTAGATCATGACAGGCAGGTGATACAGCTTCTCAGAGAGAATAAGCTATATGCAAAACTGGAGAAATGTGTATTTTCAGTACAGGAGTTGCCTTTCTTGGGCTATATTGTGTCTGCTTCTGGGTTTAAAATGGACGCCGCTAAGGTGCAAGCGGTGTTGCATTGGGAACGGCCTGATAACCTAAAAGCACTTCAGCGGTTCCTTGGGTTTTCTAACTACTATAGGAAGTTTATCAAGGATTTTTCCATCATTGCTAAACCGCTAACTGACATGACTAAAAAGGGTACCGATTTCTCCGTTTGGCCTGAGGCTGCAGTGTGCACATTTGAATCTCTTAAGAACAGGTTTGTTTCGGCTCACATTCTTGTGCAGCCAGATGTATCGAAACCGTTTGTTGTAGAAGTCGATGCGTCTGAGGTTAGTGTGGAAGCGGTGCTGTCTCAAGGCTCATCCTTGAGCGGTTTACGTCCATGCGCCTATTTTTCCAAGAAACTGTCGCCCGCCGAACGTAACTACGATATCGGCAACAGAGAGTTGTTGGCAATCAAATTGGCCTTTGAGGAATGGTGACACTTCTTGGAGGGGTTGGTTCATCAGATTACTGCTATTACTGACCATAAGAATTTGCTTTATTTGGAGTCTGCCAAGCATCTGTCTCCCAGGCAGGCTCGCTGGGCATTGTTTTTCACGCGGTTCAACTTTGTTGTCACTTACAGACCTGGTTCTAAAAACACTAAGGCGGATGCTTTGTCCAGGTGTTTTCTTGGGGGAGAGCCTAGGAAAGATCCAGTACCCATCCTCCAAAAGGGTGTTGTGGTTTCGGCTCTCACTGCCGAGGTTGAGGCTGAGATTGCCGAGGCCCAGGAGGAGGTACCATCTGAACTTCTCATCAACAAAACGTTTGTACCGCTTTATCTCCGCTTAAAGGTTTTGGCAGAGCATCATGATGCTGTCCTGGCTGGCCATCCAGGGGTTAGGGGTATCTTGGAGTTGGTGTCACGTCGATTTTGGTGGCCCAAGATCCAACAGGACGTGGTCTCATACGTGTCAGCTTGCACCACGTGTGCTAGGACTAAGATGCCCCGCTCCCGTCCTGTTGGCACACTACTTCTTCTCGAGGTACCTAGTAAGCCATGGACGGAAATCTCCATGGATTTTATCACTGACTTGCCCTCCTCAGCTGGGAACATGGTCATCTTGGTGATTGTTGATTGGTTCTCAAAAATGTTGCACTTTGTGTCTTTGCCTTCGTTGCCTAACGCTAAGACTCTGGCTCAGGTATTTGTGCAGGAGGTGGTCAGACTTCATGGGGTTCCGTCTGACATCGTTTCTGATAGGGGGTCTCAGTTTGTGACAAAATTTTGGAAAGCATTTTGTTCACGGTTGGGGATCAAGTTGTCTCATTCCTCGGCGTTTCATCCTCAGTCAAATGGTCAGACCGAGCATATGAACCAAAATTTGGAACTGTACTTACGCTGCTTTGTTTCGGATAACCAGGAGGAGTGGTCGAAGTTTCTTCCTTTGGCTGAGTTTGCCAGCAATAATCACCGCCAGGAGTCATCTGGGGAGTCTCCGTTTTTTTGTGTTTACGGGCTTCATCCTCAATTTTGTACTTTGAGTCAGGGGGGCTCTTTAGGCATCCCGGAGGAAGACCAGTTAGGAGCACAATTATCATCAGTCTGGAGGAGAGTTAAACAGCGCCTGTTGAGTGTGGGTGCTAGGTACAAACGTGTGTATGACAGTAGGCGTGTACCAGGTCCGGACCTGAGTGTGGATGACTGGGTGTGGTTATCCACAAAAAACATAAGACTCAAAATACCATCCCTTAAATTGGGTCCACGGTTTATTGGTCCATTTAGGGTCACCGCCGTCATTAACCCAGTAGCGTACTGATTGGAGCTTCCTACGGTGTATAAGATACACAACATGTCCCACAGGTCTCTTTTAAAGAAGGTGGTGGGTTCCGTGGACACGGCGCCTATGCCACCTCCAGTCTTGGTGGATGGTAATTTGGAATTTGAAGTCTCCAAGGTGGTTGACTCTCGTGTACCACTGTACTGCGCCACACTTTACAGTACTTGGTACACTGGCGTGGTTATGGGCCTGAGGAGAGGTCCTGGGTACCTGCCTCGGACGTTCATGCGGATCGGCTGGTCAGGTTTTTTCACCGACGCCATCCGGACAAGCCAGGTCCTATAAGCCGTGAGGGCCCTGGGGTCCCTCGTAGAAGGCGGGGTGCTGTCATGTTGGACGCTGTTCAGACCAGGTCGTTCGACAGACAGCGGTAATTTCGCTTTTGTCCACTATGCGCTCATTGGCATTGGCTAGATTTTATCTAGCTGGTCCAGGGTTAATTTATCTGGTGCTCAGATTGGAAGCTGGGCCATGCCCACTGCCTTTAAATAGTTCTACTGAACATTGGGCGTCGCCGATTATAGCTTCTGTCTTGTGCGTGGTTATCTCGGTCTGGAGTGGTGAGCTAGGAGTTGGAGTAGGTTATTAGCTCTTTCCTAACTAGGTCTCCCGTGACACAAGGTTTTTGGAAGGAAACACTGTATGTAGGCCAACATCAAGAATACCATCACCAACCCTCTCTCAATCCGCCATGTCCACCACCACCACCACCACCACTAGTTCCACCATATGCAGCTCTCCAGTCCAGATCACCCGACAAGAGACTCTCGTTAGGAAAAGAAAGTGCTCATCCTCTCATCCACGTACACAGGGTTTGAATGCCCACATTGCTGTACTAATCTCATTAGAGATGATGCCCTACCGGTTGGTTGAAAGTGAAGCTTTCAAAAACCTGATTGCCTAAGCAGTACCACGCTATGACCTACCCAGTCGGCACTTCTTTGCGAGAAAAGCCTTCCCAGCTTTCCACCAGCATGTCAAAGACCGCATTCTCCATGCACTGAGGCAATCAGTCAGTGGAAAGGTGCACCTCACAACAGATGCATGGACCAGTAGGCATGGCCAGGGACGTTACGTGTCCATCACGGCATACTGGGTAAATGTGGTGTATGCTGGGTCCACAGGGGACAGCCATAGTGGGACAGTTCTGCCTAGCCCACGGTCTAGGAAACAGTTGGCTGTAGGCATTCGCCACCCTTCTCCTCCTCCTCCAGAAGCGAAAGCTCATGCACAGAGCGCAGTCGCACGACCACTCCATCCGCAGCTGCCAGTGTTGCACACGAGGTGTCCCATTATCGAACAGCTAGTAGTAAGCGTCAGCAGGCTGTGTTACAAATAAAGTGTTTGGGCGACAACAGACACACCGCGGAAGTACTGGCCGAGTACTTGCAGCAAGAAAATCAATCATGGCTGGGCAGTGTACACCTTGAGGCAGGCAAGGTAGTCAGTGATAACGGAAGGAATTTTATGTCTGCCATAGCCCTTTTAGAAATGAAACACATACCTTGCCTGGCTCACACCTTGAACCTGGTGGTGCAGTGCTTCCTGAAAAATTATCCGGGGTTACCAGCCCTGCTCCTGAAGGTGCGAAGACTTTTCTCACACATCCGCCGGTCGCCCGAACACTCCAGCGTTAGCTGAACCATCAGCAATCGCTGAATCTTCCCCAGCACCGCCTAATAATCGACGTTGCAACAAGTTGGAACTCCACACGGCACATGGTTCAAAGGCTGTGCGAACAGAGGTGTGCTGTAATTTATTTGTGGAAGGATACACATACACGGGCAGGCACTTGGATGGCAGACATGGAGTTGTCTGGTGTGCAGTGGTCGAAGCTACAAGACCTCTGTCAGGTCCTTCAGTGTTTTGAGGAATGCACACGGCTGGTAAGTGCAGACGATGCCATCATAAGCATGAGCATCCCACTAATGCATCTGCTGATGTAAAGTTTGATGCACATTAAGGAGCAGGCGTCTGCAGCCGAGGAGGAGGGAAGCCTTGATGACAGTCAGCCATTGTCTGCTCAGGGAACTGTCCTGGATGAGGTAACTGATGAAGTGGAGGAGGAGGATGATGGGGATGAATATTTATGGGAGGAAGATGCTTCTCAGGGGGCAATAGAAGCTGGTGGTGTTGCAAGGTCAGGTACAGGGTTTTTGCGGGACACAAGTGATGTTGATTTTCAAGAAACTGCTTCTCAATCCAGCACAAGCAGTGAATTGACACCTGGAACATTGGCCCACATGGCTGAGTATGCCTTGCGTATCCTAAAAAGGGACCCCCGCATTATCAAAATGATGACCGATGACGATTACTGGTTGGCCTGCCTCCTGGATCCACGATATAAAGGAAAATTACAAAATATCATGCCACATGAGAACCTTGAGCAAATATTGGCTACCAAACAAGCAACTCTTGTAGACTGTTTGGTTCAGGCATTCCCAGCACACAGCGGCGGTGATGGTTCTCACACGAGCCATAGGGGGCAACATGGCAGAGGTGTTAGAGGTGCACAAATCCAAAGTGGCATTGGACAGAGGGGTTTTATGACCAGGTTGTGGAGTGATTTCGCAATGACTGCTGACACGACAGGTACTGCTGCATCGATTCAAAGTGACAGGAGACAGCATTTCTCCAGTATGGTTATGAACTACTTTTCCTCCCTTATCGATGTTCTCCCTCACAGGTCATTCCCCTTTGATTACTGGGCATCTAAAATAGACACCTGGTCTGAATTGGCAGAATATGCATTACAGGAGCTCGCTTGCCCTGCTGCTAGTGTGCTATCAGAAAGAGTCTTCAGTGCTGCTGGTTCAATACTGACCGAAAAAAGGACATATCTGGGTACTCGAAATGTTGATGATCTAACAACCTTCATTAAAATGAACCAATCATGGATTTCAAATTATTTTGCCCCACCTTCCCCTGCTGACACGTAGCTTGCCTGAAAAATGTCTTGCTTTTGGCCTCCTCTTACTGACTGCTCCAATTCCTCCATTTGCAGCTGCTGAATGTCCACCATAGGCCATTTTTATACCTCCCTAAATGGGCTGACTCCCCCCACAGGGCCGTGGTCACCACCTGGCGCAAGCACCCGTTTGCCTGGACAGGTGGGTGTGCCCACTCTTGGGCAACGGCACTTGCACAGGGTCCCTCATAGTACAATGAAGTGTCTCTGACGGTGGTGGTGCACAACCAATGTCAGACACACCGTCATAATATGAGGAGCCCTGTGCCAGTACCGCCGCCCACGAGAGAGTGTTCCCCCCAGCTCGAACAGTGCTCTACCACTTGCAATACTTACCACTCCCTGCTCTACCACTGTGTAGTCTGGGCTGTTAAATCCTTCAATGGCATTGCCAATACAAATTTGTTGAAACGCTAGATGACAGTTAAAATATACAGGGGCTCTGGCCTCCATTTAGACCAGTTAATACTTTGCTCCTACTACCACTGTCTGCTACTCAGCAGAGGAGCCCACCTCTGTACCTAGCTATGCCACCTGTTTATTTATGAACAATTTTTTGGCAGACATTTAGCCCACTTTATTATTTGGGCCTACTAGCTGTGTCTGCCACTCATCACAGTTGTCCTCCACTGAACAAAGCAATGCTGCCTGTTTAGTCCTGTTACCAATTTTGAACTGCATTTAGCCTACTTTATTATTTGGGCCTACTAACTGTGTCTGCCACTCATTACAGTTGTCCTACACTGAACAAAGCAATGCCGCCTGTTTAGTCCTGTTACCACATTTGAACTGCATTTAGCCCACTTTATTATTTGGGCCTATATCTGTGTTTTCTCCTCATCCTGCCCATTGCCCAGCCACTGCTAGATGAGTCTGCTGGTACATTGACCCAGACCACTACATTCCCCTTGCACTCCACACAGCCCGAATCTGACCCTGCTGAAAGTCAGGTTCCCCTTCCCGCATACTATAACACCTTACACGGGGACAAAGAGGAAGGTGCAGATCAAAGTGCAGGTTCCTTCATCAGGTGGGGGGCAACTCGTTGGCGATGTCACTGGCACAGGGCCCCTCATAGTACACAAAAGTGTCTCTGCCAGTGGGAGGCACCACCCGCGGTCAAACACACCGCCATACAATGAGGGCCCCTGTGCCAGTGCCAATGCCAACGAGTGGGCCCCCACTGCTTGCTCAGGATCACCACTCTTACAAAGATGAAATACTTACCTCTCCCTGCTCCACCGCAGTGACGTATTCCGCGTTTCCTGGGCCCACGAAAATCTTGAGCCAGCCCTACCCCCCCACAACTTTAGCCAAATAACCCCCAGTTTTCAATGCCTAACTATTATTATAAAGAAAATTAAGATTGACAAGCTTACGTAATAAGAATTGATGTTTTTGGCATTAAAATGGGCACTATAGGTGTTTTCCTGTCCTCCACTCACTGCCGACTTTGATTCCCCATTGACTTGCATTGGGTTTTGTGTTTCAGTCTTCCCCCGACTTTTCTCAATAATCGGCTGATTTCACCCAACCCGACTTTTGACAAAGTTGGGTTTCTCGAAACCCAACTCGATCCGAAAAAAGTAAAAGTCCCTCAACTCTAGTGTGGACTAGTGTTTGCTTGTCTGTGTGTGCTCAGGCGTATAGCCTTTAGAATTCCGGCACCTCCAGAGAGGAGTTTGGGTGAATTCAGGGCAGGAGTATAGCCTTTAGAATTCCAGCACCTCCGAAGAGGAGTTCGTGTGTGTGCACATGCTGTGATTGTGTCCACTACCTGTTCCCTTGCCCCTGTGAGGGTTGCATTTTCCTGTGAGGTTAACAGGGATCGTGTTTAGCTCCATACCATGCTCTTTTACTTTGTGCGAGTGACACAGCTCTACTGCAGAGCATCTTTTCCGTTGCTGGGTGCGATTGACACAGTCTTGTGTTCTATACACTGAGTGACATTTAACTCAGTGCGAGCTAGCTATTGCTCGCTGTTTGTTCCACCATTGTTCACATTAGCTGCAGTTTTCCGTCTCTGCACGATGGACCCCGGGTTGCGTTGCACTTCATCATAATTTATATTTAGTGTGATCTGCCAACACTAACAATGGTGAGCTCCTTGAACCACCAGATGCTTCACAGAATTGTATAATATTGAGTTATGAAAATAAAAAAATCACATTTTTGCCACAAAAATATTGCTTTAGCCCCCAATTTTTTTTTTTCATAAGGGTATCAGGATAACATTGATTCTAAAATTTGTTGTGCTATTTCTTCTGAGTATAATGATACCTAATATGTGATTGAAAACTACTTAGGCACACTGCCAAGCTCTAAATGGAAGGAGTGATGTTTTGGAGTGCAGACTTTCATGGAAGTGATAGTGGGCAGCATTTCACATTTGCACATCTCTTGAAGTGCCAAAACAGTAGAAACCCCCCACAAGTGACCCTATATATGGAATCAATCAAGTGTTTTCCTGGTATGTGAGTTTTATAATATGGTGGCTTATGTGAGTTGTGTAGAGTAGATCAGGTTGATATGTGTGATTTGTGTAAAGTACATCAGATTGGCATACATAAGCTATGCTGAATACTTCTCAAGTCATGCAATAAATTAGACTAAATCAGAAATGAATTTAGTAATCCGTGGATGAGTATTACACTTTGAGACAATCTTTTATGAAAAGGTGGGGCAGGTGTCTCACTGAAAATGGTGTTCATTCTTATCCCCTTTCTGTGACACACTTTACACCTTTTCTGTGACCTTGCTGTCTTTGAAGGACTTCACCTGGGAAATGTTGCTCTGGTACCATATGGTCACCTTCAATTCAAGAAGTACTGATGCCTTTTTCTTCATTACTTCTAAATATTAGGGCCTTGATTACAACCTCCTTAAACTGTAGGAATGTGACAGTCTGACCTGCCCATTGTGATAGCACAGAAGTGTTATATACTGTCATCTGTACAATATGCATGGCCACATTTTTATGCCACATCTTATCTTTCTGCATGGAATTGTGGGGCTGAAGGACTTGATCAGAGAAATCAACTCTCCCATGTTTTTATCTTAACCCAGGACACACTTTGGTGTGGGGACCTGTGTAGATTTACCTCATACAGTGGTAGAGGTGCAGTCATTACCAAGCATTGTTGTCAAGAAAAACATCACTCTTGTCCTTATACTTGACCACCATCATGTTATCGCTACATTGGGCTCTGTTCTTACACTTTCTGAGCAACTGAGTAATTTGAGACCACGGGAGTTATCTTTAGTGTTGAGCGATACCGTCCGATACTTGAAAGTATCGGTATCGGATAGTATCAGCCGATACCCGAAAAGTATCGGATATCGCCGATACCGATACCCGATACCAATACAAGTCAATGGGACACCAAGTATCGGGAGGTATCCTGTATGGTTCCCAGGGTCTGAAGGAGAGGAAACTCTCCTTCAGGCCCTGGGATACATATTAATGTGTAAAATAAAGAATAAAAATAAAAAATATTGATATACTCACCTCTCCGACGCAGCTTGGACCTTACCGATGTAACCGGCAGCTTCCGTTCCTAAGAATGAGCACTTGAAAGACCTTAGATGACCAATCACAAGCCGCAACGTCATCTAAGGTCTTTCAAGCGCTCATTCTCAGGAACGGAAGCTGCCGGTTACATCGGTAAGGTCCAGGCTACGTCGGAGAGGTGAGTATATCAATATTTTTTATTTTTATTCTTTATTTTACACATTAATATCGATCCCGATACCGATTCCCGATATCACAAAAGTATCGGATCTCGGTATCGGAATTCCGATACCGCAAATATCGGCCGATACCCGATACTTGCGGTATCGGAATGCTCAACACTAGTTATCTTTGGTTTTTGCTCACAATCCCACACACTGCATTAACTTCTCCACCAGCATCCCACTCATCAAATGTCTCCCTGCCAGAGTTAACTATGTAGAGGTGATAATCCTGATCCAGCAGAGGATACACCAATTTCCACACAATTTTATTCACTCACAGAACAGTGAGGCATTCATGGGGTTGAATCCGGTGACTTTCCCTTCATAAATCCTAAATCTGTGGGTGCACCCTAAGCTACTCTGTTTGTACAATTTTATTCCATACCTTGCCCTCTTACTGGACAAGAATTGTCAGAATTTAAGCCTCCATTTAAAGTGTATAAGAGACGCATCTATGCAGATGTCCCTTTGGGGGATTTACAACCCAGGAAATTTGCTGCTGCAATGATCAATGACAGGCTGAATGTTGAAAACTCAGTCAAGATTGGCGTCATTCTGTGGTGGACACTGTGCATTATCGTTGAAATGCAAAAATGTGTGAATGGCCTTAGTTTCCAGGTCATAGCCATGCTGAAAAATGGAGTGTTATGAAAACATCCAAACTCCAATACTGCCAAATTTCTGGCTTCTTTACTAACTCATGTGAAGCACAATGCCCCAAAAAGTTAGAATTTCTACTGCGTCTATGGGGGTCAAATTATCATATGACTTAGTGGGGTTTTTGCATGAAATTGTTGGGCGTATAAATTTGTCACAAAATCAGGAATCTGAGTCTCATATTCTTATGTGATGAGGTCCATAGGGAGTCTGTATGGGGGTTCAATATTACTGGAGGAAGAAGAAGACGAGGAGGTAAATAGAGGAAAGTGGCATCCTCTCCCTCATTATTAGTGTTGGAGGCAAGGTAGGAGTATGCTCAAATGAATACCATATTTGGGAAGAGAGGAACATTTTAGTTTGCATGTGGGTGATGTGCCTAATGTGTTTTACACATGATTGTGTGTGTTGGGTAACCAAATTTTCTCTAGATGTGTGTTTGGTGTATTTTTATTTAATTAAGTTTAGAATAGAAGAAATAAATGAAAAAAAAAATTATAATCTAGAAATAAAAAGATAAAATAAAATAAAAAGACTATAAAAATTGTTAAAATAAAAAAGTACTAAACTAAGTTACTCTAACCATAATTCTGGGTATTACTGTCCAATTTTTTGCATGTGTGTGTTTTTCTATGTGCAATATATTTTAGTGTTTAAGATATTTAGGGTACATTAGGGCTTTTAGCGCTACCGACATTGAGCGGGGAGCCATTACATCAACAAACCAGGGTGCCAACCTCCACTGTTAGGAAGGGTGAATCTAGGGCTAACCTAAGGAGAGTTTATTCCTAGTTAAAGTTATTATACCCCCCTTTTTTCATTTCCAATTTTGTGCACCTTTTTTTGATAACTACTGTTCTGTCCAGCCATATAATTGCTGTCTAGAAAGTCTAGTCATTTTTTTGTGTCTCCGTTATTACAGACATTGTATTTTTGTGTGTATTAATCCTTCATATATTTCATATTGTAAGGTAACAGCACCACCTGCTGGTTGTTTAATGCATAGATTCTAGTTTAATTTGCAATGTCTTGTGGGAAGTTCCTAGGGCATTGTGGGATTGTTCCTGTTGCATTATGGTCTTATTGTGACACTGTGAAGGGAACAGCAGCCATTATTCCTCCATGTGTCTTAGAAGAAACTACACCACTCGTGTTCTTCATGCTCCTTAAACAGCCGGCTCTAAGCATAGTTGGTAAGCACTATGTGTTGTAATCCTGTGTTTATCAATACGTTTGTTTTACTAAGTAGGTAATCATCAGTTTGTATATTACCTCATGTTACCTGTGCATTGCAGACTATTTGTGTTTCATGCTTTGTGCAGATATATATTCTGAAATGTTCCTGTTATTGCATCCTATAGTTTCACCCTTTCCTGTCACATCTGCAATCAATAAAAGAAGGCTACAATTTTACAGCCTCTTTTCTTAAAGAGGACAGGGGGTTTAGCTACATGTCTCATTGCACACCCTGCTAACGTGTATGAGGACAGTATAGTGAAACAACTGCTGAGAACAAGCTCGGAAGATCTGACGTTACAGAGCCCACCATTATCCAAGCATATGGTTATTGCATATGGATATTGCAGCAACTTCCTAACGGTCGGACCGAATAATCGGACCATACGGAGCCCACCATTATCCATGCAGATCCGACAAAGGGATTTCACAGCCGTCGCCAAACTGTTGAATCATGTCTCAAGGATGAGCATCCTCTTTCAAGATGAGATCACGAGTTGGTTCCTCCAAGACATCATCCGTCAGCAATGCCGCCGCTATTGCCCGCGCAAAAGCTGAAGCAGCAAAACCAAGAAGCACCTTTGCTGAGCAAGAGATAGAACTGAAACTACAACAGGCTTCTCTGGATGCAGAAAAAACATGCCTACAAGCATCCCTGGATGTGGAAAAAGCACGCCAACAAGCATGCCTGGATGAAGAGAAAGCGCGCCAACAAGCATGCCTGGATGAAGAGAAAATAAGTAAACTGACTGAACAATATATAATAATTATAAATGCTGGTGCATAGCCAAAAAAATACATACATAATAATAGATTATGGCTGCACACATCTGTGCTAAAATAAGGAAGTTTGAAATCTAAGGAATAGGAATAGCATAACGGCTTATGAACTTTATGAACAAACATGAGATTTTAGCACAAGATTTGGCCAAATATTGTGAGCCCATTCACCAACGACAAGGTAATCTCAGATTGAATGGGTAACTACACTGCCTGCCTAGTGTGAACACTTACCTATGGTCTCTGAGCTACTGCCCAATGTGAACATATGCTTGTGGCTAATGACATGATAAAGCCTTCTTATATAGGGAGGCTCAGAACCAATAGTGTTAAGATGTAATTAAAAATCACAGGTATGGTGAAGGGCGGGACGTTCAAGTCAGAAAATAGTACATAGTAAAAATAAGTAAACTGACTGAACAATATATAATAATTATAAATGCTGGTGCATAGCCAAAAAAATACATACATAATAATAGATTATGGCTGCACACATCTGTGCTAAAATAAGGAAGTTTGAAATCTAAGGAATAGGAATAGCATAACGGCTTATGAACTTTATGAACAAACATGAGATTTTAGCACAAGATTTGGCCAAATATTGAGATGCTAAAATCTCATGTTTGTTCATAAAGTTCATAAGCCGTTATGCTATTCCTATTCCTTAGATTTCAAACTTCCTTATTTTAGCACAGATGTGTGCAGCCATAATCTATTATTATGTATGTATTTTTTTGGCTATGCACCAGCATTTATAATTATTATATATTGTTCAGTCAGTTTACTTATTTTTACTATGTACTATTTTCTGACTTGAACGTCCCGCCCTTCACCATACCTGTGATTTTTAATTACATCTTAACACTATTGGTTCTGAGCCTCCCTATATAAGAAGGCTTTATCATGTCATTAGCCACAAGCATATGTTCACATTGGGCAGTAGCTCAGAGACCATAGGTACGTGTTCACACTAGGCAGGCAGTGTAGTTACCCATTCAATCTGAGATTACCTTGTCGTTGGTGAATGGGCTCACAATATTTGGCCAAATCTTGTGCTAAAATCTCATGTTTGTTCATAAAGTTCATAAGCCGTTATGCTATTCCTATTCCTTAGATTTCAAACTTCCTTATTTTAGCACAGATGTGTGCAGCCATAATCTATTATTATTATGGATGAAGAGAAAGCACGCCTTGAAGCAACATTACAGAAACTTGCTATTGAAAAGGAAAGAGCAGATGCCATAGCAGAAGCAGAAGCCTTAGGCTAGGTTCATATTGCGTATTGGGTGATCGCTAATGGACAGTGTTGCATGGCAAAAATGTCGCAATTAACGCCGTGCAACGGGTCCGTTAGCGCACCCATTGACAGCAATGTAAATTTCGCCTGTAGCGCATCGCCAGCGCGTGCCTTTTTCGGCTCGCGCTAGCGATGTGCCGTTCTTTTGTGATGTGCCGCAGACGCTGCTTGCAGCGTCCGCTGTTGTGTATCCGCTTTTTGGGCTCCCCTGGTGGTTGCTGGTGGTACTGGTGACTTGTTTGCACTTTGCTGCTTCTGTTCACCTGCTTCCATCAGCATTTGGGAGTTTCCTATTTAGCCTTGCTCTCCAGTCATTTCCTTGCCGGTCATCATTGTAACCAGAGCCTTCGGTTGCATGTTCCTGCTACTAGTCTGCTGATCAGCTAAGTGGACTTTGTCCTTTTGTTTTGTATCTTTAGTCCAGTTTGCAGTTTTTGTAATTCTCTGTAGCTGGAAGCTCTTGCGGGCTGAAATTGCCACTCCTGTGTCATGAGTTGACACAGGAGTCTTAAAGTAATTTCAGGATGGTTTTTTGAAAGGGTTTTCAGTTGACCGTGAAGTCCTCTTTTGTATCCTTCTGCTATCTAGTAAGTGGACCTCTCTTTGCTAAATCTACTTTCATACTGTGTATGTCTTTTCCTCTTATTTCACCGTTATTACATGTGGGGGGCTGCTATCATCTTTTGGGGTATTTCCCTAGAGGTAAGCCAGGTCTGTTTCTTCCTCTACCAGGCTTAGTTAGTCCTCCGGCTGGCGCATGGCATTTAGGAAGCCGTAGGTATGCTCCCTGGCTACTATTAGTTGTGTGGTAGATTTAGCTCACGGTCAACTCGAGTTTCCATCACCCGAGAGCTCGTTCATTATTTATATGTTTCTTACGTTCCCTTGCCATTAGGAACCATGACAGTCCGTGGCACGCCCGAGGTCCGTTCCCCGCTTTGGCAGATCGATGATCTGCACTAGCGGGGACGCTAACGTGACCCCTAAATACGGCCCCTAAAAAGACATTGCGTTAGCGAAATCCGCTAGCGCTAGCGCTAAATGGATTGCCCTAACGCAATGTGAACCTAGCCTTAGGAGCTGCCGTATATTCTGATGATGAACACAGCAGACGGAGCAGTGTGCTAGGCCTACAGCAAGTTACTCACGATCCATTGCAGCGTACTGCAGAGTGCGTCCATTAGCATTCCAAATCAAATGATGATCCAGACCCACAGGTGAAGACAGAGCATTTTGTCAACAAGTCAAGCCTACCAGATAATTCGGACCCCCAGAAAGCCAACTATCAGTCTCCCTACCGCAAGCAAGGAAATACACATTGGGATGAGACTGACTACAATAATCTTTCTCCAGAACAGAAGATCCGGAATCTGTTCCGGCTTAAAGAGAATCCCTTCACTTCAGAAAGGTACTACAGCAGTTGGACCAAACCACAGACATCTAACAGGTATGATGACACATGTACTCTGACAACACTCCATCAGCTGGCATCAGTGCCAATCAAGCCACAATGGACTTTGCCAAGTTCCTTGCTCGACGCGAGTTGTTCACTAATGGACTTGTAAAGTTCAGCGATCGCGCTGAAAACTACAGGGCTTGGCGAGCCTCCTTCAAAAATGCCATAAGAGACATAGGTCTATCATGTAGTGAATAAGTGGATCTCCTGGTAAAATGGCTAGGAAGTGAGTCTGCTGAACACGCAAAGAGAATCAGAGACATTAATATAAATTATCCATATGTCGGCCTCAAAAGAATTTGGAATAGAGTTGAAGAATGCTATGGCTCAGTAGAGGTTATAGAAAGTGCCTTGTTTAAAAGAATAGAAGACTTTCCTAGAATAGTGAACAAAGACTATTCAAAGCTCAGAGAATTAACTAACTTGTTAATGGAGTTGTGTGTGGCAAAAGCAGAAGGAGATCTTGTGGGGTTGACATATCTCGACACTGCTAGAGGTGTGAACCCCATAGTTCAAAAACTCCCATATAACCTGCAACAAGTGGGGTACATATGGTTCTAGGTATAAACAGACTTACAATGTACTATTTCCTCCATTCAATGTGTTTGTAGATTTTGTCTCAGTACAAGCAAAAATTAGAAATAATCCTAGCTTTGATTTCACGCTGTCATGTGCCAATAACTCTGTTAGTAAACCTCGCAGAACAATTGTAGAGGTCAACAAAACTAACATTTCCTCCACAGGTTCAGTTCACAAAGAGTTCAGCTCCCGTCAAGTAGAAGACAAATCCGAGGACCCAAGCAGACAGTGTCCCTTACACAAGAAGCCATTTTCCTTACTTAAGTGCAGAGCTTTCAGAGAAAAGTCATTGGAAGAATGGAAGGCATTCCTTAAGGAGAACCACATCTGCTGCAAATGCTGCTCTTCAACTTCCCACTTCGCTAGGGACTGTGAGGTTAGTGCAAGGTGTACCGAATGTGACAGCACCGAACATAACTCAGCTCTACACCCTGGACCACCATTGGATGCTTTGCCCCAAGAGCATAGCGGGGAGCTAGAGGACTCAAATACTGACACTCCAACAATTACTTCTAAGTGTACAGAAGTTTGTGGAAATCTCATAGGAGGCAAGTCCTGCTCTAAAATTTCCCTAGTGAGAGTCTATCCAGCAGACGAAAAGGACAAAGCCATGAAAGTATATGCAGCGCCCCAGAGTCCTGGTCGTTGCAGTACTGTGGCTCCGCCACTAAGGGGAGCTGTGGTACGTCCGATGGCACTGAAGGAGTTCTTCTGATCAGGTATCACAGACACCAATACATTTCACCGCCGGGCCTCCAGGGGGAGCTAAGGGTTCTATTCATTAGGCCACTCTCCACATACTGGTAAAACTGGGGGTCAGGCAGGAAGTTAGACAGAAAGCTGACTGAGTTGGAACCAGGCAAAACCTTGTGGCAGAGGGTGTTGCGGGAGAAGATTCGGTAGGGTCTCTGTCAGGGGTGGGATCCTGACAGAGGCTTGGCAACTTGAGCGAAAGTAACGGGACCGTGCCTGCTCAGTATAGCGGCAGTGCCCAAGAAGGGATTGGAAGCGAGATAGATTGTGCTGAGTGAGAAACGAGATCAAAGCAAGAAGGAGAATACCAGTAGGGGTCGTGCTGTAAGACCGAGGCAACATCCTACTGAGGCGCACAACCGGCGGCCGGAACGCCGAGGGAGTATTACAATATTCAGCTTCAAGCAATACTCTAAACAGCGGCAGGACAGTCAGTCTAAGGCGGGCTGTCTCACCTAAATCACCTATGCAGTCTTGGGGGGCAACTAGTGGAGAGGGGCGACTCTAGGGTCCCGGAAGAGCTCCGAGCCTACCCGTCAAACGGGTGCCGTTCTAACCGTAACATCAGGGAGGGACGGAGAATTAGCAGAACATCATCTAATCGAGTTGTGAGGGAACTTAAGAAACGGACACAACAGTTGTGGGGACTTTCCGTAAGCACAGCAGGGAAGAACCGCAACACATAGCGCTAGAAGGAAGGCACAGATTTCCACCTGTTAAGAGAACTCTGGAGGTGCCATTGGACCGGCCGGACTTGCGCAGCCTGGTTATCTGGACTCCGGACTGAGGACCCAGAGATCTTCAGTAAAGAGGTAAAGAGACTGCAACCTGGTGTCCTCGTTATTTATCGCACCGCACCACTACAGCCTCACACCACCATCATCTACCCACATCTATTACTGTACGCCCCTCAGCAGGGTCACGGACCGGGTCTAGCCACCGTGACAACCCCAGAGCAGAGACTCACAGGCCCGGTACCGGGTACCCCTCGGCCCTGCGGCAGTGGGGGCGCTACAACTTGGCGTCACGAACAGGATTTACTTAAGCCTGAAGAATCAGGTCATGTGTGCCTTGGAACTGTGATTTACTGTGCTTGGACTGTACTTTATTGCAAAGACTGTGGATTGTCACTTGCCGCCAAAAGTTCGCGCCAAAACTGCCGCCATTACAGCGCTGAGGAGAGCGCAGGAGAAGAAGAAGGGCGTGGAAGTGGGCATGAACAAGCTGGAGAGCGCGAAAGACAATGGCCGCCCAGTCTAAATATTTCAGCCCCTTGAGGACGTGTTCGTCAGCAGCCGAGATCCGCCTACTGATCCTCAATGGGGGGCGGAGACAACGAAAGCGAAACCGCCCACGAAGGAGAGAGCGGGAAAAGGAACAGGAAGAAGAATTCAGCGACATGGAGGACGCCATGGCCGGCCGCCCAGAGCCGGAGCGTGGGGTCGGAGCCGAGGACTCCCCCAGCTACCCGGAGAGGCACCGCAGCCAGACCTCCATAGTTGATGCTGACCTCCTGCAGACCGGAGCGGACGAGCTGATCCACCGACTCCCGCAGACGCAGCTGAGCACTGAGGCCGGGTGGAAGAAGACCATCACCGGGAGCCTCACCAGACAACTGTAGGCAGCCTCGTCTGGTCCGGAGCAAGAAGGAAGTTACAGCGCTCCGAAGCCAGAAAGCAAGGCCCTGCCGGAAAGCGAGATGCTGCAAACGGAGATGACAACGCCGCAGCGCAAGGCCCTGCAGCCAGCATTCCAGAACCCAGCGGAGGCAGAGCAGACTGGCACCGGAGGGACCGCATCTGAAGCAGGTATGAAGGATGACCCTGCCCTGACGACCGACACCACTCCAGTGACTGCTAGTGCCACAACTGCTGACTCCATTCCAGTGACTGATCTTGCAGCAGCCGCTACCTCTGCTGCAGCAAATGCCCATACTCAAGCTGCGCAGACCTCCATCGCTGCGCATGATTTAACCGTACATGAAAGACGGATTAACGGCGTTTGTCCAGCACTGGGTGTAACCCTGGACCTCACTTTTCCCAGGCCAGGAAGGGTTAAGTGCCAGGTGCAGCCCTGGAAGCCGTCCAACTAAACCTCGGAAACCTGAAACTGTACATGGTTAACTGTTTGTTTCCCTGCTTTTTGCTACTTTAAACCCGACCTGGGTTATTCTTAAAGGGATCCCCTTTGTTTACCCGCGATCCCTTCTTCTGCTTTTTGTTTTGTTTCCTGTTTATTCATCCCTGAAAGAACTGCTGGATCATAAACAATGCATGATACAAACTCCTTGTAAATAGTTTGCACCTTCTTAAAGGTGCTCCTTACTGGTTTTACTTAAAGAAGGACTCTTTGTGAAGTTACCGCACCGGAGCCTTTGCTGAGTATGGACTGGTAGCTTGAGAAGATGTGCTACCTCATAAAGACTTGGTCCCCTCTTAAAGGGGATGTTCATTTGTTGCACTTAAATGGTGATATTGCTTTAAGACAAATGGCAATAATGTTTTGACGAAAGAAAGTGATGATAATGTTTATATGAAAAAGTTATGTGTATTTAACAAGTTAATTGTGGAAAATGTTTGATAATGTTGATAGAAAGATGAGGACAGAGAGAGTGAACCCGTATGGGGTTAGTTAGTAAGTCCTCTTAGGAGCCTTGAAGAAAGGGCTCATTGATCCTAAACTGAAAGTAATGTTATGTTCTATACTGTGTATAGTAGTTGAAAAGACAGAAGGCTCGGGCTGAAAGGAGCGGTCCTGTAAGAAAGGAGAGGCAGTAGGTCTGGTGCCGTTAGGACAGGCGGTCCTGCAGATTTAAAGAAGGAGAATGTAAAAGTTAAATTGCCTTATAATGTGATTATAAGAAGGTCTTTAGCGGATTCAGAGTGTACGTCCTTAAAGGCAATGTTAAATTATTGTTCGAGAATTTGTACTAAGTAGAATACCCGGTTGGGTAAGAAAAGTTACTTATAGCATGTTGCTATGATATTTAACCATGTTTGTAACGTTCAAGTGTCCTCACCTCCCATAAAGGGAAGCTCTGTTTAAATATACTTATTGTTATTGCACTCAACAAAATTGTATGTCTTTTTGCTAAACTGTATTGCTGTTTTCTTCCCAGTACTGGATTTAACCGGGGGGGAGTGCAGCGCCCCAGAGTCCTGGTCATTGCAGTACTGTGGCTCCGCCACTAAGGGGAGCTGTGGTACGTCCGATGGCACTGAAGGAGTTCATCTGATCAGGTATCACACACACCAATACATTTCACCACCGGGCCTCCAGGGGGAGCTAAGGGTTCTATTCATTAGGCCACTCTCCACATACTGGTAAAACTGGGGGTCAGGCAGGAAGTTAGACAGAAAGCTGACTGAGTTGGAACCAGGCAACACCTTGTGGCAGAGGGTGTTGCGGGAGAAGATTCGGTAGGGTCTCTGTCAGGGGTGGGATCCTGACAGAGGCTTGGCAACTTGAGCGAAAGTAACGGGACCGTGCCTGCTCAGTATAGCGGCGGTGCCCAAGAAGGGATTGGAAGCGAGATAGATTGTGCTGAGTGAGAAACGAGATCAAAGCAAGAAGGAGAATACCAGTAGGGGTCGTGCTGTAAGACCGAGGCAACATCCTACTGAGGCGCACAACCGGCGGCCGGAACGCCGAGGGAGTATTACAATATTCAGCTTCAAGCAATACTCTAAACAGCGGCAGGACAGTCAGTCTAAGGCGGGCTGTCTCACCTAAATCACCTATGCAGTCTTGGGGGGCAACTAATGGAGAGGGGCGACTCTAGGGTCCTGGAAGAGCTCCGAGCCTACCCGTCAAACGGGTGCCGTTCTAACCGTAACATCAGGGAGGGACGGAGAATTAGCAGAACATCATCTAATCGAGTTGTGAGGGAACTTAAGAAACGGACACAACAGTTGTGGGGACTTTCCGTAAGCACAGCAGGGAAGAACCGCAACACATAGCGCTAGAAGGAAGGCACAGATTTCCACCTGTTAAGAGAACTCTGGAGGTGCCATTGGACCGGCCGGACTTGCGCAGCCTGGTTATCTGGACTCCGGACTGAGGACCCAGAGATCTTCAGTAGGGTTGAGCGACTTTCATTTTTTTAAGATCGAGTAGGGTTTTGGGAAACCCGATTTTGTCCAGAGTCGAGTCGAGTGCAGTCGGCCGATTATCGCTAAAAGTCGGGGATCGACCGAAACACGAAACCCAATGCAAGTCAATGGGGAAGCATAGTCGGCAGTGAGTGGAGGCCAGGAAAACACCTACAGTGCCCATTTTAATGCCAAAAACATCCATTCTTGTTTCTGAAGCTTGCCAATCTTAATTAACTGTATAATAATAGTTGGGCATAGGGAATTGGGGGAAAGTTGTGGGGGGAGTAGGGCTGGCTCAAGTTTTTCGTGGGCCCAGGAAATGCGGACTACGTCACGGCGGTGTTGCAGGGAAAGGTAAGTATTTAAAAGTTGCAAGTGCTGTGATCCTGAGCAAGCAGGGGGGGCCCACTCGTTCGCATTGCCACTGGCACAGGGCCCCTCAAAGTACGGCGGTGTGTTTGCATGGCGGGGGCGCCTCCCACCAGCAGCGACACTTTTGCGTACTCTGAGGGGCCCTGTGCCAGTGACGTCGCCAACGAGTATGCCCCCCCACCTGATGAAGGAACCTGCACTTTCATCTGCACCTTCCTCTTTGTCCCTGTGTAAGGTGGTATAACATGCGGGAAGGGGAACCTTACTTTCAGCAGGGTCAGATTCTGGCTGTGTAGAGTACAAGGGGAATGTAGTGGTCTAGGTCAATGTACCAGCAGACTCATTTAGCAGTGGCTGGGCAATGGGCAGGATGAGGAGGAAACAGATATAGGGCCAAAGAATAAAGTAGGCTACATGCAGTTCAAAATTGGTAACAGGACTAAACAGGCGGCATTGCTTTGTTCAGTGGAGTAGCAAACCCAAGAGCAGCAGACACTGTTTCAAGGGCCTAACCACACTAGTAGGCCAAATGCAGTTTAATATCTGATAGTATAGGGCGAAAGCCAGAATGTGGAAGCTCAGCTTTGTTCAGTTGAGGACAACACCAGGGAGGGGCAGACACCTTTAGTAGGCCGGAAAAGCCTATTGCATTTTTTAAAATGGTAATTTGGAGCAGAAGGTTGAAGCTCAGCTTTATTTAGTTGAGGACAACACCAGGCAGGGGCACACAGACAGACACCTTTAGTAGGCCGGAAAAGCCTATTGCATTTTTTAAAATGGTAATTTGGAGCAGAAGGTTGAAGCTCAGCTTTATTTAGTTGAGGACAACACCAGGCAGGGGCACACAGACAGACACCTTTAGTAGGCCGGAAAAGCCTATTGCATTTTTTAAAATGGTAATTTGGAGCAGAAGGTTGAAGCTCAGCTTTATTTAGTTGAGGGCAACACCAGGGAGGGGCAGAAGCCGTTAGTAGGCCCTAACCACCATTTTTTTTTTTTAAAACCACTTAATGAGAGCCGGAAGGTTGAAGCTCAGCTTTATTTAGTTGAGGACAACACCAGGCAGGGGCACACAGACAGACACCTTTAGTAGGCCGGAAAAGCCTATTGCATTTTTTAAAATGGTAATTTGGAGCAGAAGGTTGAAGCTCAGCTTTATTTAGTTGAGGGCAACACCAGGGAGGGGCAGAAGCCGTTAGTAGGCCCTAACCAAAGTTGAAGGCCAAATGCAGTTTAATTTCTGATACTATAGGCCGAAAGCCAGAAGGTGGAAGCTCCGATTTAGACAGTGGAGGACAATTTGAATTAGGGACTGCAGACAGACTTAGTAGGCTGTCCCCTGTGGACCATGCATCCACCACATTAACCCATTGCGCCGTAATGGACACGTAATCTTCCGTGGCCATGCCTACAGGTCCATGCGTCTGTTGTCAGGTGCACCTTTGTACTCACAGATTGCCAGAGTGCATGGACAATGCGGTCTTCTACATGCTGGTGGAGGGTTGGGATGGCTTTTCTCGCAAAAGAAGTGTCGACTGGTTAGCTTGTAGCGTGGTACAGCGTAGTCCATCATGGCCTTATTAATAGTAAATAAAATATATAACTAGGCTCTATGAACTTTTAAATAGGTTCCAGGGGTACACGGGCAGCATTGGTGTGGTCAGTGGAGGAGTATTGCAAGTAGGGGCTGCAGACAGGCTATCAAAGGCCTAAAATAACAAACAGTAGGCAGTCATGGCAGTTTTACATCGGTTACATGGATACACAGGCAGGCACTCCAGGCAGCATTGTGGTCAGTGGAGGAGTATTGCAAATAGGGGCCGCAGACAGGCTATCAAAGGCCTAAAATAACAAACAATAGGCTCATTGCAGTTTTACAGCGGTTACATGGATAGACGGGCAGGCAGCTTGGTGGTGAGTGGAGGAGTATTTAAAGTAGGGACCGCAGACAGGCTATCAAAGGCCTAACATAACAAACAATAGGCTCATGGCAGTTTTACAGCAGTTACATGGATACACGGGCAGGCAGCTTGGTGGTCAGTGGAGGAGTATTTAAAGTAGGGACCGCAGACAGGCTTCAAAGGCCTAACATAAGAAAATGGGCTGGCTGTAGGCACTTTATAATTGGTTCCAGGGGTACACGGGCAGCAGTGGTCTGGCCAGTGGAGGACTAGTGGAAGGAGGGACCGCAGACAGGCTTCAAAGGCCTAACATAAAAAAAATGGGCTGGCTGTAGGCACTTTATAATTGGTTCCAGGGGTACACGGGCAGCAGTGGTCTGGTCAGTGGAGGACTAGTGGAAGGAGGGACCGCAGACAGGCTTCAAAGGCCTAACATAAAAAAATGGGCTGGCTGTAGGCACTTTATAATTGGTTCCAGGGGTACACGGGCAGCAGTGGTCTGGTCAGTGGAGGACTAGTGGAAGGAGGGACCGCAGACAGGCTTCAAAGGCCTAAAATAACAAACAATAGGCTCATGGCAGTTTTACAGCGGTTACATGGATACACGGGCAGGCAGCTTGGTGGTCAGTGGAGGAGTATTTAAAGTAGGGACCGCAGACAGGCTTCAAAGGCCTAACATAAGAAAATGGGCTGGCTGTAGGCACTTTATAATTGGTTCCAGGGGTACACGGGCAGCAGTGGTCTGGTCAGTGGAGGACTAGTGGAAGGAGGGACCGCAGACAGGCTTCAAAGGCCTAACATAAAAAAACGGGCTGGCTGTAGGCACTTTATAATTGGTTCCAGGGGTACACGGGCAGCAGTGGTCTGGTCAGTGGAGGACTAGTGGAAGGAGGGACCGCAGACAGGCTTCAAAGGCCTAACATAAGAAAATGGGCTGGCTGTAGGCACTTTATAATTGGTTCCAGGGGTACACGGGCAGCAGTGGTCTGGTCAGTGGAGGACTAGTGGAAGGAGGGACCGCAGACAGGCTTCAAAGGCCTAAAATAACAAACAATAGGCTCATGGCAGTTTTACAGCGGTTACATGGATACACGGGCAGGCAGCTTGGTGGTCAGTGGAGGAGTATTTAAAGTAGGGACCGCAGACAGGCTTCAAAGGCCTAACATAAGAAAATGGGCTGGCTGTAGGCACTTTATAATTGGTTCCAGGGGTACACGGGCAGCAGTGGTCTGGCCAGTGGAGGACTAGTGGAAGGAGGGACCGCAGACAGGCTTCAAAGGCCTAAAATAACAAACAATAGGCTCATGGCAGTTTTACAGCGGTTACATGGATACACGGGCAGGCAGCTTGGTGGTCAGTGGAGGAGTATTTAAAGTAGGGACCGCAGACAGGCTTCAAAGGCCTAACATAAGAAAATGGGCTGGCTGTAGGCACTTTATAATTGGTTCCAGGGGTACACGGGCAGCAGTGGTCTGGCCAGTGGAGGACTAGTGGAAGGAGGGACCGCAGACAGGCTTCAAAGGCCTAACATAAAAAAAATGGGCTGGCTGTAGGCACTTTATAATTGGTTCCAGGGGTACACGGGCAGCAGTGGTCTGGTCAGTGGAGGACTAGTGGAAGGAGGGACCGCAGACAGGCTTCAAAGGCCTAAAATAACAAACAATAGGCTCATGGCAGTTTTACAGCGGTTACATGGATACACGGGCAGCTTGGTGGTGAGTGGAGGAGTAGTGCAAGGAGTGTCTGTCCCAGTACTCCCAAAATATAAATAGATGTTAATGTCTCGCAAAACAACCAAAACAAAAAAAAAGGTGGCATACTTAGGTACAGGGGTGGGCTCATCTGCTGAGTTTCTGACATAGTAATTTGGCAGTAACTATTTAATGGTGCCAATATAGGACACAGACACAGACTACTTTAAGTTGCATCGTAGATGTCTACAAATTTGTATTGTCAGTGCCAGACATTGAATGATGTCAGCGAATAGACTAAAGATTGGTGGAGCTGTGCGACATAATTTTGCATGTGGTAGAGCACATTTTGAGCTGGCGTAGGGGGGAACTCTCTAGAGGCCGGCGGGACCGCCCCAGGGCCCCTCATGTTACAACGGTGTGTCTGACGTTGGGTGCGCACCACCACCGCCAGAGACACTACATTGTACTATGAGGGACCCAGTAGCAATGCCGTCAACCAAAAGCGAGCACACCCACCTCTTCAGACAAACAGCAGTCTCACGGGTGCTTGCGCCAAGTCGCGATACCACGGCCCCGTGTGGGGAGTTTGGCCATTTAGGGAGGTGTAAACATGTCGTATGCTGTACAATCAGCTGCAGCAAATTAGACATTAGAAAAGTAATTCACAGGCAAGAGCCTTTCATAGGAAAGCTAGGTGTCGGCCGGGCAAGGTGGGGCAAAAGATTTCGAAATCCAGTTGTGGTTCATTTTAATGAATGTTAGATCGTCAACATTTTGGGTAGCCAGACGAGTCCTTTTTTCGGTTAATATTGAACCTGCAGCACTGAATACTCTTTCTGATAGGACACTTGCTGCCGGGCAAGCAAGCTCCTGCAATGCATATTCTGCCAATTCTGGCCAGGTGTCTAATTTGGAGGCCCAGTAATCAAATGGGAATGACGGTTGAGGGAGAACATCGATAAGGGATGAAAAATAGTTAGTAACCATACTGGACAAATGTTGTCTCCTGTCACTTTCAATTGATGCAGCAGTACCTGTCCTGTCTGCGGTCATAGCAAAATCACTCCACAACCTGGTCAGAAAACCCCTCTGTCCAACGCCACTTCTGATGTGTGCACCCCTAACACTCCTAGTCTGCTGCCCCCTGGAGCTCGTGTGAGAACGATCACGTGCGCTGTGTGCTGGGAATGCCTGAAGCAAACGGTCAACAAGAGTTGACTGTTTGGTTGCTAATATTAGTTCCAAGTTCTCATGTGGCATAATATTTTGCAATTTGCCTTTATAGCGTGGATCAAGGAGGCAGGCCAACCAGTAATCGTCATCGTTCATCATTTTCGTAATGCGTGTGTCCCTTTTTAGGATACGTAAGGCATAATCCGCCATGTGGGCCAAAGTTCCAGTTGTCAAATCTCCGGTTGTGATTGGTTGAGGGGCAGTTGCAGGCAAATCTACGTCACTTGTGTCCCTCAAAAAACCAGAACCCGGCCGTGACACGCAACCAATTTCCTGTGCCCCCGGGAAAGGTTCGGCATTAAAAATATACTCATCCCCATCATCCTCCTCGTCCTCCACCTCCTCTTCGCCCGCTACCTCGTCCTGTACACTGCCCTGACCAGACAATGGCTGACTGTCATCAAGGCTTTCCTCTTCCTCTGGTGCAGACGCCTGCTCCTTTATGTGCGTCAAACTTTGCATCAGCAGACGCATTAGGGGGATGCTCATGCTTATTACGGCGTTGTCTGCACTAACCAGCCGTGTGCATTCCTCAAAACACTGAAGGACTTGACACATGTCTTGTATCTTAGACCACTGCACACCTGACAACTCCATGTCTGCCATCCTACTGCCTGCCCGTGTATCCTCCCACAAATAAATAACAGCACGCCTCTGTTCGCACAGTCTCTGAAGCATGTGCAGTGTTGAGTTCCACCTTGTTGCAACGTCTATGATTAGGCGATGCTGGGGAAGGTTCAAAGACCGCTGATAGGTCTGCATACGGCTGGCGTGTACAGGCGAACGTCGGATATGTGAGCAAAGTGCACGCACTTTGAGGAGCAGGTCGGAGAACCCAGGATAAGTTTTCAATAAGCACTGCACCACCAGGTTTAAGGTGTGAGCCAGGCAAGGAATGTGTTTCAGTTGGGAAAGGGAGATGGCAGCCATGAAATTCCTTCCGTTATCACTCACTACCTTGCCTGCCTCAAGATCTACTGTGCCCAGCCACGACTGCGTTTCTTGTTGCAAGAACTCGGACAGAACTTCCGCGGTGTGTCTGTTGTCGCCCAAGCACTTCATAGCCAATACAGCCTGCTGACGCTTGGCAGTAGCTGGCCCATAATGGGACAACTGGTGTGCAACAGTGTCATCTGCCGATGGAGTGGTTGGCAGACTGCGTTCTGTGGAAGAGCTGTAGCTTCTGCAGGAGGACGAGGAGGAGGAGGAGGAGGGGGTGCGAACGCCTACAGCCAACTGTTTCCTAGACCGTGGGCTAGGCACAACTGTCCCTAAATTGATGTCGCCTGTGGACCCTGCATCCACCACATTCACCCAGTGTGCCGTGATGGACACATAACGTCCCTGGCCATGCCTACTGGTCCATGCATCTGTAGTCAGGTGCACCTTTGTACTCACAGATTGCCTGAGTGCATGGACGATGCGCTGTTTAACATGCTGGTGCAGGGCTGGGATGGCTTTTCTGGAAAAAAAGTGTCGACTGGGTAGCTCGTATCGTGGTTCAGCGTACTCCATCAGGGCTTTGAAAGCTTCGCTTTCAACTAACCGGTAGGGCATCATCTCTAACGAGATTAGTCTAGCTATGTGGGCGTTAAAACACTGTGTACGCGGATGCGAGGATAAGTACTTCCTTTTTCTAACCAGAGTCTCATGTAGGGTGAGCTGGACTGGAGAGCTGGAGATCGTGGAACTTTCGGGTGTGCCGGTGTACATGGCAGACTGAGAGACGGTTGGAGACGGTATTGTTTCCGCCGGTGCCCTAGATGCAATATTTCCTCCTACAAAACTGGTGATTCCCTGACCCTGACTGCTTTTGGCTGGCAAAGAAACCTGCACAGATACTGCCGGTGGTGCGGAAAATGGTGGCCTTACAGTGACGGAAGGGATGTTGCGTTGCTGACTAGCTTCATTGGCCGAGGGTGCTACAACCTTGAGGGACGTTTGGTAGTTAGTCCAGGCTTGAAAATGCATGGTGGTTAAGTGTCTATGCATGCAACTAGTATTTAGACTTTTCAGATTCTGACCTCTGCTTAAGCTAGTTGAACATTTTTGACAGATGACTTTGCGCTGATCAGTTGGATGTTGTTTAAAAAAATGCCAGACTGCACTCTTCCTAGACTCGGATCCCTTTTCAGGGATTGCAGACTGAGCTTTAACCGGATGGCAACGCTGTGCTCCAACAGGTTTTGGCTTTGACACGCGTTTTGGGCCAGATACGGGCCCGGCAGATGGAACCTGTTGCGATGTTGATGCCTGCTGCGGCCCCTCCTCCACCTCCGCTTCTGAACTACTGCCGCCTGCACCCTGTTCCCCCAATGGCTGCCAATCGGGGTCAATAACTGGGTCATCTATTACCTCCTCTTCGAGCTCGTGTGCAACTTCGTCTGTGTCACTGTGTCGGTCGGTGGTATAGCGTTCGTGGCGGGGCAACATAGTCTCATCAGGGTCTGATTGTGGATCTGTACCCTGAGAGGGCAATGTGGTGGTCTGAGTCAAAGGAGCAGCATAGTACTCTGGCTGTGGCTGTGCATCAGTGCACTCCATGTCAGAATATACTTGTAATGGGCATGGCCTGTTAAATGTTTCACTTTCTAAGCCAGGGACGGTATGTGTAAAGAGCTCCATGGAGTGACCCGTTGTGTCGCCTGCTGCATCCTTCTCTCTTGTTGTAGTTTTTGCTGAGGAGGACAAGGAAGCGACTTGTCCCTGACCGTGAACATCCACAAGCGACGTGCTGCTTTTACATTTACCAGTTTCGGAAGAGGAGGCAAAAGAGCTAGAGGCTGAGTCTGCAATGTAAGCCAAAACTTGCTGTTGCTGCTCCGCCTTTAAAAGCGGTTTTCCTACTCCCAGAAAAGAGAGCGTTCGAGGCCTTGTGTAGCCTGACGACGAAACTGGCTCCACAGCTCCAGACTTAGGTGGAATATTTTTATCCCCACGACCACCTGATGCTCCACTACCACTACCATCATTACCAGCTGACAATGAACGCCCACGACGACCTCTTGCACCAGACTTCCTCATTGTTTTAAAATCTTAACCAAAGTAACTTTATTTGTTGCTGTCAAACAACTTACACGGTGAGCTATAACTTCAGTATGATTTCAATATCCCTTAACAGGTTGGTGAGACCACAAGGAAAATCAGGCACAATGTTACACACTCTGTTTTCTGTGGCACAAAATCACAGAGATGACTCTGTCAATCACAGGACTGTCACTCAAGCACTAATGTCAATATTAATCTCCCACCTAATTTATTTATTTTTTTCTCAGGGAGACTTTAGAAACCAAATAATATTAAAAAAAAAAAAAAAAAAAAGGCTTTCTATGGCCCACAATTAGAGAGAGAGAGGTGGCACACCCAGGAGTCAAGACTGGCGCACAAGCTGAAAGGGCAATATTACTCTCCCACTGTTTTTTTAAGTTTTTTTTTTATTTCAGGGAGACTTTAGAAACCAAATAATATTAAAAAAAACAAAAAAAAAAAATAGCCTTTCTATGGCCCACTGAATGAGAGAGAGAGGTGGCACACCCAGGAGTCAAGACTGGCACACAAGCTGAAAGGGCAATATTACTCTCCCACTGTTTTTTTATGTATTTTTTGTTTTTTAAGGGAGACTTTAGAAACCCAATAATATTTTAAAAAAAAAAATAAATAGGCTTTCTATGGCCCACTGAATGAAAGGGAGAGAGGTGGCACACCCAGGAGTCAAGCCTGGCACACAAGCTGAAAGGGCAATATTACTCTCCCACTGTTTTTTTATGTATTTTTTGTTTTTTAAGGGAGACTTTAGAAACCCAATAATATTTAAAAAAAAAAAAAATAGGCTTTCTATGGCCCACTGAATGAAAGGGAGAGAGGTGGCACACCCAGGAGTCAAGCCTGGCACACAAGCTGAAAGGGCAATATTACTCTCCCACTGTTTTTTTAGGTATTTTTTTTTTCAGGGAGACTTTAGAAACCAAATAATATTAAAAAAAAAAAAAAAAAAATAGGCTTGCTATAGCCCACTGAATGAGAGATAGCACACACAGCAGTGGCACACAAGCCCTGACTGAGGCCAATATTTTTCTCCCACTGATTGATGTAGTGTTTTTGTGTTGAGGTAGAATTTAGAACACAAATCACGGAAAAAATAAATAGGCTTTCTATGGCCCACTCAGTGAGAGATGGCACACACAGGGATGGCACTGTAGCAGAAATGCCAATCTTAATCTCCCACAAAAAAAACAAAAAAAAAAAACACAGGGACTGTCCTACAATTACTATCTCCCTGCAGTAATGTAAGCCAGGTATGGCAGGCAGCAATAGGAGTGGACTGATGCACAAATTAAATAAAAAGTGTGGACAAACAAAAAAGATAGCTGTGCAGAAAGGAAGGAACAAGAGGATATGTGCTTTGAAAAAAGCAGTTGGTTTCCACAGTGGCGTACACACAGCAATACAGCTATCACAGATAATAGCTTCCACAGTCCCTGCACACCGAAGGTGGTGTTGGACAGTGGAAATCGCTGCAGCACAAGCGGTTTGGTGGTTAGTGGACCCTGCCTAACGCTCTCCCTGCTTCTGACGAAGCGGCAGCAACCTGTCCCTAAGCTCAGATCAGCAGCAGTAAGATGGCGGTCGGCGGGAACGCCCCTTTATAGCCCCTGTGACGCCGCAGACAGCAAGCCAATCACTGCAATGCCCTTCTCTAAGATGGTGGGGACCAGGATCTATGTCATCACGCTGCCCACACTCTGCGTTCACCTTCATTGGCTGAGAAATGGCGCTTTTCGCGTCATTGAAACGCGACTTTGGCGCGAAAGTCGCGTACCGCATGGCCGACAAGCACAGGGGTCGGATCGGGTTTCATGAGACGCCGACTTAGCCAAAAGTCGGCGACTTTTGAAAATGATCGACCCGTTTCGCTCAACCCTAATCTTCAGTAAAGAGGTAAAGAGACTGCAACCTGGTGTCCTCGTTATTTATCGCACCGCACCACTACAGCCTCACACCACCATCATCTACCCACATCTATTACTGTACGCCCCTCAGCAGGGTCACGGACCGGGTCTAGCCACCGTGACAACCCCAGAGCAGAGACTCACAGGCCCGGTACCGGGTACCCCTCAGCCCTGCGGCAGTGGGGGCGCTACATATACGCGATTTTAGATGATCAGAGTAACAGGTCATTAGCCAAGTCTGCCTTTGATAGCTTTAACGTCAGAGAACCCAGTGCCCCCTACTCTTTGAAAACTTGTGCCGGTATAGTAGAGACAGCTGGTAGAAGAGCAACAGACTACATAGTTGAGTCTATAGATGGACAAATGTGTCTGCCCTTACAACCATATTGGAATTTAACCAGATTCCTGACAACAGGTCGGAGATACCAATGCCTGAAGTGGCATCGTATCATCCTCATCTGAAGCGTATAGAATGCCTGATTCCCAGCCTCAACCCAGAGGCTCAAATAATCTTGCTCCTAGGGAGAGATATTCTACAAGTTCACTAGGTTAGGGAACATATCAATAGCTCTCACAAAGCTCCATATGCCCAGAGACTCGACCTTGGGTGGGTCATTGTAGGAGAGGACTGTTTAGGAGAAGCACACAAACCAACGGTGGTTAACAACATGCTTACCAGTACGCTCGAGAATAGACATCCATCTCTCCTTCAACCATGTGAAAATCACTACTTCATAAAGGAGTTGCCACACAGCACATCAGTACCAAGTATCTTAGCAAGTCGTGCCTACGATGATTGCATCCTGAATGATGACCAAGATCACCTTGGGTGTACAGTCTTCCGCAAGACGAAAGAAGATAATCGTACAGCCATGTCATTTGAAGATAGACTGTTCCTAGAGATGATGGAGCGAGGAATGGTGCAGGACAAAACGAAGAGCTGGATTGCACCTCTACCCTTCAAGCCTCAAAGACAATGCTTGCCTAACAGCAGAGAACAAGATAACAAATGATTTGTCTCCCTCAGGTACAGCTTCCATAATAAACCAGAGATGAAAGACCATTTCTTAACCTTCATGGAGAAGATATGCAAGAACGGTCATGCAAAGTTAGCACCTACACTTCAATACTCTCATAACCCAACTGAACTCACCCCAGCCCTGCTGCTTACGCAGAAGACCAACCC
This sequence comes from Ranitomeya variabilis, assembly GCF_051348905.1. NCBI lineage: Eukaryota > Metazoa > Chordata > Amphibia > Anura > Dendrobatidae > Ranitomeya > Ranitomeya variabilis. The sequence continues at coordinate 560,496,479 of NC_135234.1, forward strand.
TAATTGCTCTTCACCTGGAGCATGTAATGTTAAAGACCATTACAGGAGTCGATGGAGACAAGTACAGAGTCTCTCCAATGCCTTTTGGGACAAGTGGAAAAAACAGTACCTGCCTACTCTGCAACAGAGGAGAAAGTGGCAAACCGGCAAGCCTAACCTCCAGCCTGGCAATATAGTACTAATGAAAGACTGTCAGTCTCGGAGAAATGAATGGCCATTAGGTCTCATTACCCAGACATTCCCAAGTAAGGATGGAATCGTATGTAAGGTGGAACTAAAAATAGAAAAACAAGGCGAGACCAAATTGTTCCTCAGGCCAGTAGGGGAACTCGTTCTGCTGTTCTTGTCCAATAAACACAATAGTGACATCGGCTGACGTCAAGCAGGGAGTGTTCTGTCCAGCCATATAATTGCTGTCTAGAAAGTCTAGTCATTTTTTTATGTCTCTGTTATTACAGACATTGTATTTTTGTGTGTATTAATCCTTCATATATTTCATATTGTAAGGTAAAAGCACCACCTGCTGGTTGTTTAATGCATAGATTCTAGTTAAATTTGCAATGTCTTGTGGGAAGTTCCTAGGGCATTGAGGGATTGTTCCTGTTGCATTATGGTCTTATTATGACACTGTGAAGGGAACAGCAGCCATTATTCCTCCATGTGTCTTAGGAGAAACTGCACCATTCGTGTTCTTCATGCTCCTTAAACAGCCTGCTCTATGTGTTGGTAAGCACTATGTGTTGTAATTCTGTGTTTATCAATACGTTTGTTGTACTAAGTAGGTAATCATCAGTTTGTATATTACCTCATGTTACCTGTGCATTGCAGACTATTTGTGTTTCATGTTTTGTGCAGATATATATTCTGAAATGTTCCTGTTATTGCATCCTATAGTTTCACCCTTTCCTGTCACATCTGCAATCAATAAAAGAAGGTTACAATTTTACAGCCTCTTTTCTTAAAGAAGACAGGGAGTTTAGCTACATGTCTCATTGCACACCCTGCTAACGTGTATGAGGACAGTATAACTACAAATATTGTTTGATGTTTCCTTTTTTAATCATCTTCAATAAAGGTTAATTTTTAGAGATCTATGGTTTTCTGGTGTGTAATCATAATTCTGTGTAGTAGGAAAAGCTCTATTATAATAATTGCAATCTTTTTCAACTAAAATTCATAAATTGCATTTAGTAAACTGACGTCAGTGAAATAAATTGACACTAACTTTGATTCTATATATTAGTAGAGAAAAACTGTGGTATAAGTGCTACAAGAATTTTCCAGTAAATTTCTGAAACTACAATTACTAAACAGACGTCAGTAAAAAAATTACTGAGCGCCCACAATTTTCTGACACTAATTCTGATTCTTTATATTATTAGAAAAAACTATAATATAAGTATTATAATAATTTTCAACTAAAATTCTGAACCAATTACTAAACAATGCATTTTCTATATCCTCTGTAAAGCTGACATCTCATCTAAGTATGAAGTGCCTTCAATGTGTTTTTCCTCATTTTAATTGTGCTATTGGCCCTACTGGTGCACTCCAAGCCTTTTAAGTAAATCTCTGCCACCACAACACAATTGCAGAGTGTCAAAGGTTGCTAAAAACAGTCTTTGAGTTTAATATCTGTGGTGTCAGTGTAAAATTAATGAGTGAATTACAACAGCCAAAGTGTAAAAATCTCCAATTCCTTAAGAAAAAACAGGAAGAAAAAAAATACATTTTTTAATAAAAAGGAAGCATTCTATGAAGAAAAAGTGAGAAAAAGGAATAAATTCCAATAAATTATATACATTGATAAGTAGTGTTGAGCATTCCAATACCGCAAGTATCGGGTATCGGCTGATATTTGCTGTATCGGAATTCCGATACCGAGATCCGATACTTTTGTGATATCGGGAATCGGTATCGGGATCGATATTAATGTGTAAAATAAAGAATAAAAATAAAAAATATTGATATACTCACCTCTACGACGCAGCCTGGACCTTACCGATGTAACCGGCAGCTTCTGTTCCTAAGAATGAGCGCTTGAAAGACCTTAGATGACGTCACGGCCTGTGATTGGTCGTGTGGCGGTCACGTGACCGCTCACGCGACCAATCACAGGCCGCGACGTCATCTAAGGTCTTTCAAGCGCTTGAAAGACCTTAGATGACGTCGTGGCTTGTGATTGGTCACGTGGCGGTCATGTGACCGCTCACGCGACCAATCACAGGCCGCGAAGTCATCTAAGGTCTTTCAAGCGCTCATTCTTAGGAACGGAAGCTGCCGGTTACATCGGTAAGGTCCAGGCTGCGTCGGAGAGGTGAGTACATCAATATTTTTTATTTTTATTCTTTATTTTACACATTAATATGGATCCCAGGGCCTGAAGGAGAGTTTCCTCTCCTTCAGACCCTGGGAACCATACAGGATACCTTCCGATACTTGGTGTCCCATTGACTTGTATTGGTATCGGGTATCGGTATCGGCGATATCCGATACTTTTCGGGTATCGGCCGATACTATCCGATACCGATACTTTCAAGTATCGGACGGTATCGCTCAACACTAGTGATAAGTGAGCACTAAAATGCTTGGAATACTCGGGTACTCGGACAGAACAACGAGCCCAATGTAAGTCTATGGGAAACCCGAGCATTTTTACTGTGATCCCCCGGGGGTCCCTTTAAAGGGACTCTGTCACCTGAATTTGGAGGGAACAATTTTCAGTCATATGGGCAGGGTTTTCGGGTGTTTGATTCACCCTTCCCTTACCTGCTGGCTGCATGCTGGCTGCAATATTGGATTGAAGTTCATTCTCTGTCCTCCATAGTACACGCCTGCATAAGGCAAGATTGCCTTGTGCAGGCATGTACTATGGAGGACAGAGAATGAACTTCAATCCAATATTGCAGCCAGCATGCAGCCAGCGGGTAAGGAAAGGGTGAATCAAACACCCGAAAACCCCGCCCATATGACTGAAAATTGTTCCCTCCAAATTCAGGTGACAGAGTCCCTTTAAGGTCTAAAAACGTCTGAAAATGATGGAAACACTACTCAAATGACACAGGAACATCATGGCCCATGTCACTGGAAGCATTTCTGACTCCTAAGTCACAGCTGTAAGCAATGTTGTGAGAATCTCACGCCATTTTTACAGGAGCACCAAAAAACATACAAAAACAAAAACAAAATAGATTTTGCTGGGAAATATGTTAAGGTACATCCTTTCCAGGGTAATGACTTGTATATAAGGCAAAATAATTAACCCCAGACCAAATGTTCCTCCACCATTTGGGCTATGTTCACATGCAATGTTTTTGATGCGTTTTTCAACTTTAACATTGCTTTCAACTACTACAAATGCATTCACTGGGAAATGTCATTGTAACATTTAACAACCCTAGCTGGCCATGTGGTGTGTGACACATAAGCAGACAAATCTTGACAATCCAAGTTGGCATGACATGAGGCTGGGCTGTGTGTAATCACCCTGTATGGTGCCTTGCTCCATGTCCTCCTGCTCCACCTGCAATGCATCCTCTTTCATTGTGATCAGAGAGCTTTTCAGAATGCAGAGAAGCGGGATGGTGATGCTAATTATGGCATCATCGCCACTCACCATCTTGGTGGACTCCTCAAAGTTTTGGAGGATACTACATATGTCTGATGTCCTAGCACAGCGGGAGAAATAGTGGCAGCTGGGGACCGAGTAACTTGGGACGGCCGCTGCCATCAGGTTGTGGAACAATTCTGTCTCCACAAGCCTAAAAGGCAACATTTCCAGCACAAGCAGACGAGAAATGTGTGAATTTAGTACTGTGGCCTGTGGGGTGTTGGCTGCGTATTTTAGATTGTGTTCCAATGCACCATGGACAGGGGATTGGCTTGCACACATAACAGTGGAAAAAGCAGTGGTGTCACCTGCAGACACTGTTCCTTGAGCCTGGGGTTGTGACCACAAAGTTGGGTGGTTTGCTGCCATGTGCATGATCATGCTGGTGGTGGTAAGGCAGGATGTTTTGCTACCCCTGCTGATGCTGGCATGACAGGTGTTGCAAATGGCCTATTTGAGGTTATTGGCTGAGTCTTTAAAAAATAACCAGACTCAGGAAGGCAACTGGCAACCTCCGTCATTATGGAGAACAGTTGCCCGCCTTCTGTCTGCAGCCACTACACTGCTTCTTCCCACCTGAATGGGTGCTATGCCTCCCTTCCCCTGTGTGCTGCTGTCCTCGCTCTGCATGTCCTCCTGGCAGGTTGGGTCAGTTAGTATATCATCCACCACCTCATCTTCCACTTCCACACCCTGGTCCTCCTCCTGACTATCTGACAATTGTGTCTCATCATTGTCCACCTCTTGTGACTGTGGCTGCTCAAATATTTGGCCATCAGTACATGGAATCTCATCTTGCCCTGCTTCAAGTGGACCGGGCGGGAGGTCCGAATCTATAAATGGAAAAGTGAACAGCTCTTCAGAGTGTCCAAGTGTGGGATCAGTTGTCTCAGAGCACTCAGCATGGTGGAAGGAAGGGGGATCGGGGTGAGTAATATTCGGTCCAGATTCATGGCTACTCAGACTTGACCATGTGGAAGACAGGGTGCTGGTAGCCAAGTAACTGCAAGTATTATCTGCTATCCAACCAACAACCTTTACACATTGCTCTGGCTTCAATAGTTCTGTCTTGCTGCGGTCCCCTAGGACTTCGAACTCTAAGGTCCAGAGAGAAGATGTGGGTGTTTTTGTGGCCCAATTTCAGCTTGCCCACGGCCTTGGCCTCGGCAGGCCTTGCCGATTGGAAATTGACTAGAATATTTTACACATTCACTACAAATGGCTGAATTGGGAGCAAACTTGTATGTGATACGTGTGCGGGAAAACCACAATTTAAACTATCTGGACTGTATTTAAAAAATTTTTTTGGTTATCAAATTGGTGTCAATAAGTAGGGTAACAGACAGTAAACACATTAGAATATGTAGGCCTAAAATGGCCACATTTTTAGCACAGATAGATGAGGCCTGTCACGGAAAAATCACACTGCCAAATATGTGTCCTTTTTTTACTATTTTTTAAAAGCAAAATAGTGCTGTATATACTGTAAGTAGAGTAACAGACAGGATAAAAACTGGAATAGTAGCCTAAAATGCCAAAACTTGGAGCACGCAGATATATGAGGCCTATCACGGAAATACCACACTGCCAAATATGTGGCCTATGTTTTTTATTTCTTTTAAATGCAAAACAGTGCTGTTTATAAGTAGAGTAACAGACAGGAAAAAAACTGTAATGACAGCCTAAAATGCGCAAACTTGGAGCATGTAGATACATGAGGCCTGTCATGGAAATATCACACTGCCAAATATGTGGCCTATATTTTTTTAAATGCAAAATAGTGCTGTATGTAATTAGAGTAACAAACAGGAAAAAACTGGACTAACGGCCTAAAAATTCAAAACTAGGAGCACGCAGATATATGAGGCCTGTCGCGGAAATACCACACTGCCAAATATGTGGCCTGTGTTTTTTTAAATGCAAAATAGTGCCTTAAATGAGTAGAGTAACAGACAGGAAAAAACCTGGACTAACAGCCTAAAATGCCCAAACTTGGAACACGCAGATATGTGAGGCCTGTCACGGAATTGCCACACTGCCAAATATGTGACCTGTATTTTTGAAGGGGTCTGCAAAATAGTGCTGTATATAATTAGAGTAACAGACAGCAAAAAAATGGAATACGGGCCTAAAATGCACAAATTTTTAGCACACGGATGTATGAGGTGTGTCACAGATATACCACACTGTAAAATATGTGGCCTGTATGTATTTTTGGGGGGGTTCAGCAAAATGGTGTCAAAAATTATGAAAGACACTAAAAAAAATTTTACTCTACCGTACCACAAAAAAATTGAAAGATTTTTCTGCGCACTCATAAGTGATTTTTGTGACCCCTTTAAAATTGCTGGGTTCTCACGCTGTGCTAGGAAAAGGATCTGGCTGTATTGTGCAGTGCCAAAAAGCAAATGGAGAACAAAAAAGGCTCTGGATTGCTTTGCAATAAAACAATCACTATTAAACTGGCAAAATAAAATTTTCCTAGCCAATTATACCTGGGGCTAGGTATATACGGTCAATATATACTATAGGTAGCAGCAGCAGACAGTAATGGAATGGACCCTCTTGATGTATGCAATGATATTTATATACACACATACAGTGCCTGCAGGCCTTGCACTGATACGTATAGAGCAACATACACTCTCCTGCCTACCTAACACTGAAACCTATATACTCCTGAACTAGTTCTTAAAAAGACTGTTGGTTTAGCTGGATTTGAGTAGTTTAGAATGGTAGACCCCACACTGACTAAAAAATCCCCAAATCTGACCCTATCTCAGCAGCAGCTCTCCCTACACTGTCTGATTCCGGAGCTGAATGCGCCGAGCAGGGTGGCATCCGGTCTCTTATACCCCTGATGATGCTGTGTGGCCAGCCAATCATTGCAAGACCACAACAAAGATGGCTGCGGCGTTACAGTGCCTGGCAGACAATCCCTGCATGTTGATTGGGTATCTAAAGACTCCCAAAAATACAGGGTGGAGACCCAAGTTCCCACCGAGTAATCCCAGAAATGCTCGGTGCTCGCCGACTACACCGAGTACTGTGATACTCAGGCGAGTAACGAGTAGTGGCGACCACATTTGCTCATTACTAATCCTCGCCAATAAAGTAATATATGTATATATATATGTGATATTCTAAGAGAAATATATATATATATATACTAGCTATTGAACCGTTCTATGCCCAGGTGGCGAGCATTTATATTGGCATATGGTCTCCATCCTGGTATGTGCTGCTTCCATCTTGCACCCTAATCTTGTCATGTGCAGCTACCATCTTGTGCCCCCTTCCTGTCATGTGTAGCTCCCATCCTGCGCCCTCATCCTGTTTTGTGCACCTCCATCTTGTCATGTGCTACTCTCTTCCTGTGCCCTCATCCTGTCATGTGCTCCCATCCTGCATCCCAATCCTGTCATGTGCTCCCATCCTCCACCCCAATCCTGCCATGTGGTGCTCCCATCCTGCGCCCCCATCATGTCATGTGTTTCTCCTATCCTGCAACCTCATGCTGTCATCCGCTGCTTCCATACTGCGCCCCCATTCTGGTATGTGCTCCCATCCTCCACCCCCATCCTGTCATGTGGTGCTCACATCCTGTCATGTGCTGCTCCCATCCTGCACCCCCATCTTGTCATGTGCTGCTCCCATCCTTCACCCCCATTCTGTCATGTGCTGCTCCCATCCTGTGCCCACATCCTGTCATGTGCTGCTCCCATCCTGAACCCCCATTCTGTAATGTGCTGCTCACGGGGAGAGTGATGTCACGCTTGGAAGCGAGGATGGATCCCTTTGACAGCAATTCAGCACATACAACACTGTTCTGACTCCAGGCCAGAAGGGGAATCTCTACACTCGACTTCTTTTTGGGAGGAGTTGCTAGGCAGTTGCTAGGCAGTTGGAGTTAGACAGTTGGTGAGAGGAGAGCGAGGAGAAAGGAAGGAAAGCTGGGGCCATGGAGATGAGTGATTCTGCAGCTCCTGGGAAGGAAAAAGAAAGCAGGGCATTCTGTAGGAGACCGAGAGGGAAAATAAGCACAGGAGTGTGAAGAGCTGGAGAGAGAAGCTGCGACTGAGCTTCCTCCATGCTGAGCGCAGATACCGGTTGTCAGAAGACCGACGTTGTGGGGGTAACTTCATGCCTCACAGCAGACACTGGCGGATGGCTGATTGCAAGTTACCAGTCCACCATCAACACCCGAGGACACAGTAGCAAATAGAGCCCTGGTCGTGATAGAGATCCTGTACAAAGGCTCGGGCTACCTGTAGTATGGGTAGTGTCCTACCTACTGAGGGACAGAGAGAAAATGTGAGGACCTTGTATGAGGCCTAAGGCAGCAAGGGACTACAACACTGTAGCACTAGAAGGAAGGCTTCCAACCCCACCTGGTTACAGGGATTCCCAATTCCTTTCCAAGCCAGTTGGGCCACTCCAGCGTCCGTGATCCGGTACCCTGGACTGTGGCTGCCTTGAACCAAGTAAAGAAGTAAAGAGACTGCAAACCTGTCTCCTCCATTTCATACTACACCACCTATCACCATCTTCATCTATTACACAGGGAGCCCTGGGGACCCAGTTTCACCTGTGGCAAGCCATACCATCACTGCTGCCATAACATCACCCTAGTGGACCCCTTTAAGCAGCGTCGGTCACCCCTGACTGAATACCACAGGTGGCATCACAAACTTTTATTATTCAACTAACCCCTTTAAAGACCGTCCCTTTAACATGGTTGCCCAGGGCCATGGACTGGTTCGCCGATGCCGAGACACATCCCTTTAAGTACCAGACCCAATACCGAGTACCCCATGGCCCTTTTGGGTGTTCCACACCCCAATTCTGTCATGTGCTGCTCTCACCTTGTGCCCCCATTATGTAATGTTCTGCTCCCATAATGCGCACCCATTCTGTCATGTGCTGCTCCCATCCTGCGCCCCATTCTGTAATTTGATGCTCCCATTCTGCGCTCCCATTCTGTCATGTGCTGCACCCATTCTGCGCCACCATTCTGTAAGGTGCAGTAAAAAGTCACTGGCTTGCTGCGCTGATGTATTTTCTATATATATTCAGTAGAAAGAGGCTAGATTGCTCCTCTGACGTATTTTATATATAGATTCAGTATATAAAAATGGCGCCGGAAAGCATGGACTGCGCAGGTGTCAATTCCGGCGCCACAACCCTCCTGGGCCACAATTTGTTATGATCCGGTGACCTTGGAGCCGCATGAGACTTTCTCAGGAGTAGGTTGAACCTGTACTGACCGCAAACCCTAAACTGTCACCGCAATTAGAAGTAGCCGTGGGGTGTACCTAACACATCCTAGACACCTCGACACAGCCGGAGGACTAAATACCCCTATAGATGGAAATGGGAATTCTATCTTGCCTCAGAGCAGAACCCCAAAGGATAGGCAGCCCCCCACAAATATTGACTGTGAGTATTAGAGGAAAGACACACGCAGGCAGAAATCAGGATTTAGCAAAATAGGCCACGCTAGCTAAATAGGAAAGGATAGGACAGAATACTAAGCGGTCAGTATTAAAACCCTAAAAATATCCACAGCAGATAATACAAAAATTCCACCATCTAACTAAAGACATGGAATGTATATCTGCATCTCCTGAGAATCCAACTTGACTGAAATATCCAAACACAGTCTAAGCTGGAAGAAAAAACATTGAATAGTACTGAATTGTAAAGCACACAGCATGTGTGCTGCAGAAACAAAACCAGACACTTATCTTAGCTGATTTGGCAGCAGGGTAGGAGGAACCAGACAGAGATGCAAAACCTCCAAGAACAATGGACAACTGGCAAGGGCTAATGAATCCTGCACACCTAAATATCCCAGTCAGAGCTGTAATCAGCAGGGACACCTGCCCAGGATTGCAACCCAGGGACAACTGCATTACTACCAACAACCACCGGAGGGAACCCAAGAGCAGAATTCACAACAGTACCCCCCCTTGAGGAGGGGTCATCGAACCCTCACCAGAGCCCCCGGCACGGACCAAACCAGCAGCATGGACATCAGAGGCAAAAACCCAAGAATTATCCTCCTGGCCATAACCCTTCCATTTGACATGGTACTGAAGCCTCCGCCTCGAAAAGCGAGAATCCCAAATCTTCTCAACCACATACTCCAACTCCCCATCAACCAACACAGGGGCCGGAGGATCAACAGAGGGAACAACGGGCACCACATATTTCCGCAATAAAGATCTATGGAAGACATTATGGATAGCAAAAGAAGCCGGAAGGGCCAATCGAAAAGGCACCGGATTAATAATCTCAGAAATCCTATAAGGCCCAATAAAGCGAGGCTTAAACTTAGGGGAAGAAACCTTCATAGGAACATGACGGGAAGACAACCAGACCAGATCCCCAACCCGAAGCCGGGAACCAACACACCGACGACGGTTAGCAAAACGTTGAGCCTCCTCCTGAGACAATACCAAATTGTCCACCACATGATCCCAAATCTGCTGCAACCTGTCAACCACAGAATCCACACCAGGACAGTCAGAAGGCTCTACCTGCCCCGAAGAAAAACGAGGATGAAAACCAAAATTACAAAAGAAGGGCGAAACCAAGGTAGCCGAACTAGCCCGATTATTAAGGGCAAACTCAGCCAATGGCAAGAAAGCCACCCAATCATCCTGATCAGCAGACACAAAGCATCTCAGATAAGTTTCTAAAGTCTGATTAGTTTGCTCGGTCTGGCCATTTGTCTGAGGATGAAATGCGGAAGAAAAAGACAAATCAATGCCCAGCTTAGCACAAAAGGCCCGCCAAAACCGAGAAACAAACTGGGAACCTCTGTCGGACACAATATTCTCCGGAATACCATGCAAACGAACCACATGCTGAAAAAACAACGGAACCAAATCAGAAGAGGAAGGCAATTTAGGCAAAGGCACCAAATGGACCATCTTAGAGAACCGGTCACAAACAAACTAGATGACAGACATCTTCTGGGAAACCGGAAGATCAGAAATAAAATCCATAGAAATATGCGTCCAGGGCCTCTCAGGGACCGGCAAAGGCAAAAGCAACCCACTAACAAGGGAACAACAAGGCTTGACCCGCGCACAAGTCCCACAGGACTGCACAAAAGAATGCACATCATGTGAAAAAAAAGGAGACCACCAAAAGGACCTACCAACCAAATCTCTGGTACCAAAAATACCAGGATGGCCAGCCAACACAGAACAATGAACCTCAGAAATCACTCTACTAGTCCATCTATCAGGAACAAACAGTTTCCCCACTGGACAGCGGTCAGGTTTGTCAGCCTGAAATTCCTGAAGAACCCGTCGTAAATCAGGGGAGATGGCAGAAAGGACCACCCCTTCTTTCAGAATGCCGACCGGTTCAAGGACCTCAGGAGAATCAGGCAAAAAACTCCTAGAGAGGGCGTCAGCCTTAATATTCTTAGAACCCGGAAGATACGAGATCACAAAATCAAAACGGGAAAAAAACAAGGACCATCGAGCCTGTCTAGGATTCAGCCGCCTGGCAGACTCGAGGTAAATCAGATTTTTATGATTGGTCAAGACCACAACACGGTGCTTAGCTCCCTCGAGCCAATGTCGCCACTCCTCAAACGCCCACTTCATAGCCAACAACTCCCGATTGCCGACATCATAATTGCGTTCAGCGGGCGAAAACTTACGGGAAAAGAAGGCACACGGTTTCATCAAGGAACCAACAGGATCCTTCTGAGACAAAACGGCCCCTGCCCCAATCTCAGAAGCATCAACCTCAACCTGAAACGGAAGAGAAACATCCGGTTGACGCAACACCGGGGCAGAAGTAAATCGGCGTTTAAGCTCCTGAAAGGCAGAGACAGCTGCAGAGGACCAATTCGTCACATCAGCGCCTTTCTTCGTCAAATCGGTCAGGGGTTTAACCACACTGGAGAAGTTAGCAATGAAACGGCGATAAAAATTAGCAGAGCCCAAAAATTTCTGAAGGCTCTTCACAGATGTGGGTTAAATCCAATCATGAATGGCCTGAACCTTAACCGGATCCATCTCTATAGATGAGGGAGAAAAAATGAAGCCCAAAAAAGAAACCTTCTGCACTCCAAAGAGAAACTTAGACCCCTTCACAAACAAAGCATTATCACGAAGGATCTGAAATACCATCCTGACCTGTTTCACATGAGACTCCCAATCATCTGAAAAAATTAAAATGTCATCCAAATATACAATCATGAATTTATCAAGATAAGTCCGGAAGATATTGTGCATGAAGGACTGAAAAACAGATGGAGCATTAGAGAGCCCGAATGGCATCACAAGGTATTCAAAATGGCCTTCGGGCGTATTAAACGCAGTTTTCCATTCATCACCCTGCTTAATACGAACAAGATTATATGCCCCCCGAAGGTCAATCTTCGTAAACCAACTAGCCCCCTTAATCCTAGCAAACAAATCAGAAAGCAGAGGTAAAGGGTATTGAAACTTGACCGTGATCTTATTCAAGAGGCGATAATCAATACAGGGTCTCAAGGAGCCATCCTTCTTAGCAACAACAAAAAATCCCGCTCCCAACGGTGAAGAAGATGGCCGAATATGTCCTTTCTCCAAAGACTCCTTAACATAACTCCGCATGGCGGTATGTTCAGGCACAGACAGGTTGAAAAGTCGGCCCTTAGGAAACTTACAGCCTGGAATCAAGTCAATCGCACAATCACAGTCCCTATGCGGTGGAAGGGAACTGGACTTGGGCTCATTGAATACATCCTGAAAATCAGACAAAAACTCTGGAATTTCAGAAGTGGAAGAAGAGGAGACTGATATCAAAGGAATGTCATTATGAACCCCCTGACATCCCCAACTAGTCACAGACATAGACTTCCAATCCAACCCAGGATTATGTGCCTGCAACCACGGAAAACCCAGCACAATAGCATCATGTAAATTATGCAACACCAGAAATCGACAATCTTCCTGATGGGCTGGCGCCATGCACATGGTCACCTGTGTCCAGAACTGGGGCTTATTTTTAGCTAAAGGTGTAGCATCAATGCCCCTTAAAGGAATAGGGTTCTGCAAAGACTGCAAGGGAAAACCACAATGCCTGGCAAACTCAAAGTTCATTAAGTTCAAGGCGGCGCCTGAATCCACAAACGCCATGACAGAAAATGATGACAATGAGCAGATCAAGGACACAGATAATAAAAATTTAGGTTGTACAGTACTAATGGTAAATGAACTAGCGATCCTCTTTGTATGCTTAGGGCAGACTGAAATGACATGAGAAGCATCGCCACAATAAAAACACAACCTATTCTGACGTCTGAATCCCTGTTGTTCCATTCTAGACAGAATCCTATCACACTGCATTGACTCAGACATCTGCTCTGAGGACAACGCCACAGCGCGCACAGTTCTGCGCTCCCGCAAACGCCGATCAATCTGAATGGCCAGAGACATAGAATCACTCAGACCGAAAGGCGTGGGAAACCCCACAATAACATCTTTGATGGATTCAGAAAGACCCTTTCTGAAAATTGCCGCCAAAGCATCATCATTCCATTTAGTCAACACAGACCATTTTCTAAATTTCTGACAATGCAATTCTGCCGCTTCTTGACCCTGAGACAGGAGCAACAAGGTCTTCTCCGCTTGATCCACAGAATTTGGTTCATCATATAATAATCCTAAAGCCTGAAAAAAGGCGTCTACATTAAGCAAGGCCGGATTCCCAGATTCTAGGGAAAATGCCCAATCCTGAGGATCACCACGCAGCAGGGAGATGACAATTTTAACCTGCTGAATGGAATCACCAGAGGATCGAGGTCTCAGAGCAAAAAACAGTTTACAGTTGTTTTTAAAACTCAAAAATTTGGACCTGTCCCCCAAAAACAAATCAGGAGTAGGAATCCTAGGCTCTAAAACTGGAGTCTGAACAATATAATCAGAAATACACTGTACCCTAACAGCAAGCTGGTCTACACGAGAAGCTAATCCCTGAACATCCATGCTAGCACAAGACTCCTCAGCCACCCAGAGAAAAGGAGGGAAGAAAAGACCAAGCAGGCTACAGAAAAAAAAAAGGCTCTTTCTTCCCTTCTTCTGAGATGCATTTAACTCATTGTTGGCCAGTTGTACTGTTATGATCCGGTGACCTTGGAGCCGCATGAGACTTTCTCAGGAGTAGGTGGAACCTGTACTGACCGCAAACCCTAAACTGTCACCGCAACTAGAAGTAGCCGTGGGGTGTACCTAACACATCCTAGACACCTCGACACAGCCGGAGGACTAAATACCCCTATAGATGGAAATGGGAATTCTATCTTGCCTCAGAGCAGATCCCCAAAGGATAGGCAGCCCCCAAAAATATTGACTGTGAGTATTAGAGGAAAGACACACGCAGGCAGAAATCAGGATTTAGAAAAAGAGGCCACGCTAGCTAAATAGGAAAGGATAGGACAGAATACTAAGCGGTCAGTATTAAAACCCTAAAAATATCCACAGCAGATAATACAAAAATTCCACCATCTAACTAAAGACATGGAATGTATATCTGCATCTCCTGAGAATCCAACTTGACTGAAATATCCAAACAAAGTCTAAGCTGGAAGAAAAAACATTGAATAGTACTGAATTGTAAAGCACACAGCATGTGAGCTGCAGAAACAAAACCAGACACTTATCTTAGCTGATTTGGCAGCAGGGTAGGAGGAACCAGACAGAGATGCAAAACCTCCAAGAACAATGGACAACTGGCAAGGGCTAATGAATCCTGCACACCTAAATATCCCAGTCAGAGCTGCAATCAGCAGGGACACCTGCCCAGGATTGCAACCCAGGGACAACTGCATTACTACCAACAACCACCGGAGGGAACCCAAGAGCAGAATTCACAACAACAATCCTCATCCCCGGATGCGTAACTTACAAAATGGCACCTGAAGAGCGCTATACGCATGCACCATTTCTGACAGAGGATTCATGTCCCTGCCTCCTGCCCAAAGAGACCTTGTGGCAATACCAGATAGGTACCGTATATACTTGTCATGTGCTGCTACCATATTGTGCCCCCATCCTGCCATATGCTGCTCCCATCCTGCACCCCCTTCCTGTCATGTGCAGCCCCCATCCTGCGCCCTCTTCCTGTTTTATGTGCTTCCATCTTGTCATGTGCTACTCTCTTCCTGTGCCCTCATCCTGTCATATTCTCCCACCCTGTGCCCAAGTCCTGTCATGTGCCCCATCCTGCGCCCTAATCCTGTCATTTGATGCTCCCATCCTGCGTCCCATCCTGTCATGTGGTGCTTCCATCGTGCACCCCCATGCTGTCATGTGCTGCTCCCATTTAGCGCCCCCATTCTGTCATGTGCTACTCCAATTCTGCGCCCTTATCCTTTCATGTGGTTCTCTCATCCTGCATCCCCATCCTGTCATGTGGTGCTTTCATCCTGCATCCCTATTCTGTCATGTGCTGCTCCCGTCCTGAACCCCCATTCTGTGATGTGCTGCTCCCATCCTGCACCCCCTTTCTGTCATGTGGTGGTCCCATCTTGGACCCTTATGCTGTCATGTGGTGCTCTCATCCTGTACCCCCATCCTGTCATGTTGTGCTCTCATCCTGCATCCCCATCCTGTCATGTGGTGTTCTCATCCTGTGCCCCATCCTGTCATGTGATGATCTCATCCTGCATCCCCATCCTGCCATGTGGTGCTCTCATCCTGCGCCCCCATCCTGTCATGTGATGCTCCCATCCTGCACCTTCAATGTGGTATGTGCTGCTCCCATCCTGCGCACCCATTCTGTAATGTGCTGCACCCATCCTGTGCACCCATTCTATAATGTGGTGCTCTCATCCTGCGTCTCCATTCTGTCATGTGCTGCTCCCATCCTGAGCCCCCATTCTGTCATGTGCAGTAAAAAGTCACTGGCATGCTGTGCTGACGTATTTTCTAAACATATTCAGTAGAAAGTGGCTGGATTGCCCCGCTGTTGTATTTTATATATAGATTCAGTATATAAAAATGATGCCAGAAAGCGCGGACTGCGCAGGCACCGATTCTGGCACCGCAACACTCCTGGGACAAAATCCTCATCCCCGGATGCATAACTTACAAAATGGCACCAGAAGTGTGCTATACACATGCGCCATTACCAACGGAGGATTCATGTCCCGGCCTCTGGCCCGAAGAGACCCCGCGGTAATACCGGATAGGTGCCATATATACTTGAGTATAAGCCGAGACCCCTAATTTTGCCACAAAAAAAATGGGAAAACCTATTGACTTGATTATAAGCCTAGGGTGGGAAATGTAGCTGCGGTGCCCCAGGGTCCTGGTCGTCACAGTGCTTTCCTCTCGGGGAGAGTGATGCTACACTTGGAGGCAAAGAATGCATCCAGGTATCACAAACATGCAACACATTCACACTCCAGGCCACCAGGGGGAGCTCCTGCTCCTATTTATTAGGTCACTCCCTATATATATATATATATATATATATATATATATATATATATATATATATATATATATATATAACTGGTAGTCTGTAGGGAAAGTTAGTCAGTTCCAGACAAGAGTCAGTTCCTGACAGAGCTCCAGTCAGGAGTTCTGTTAGGAGGTCCAGACAGTAGTCTGAGGACAGCAGGTAAGAGGAGCTGTGCATGCCCTCAGAGATGCAGCTCCCAGAAAGAGACATTGAAAGGCAGAACTGTATTGCAGTGAGCATGCAAGGAAAGCAAAGCAAAGGAGTGGATACCAGAAGGGGACCAGCCCCGCTCAAGCTGTCTCCTTCTGTGGCGCAACATCCCGGTAGCCAGAACACCGAGGGAGTAAGGACCTTTATGCTTTATCCCAGAGACTGGCAGGACAGCTAATTGCAGGTTACCTGTCCGCACTTACACCCAGGAGGCACGGTGTCACCTACAGAGCTGGGTTATCTAAGAGACCCTATAAACAGGCTCAAGTCACCAGTCATGCGGGTATTGTCCTATCCTATATGGGGGACAGAGAGAGCGAAACATCACATTTGTGAGACCCTTATGTGAAGCCATAGGCAGTAAGGGACTACCCCACCGCAGCGCAAAGGAAGGCAACTGATTTCCACCTGGACAAGGGAACTCTGAACGTGCCTCCAAACCGGCCGGACTCTGCCTGCCCTGTGATCTGGTACCCTGGACTATGAATGCTGAAGTCTTTAGTAAAGGTAAAGAGACTGCAACCTTGTGTCCTTGTTCTTCTCTGTGCCTCTCACCATACCACTATCTACATACTGGGAAGCCCTGGGGACATACTTCACCTGTGGGAAGGTATACCATCTAGCTGCCATAACATCACCCCAGCGGACCCCTTAAAGCAGCGTCCGTCACCCTGACCAAATACCAAAGGTGGCATCACGAACATAAACTTTATCCCTTTAAATACCTTTCCCTTTTATACGGACATCCCAGGGCCACGGACCAGGTCAGCCACCGTGACATCCCCCTGTGAACCGAAGGACCCGTTACCGAATACCCCACGGCCCTTGGGAGACGATCCACAGCAGCTACTGGTAAACTTCAAAAAATAAAAATAGATACCAATAAAAGTGAAATTCACTGAGACATCAGTGGGTTAAATGTTTTTGAATATCCATATTGAATCAGAAGCCCCATAAATTGCTCCATACAAAATATGCCCTATATAATGCTCCATAAAGTTCATGATGGGCCCTAAAAGATGCTCCATAAAGTTTAAGATGGGCCCCATAAGATGCTCCATACAAAATAAGCCAAATATAATGCTCCATATAGTTCATCATGGGCCCCATAAGATGCTCCATACAAAATACGCTCCATATAATGCTCCATAAAGTTCACGATGGGCCCCAAAAGATACTCCATACAAAAATATGCCCCATATAATGCTGCACAAAGGATAATAATGGCCCCATAAGATGTTCCATTTTAAAATATGCCCCAATTAATGCTGCACAAAGGTTACTGATGGCCCTATAAGTTGCTCCATAGAATAATATGCCCCATATACTGCTCCATAAAGGTTGATGGCCCTATAAGATGCTCCATATCATATCATAATATGCCCCACATGCTGCTCCATAAAGGTTGATGGCCCCATAAGATGCCCCGTAGCATAATATGCCAAATATGCTGCTCCATAAAGGTTGGTTGCCTCATAAGATGCTCCATAGAATATTATGCCCTACATGCTGCTCCAAAATTTTGATGACCCCATAAGATGCTCTATAGAATAATATGCCCCACATGCTGCTCCATAAAGGTTGATGGCCCTATAAGATGCTCCATAGCATAATATGCCCCATATGCTGCTCCATAAAGGTTGATGGCCCCATAAGATGCTCCATAGCATAATATGCCCCATATAATGCTCCATAAAAGTTGATAGCTCCTATAGGATGCTACATAGCATAATATGCCCCATATGCTGCTCCATAAAGGTTGATGGCCCCCACAAGACGCTCCACAGCATAATTTGCCCTGTATGCTGCTCCATAATGGTTGGTGGCCCCATAAGATGCTTCATAGCATAATATGCCCCATACAATGCTCTATAAAAGTTGATGGCCCCATAAGATGCTCCATAGCATAATGTGCCCCGTATGCTGCTCCATAAAGGTTGATGGCCCCCACAAGACGCTCCACAGCATAATATGTCCCATATGCTGCTCCATAAAGGTTGATGGCCCCATAATACGCTCCATAGCATAATATGCCCTGTATGCTGCTCCATAAAGGTTGATGGCCCCATAAGATGCTCCATAGCATAATGTGCCCCGTATGCTGCTGCAATAATAAAAAAATGACATTTTCACCTCTCATCGCTGGGGGAGAGCTGTCGTGGTCTGAGCAGGAGGGGACATTGGCGCGCTATGGAGGTCAGGTGCCGATGTTGCCACTGGCTCAGGCCCCCAGCACTTGCAAAATTCACCTGTCCCTGTTCCACCGCCATGCGCCGCTGTGTTTTACGGGTCCTCTCGCTGTAACTGATCAGTCCAAGGGCACGCACTAACTACGTCATCGCGCCCTCTGACCTGAACGTCACAGCCAGAGGACGTGGAAGACACAACGTGGCGGTGGAATGGAGACAGGTGAATATAGCACGGCTCACCCTCCCCCATCATACTGGCACGTCCCTGCTTCTCAGTCATCGCGGGCCAGCAGTGCCTTCCAGTGCTAAGCGGTCACATGATATAGCTCATTAAAGTAATGAAAATGCATCCATATTCATTACTTTAATGAGCGGTACCACATGACCGCTGAACACAGGGAGAGCTGCGGGTGCCAGAGAGATTGCGGTATGCGTTCAGTGCTTACATATACCGCGATCTCCTGGGCTCACTCTGTGGAGTCTAGACTGCGCAGGCATGTCACACTTGCGCAGTCTATAAAGGCTTCGGACAGAGTGACGCTCCCAGCGTTATATTATAGATATATACTGTATATTTCTCTTAGAATATCACAGTAGAAAAACATGTTTTTATAACAATGGGTTAATTTTTTAGGGGATTCTACTGTGTTGATACCTAGCCAAATAAAATAGTGATCAAACAAAATTCCATGTAAAATTGCGACCAAACAACTACTTGGCTTCTGTATCAATAATCCACAAGTACTGCATCAAGCTCAGTGTTCCTTTTTTATAAGCAGTTTATTTGGCAATAATATTGTATATAATTTATGCACTGTTTAGGTACTGTACTATACTCATTCTCCAATGAAAGATATGAAAATATAATAAATCAATAATAGTAGTATTTATTTACTTATATTAAACCTTTAACATCTAATGACAACATCTAATGAACCTACTGAACCGCCGCACAACCAGCTCTGCCCTCTCCTAGTGTATCATCACCCATCCCCTGCAGATTGTGAGCCCTCGCGGGCAGGGTCCTCCCTCCTTATGTACCCGTGTGCCTTGTTTTTTTTTGCTCATGTCTAATGTATTTGTCTATATTTGCCCCGTATTTCACATGTAAAGCGCCATGGAATAAATGGCGCTATAAAAATGAATAATAATAATAATAATAATAATAACCATATCCGACATTGGATGCCTCCCCCTGTTTGATGCGGGCTGCATCAATGAGCTCACACCTTTTCTGGCACATGACAGGTGACATAATCAGCCATACACGATATGGTAAAATCAATGGGGCCATTCAAAAGTACTACTCGTCCCGCAAAAAACAAGCCCTCACATGGTCATATTGACGGAAAATATAAAAAAGTTCTGGCCATGAAAAGAAGGGGAGCAAAAAATGGAAGTGAAAGAATGGAAATACCCCTGATCCTTAAGAGGTTAAACAAATGGTACTCATAACTAAAATTGTTTAAAAAAAACTGTACAGCTGTCTCAATAGAAAATGAGGATAACACAAAATAAAACCAAATTGTTACATGTAAGCTTACAGAATAACTAGTCTGTGGCTTCCTTTATTTTTAAGAAAACAGTGGCCAGCCACAAAATGATGAACTTCCTAAACAGCACTTGGCAAAAATGTTGCCCCTAATGCCCCCACCCCCCAAATGAGCTAACTAGCTAGAAAACATTACTCTGGGTGATGTTATCCCAGCATGCAGAGGAGTAGCCCCCAAAAAAGAGCTCACTGACACAAAAAGAGGACTTAGAAATCCTCCAAATATTTTGGAGCAACACAGGTGCAGCAATACCGATAAAACAACTGTAACAAGGTGGCCTGGGATGGTAGCCGTGAGCAAGTTCACTAAGTAATGGTCAGTGAGCACCCCGGCACCTTGCTCATGAAAAGTCACATAAAGTTCTTTGTACTGCATGTGTAACGTGATCCACAGCACACTCACTGGCTCTGTCATATTCCTTTTGGCTGCTACCATGTAGGCTCTGCAAATCACTTCAAAGAAGAGGTCTTTTTCCAATAGTTTAACTTTAATAAACAAGGCATCCATCAAATCAGCAGCCAGTCCACACAGAGTGGCATCTCCTCACTTTCCCTGTCCTTCGGACAGACCTGATTCTTCCTCACAATTTTTTCCATCTCCTGCACTTACTTTGTTCCACACATGCTCTGGCCCACCAGTTCTACTCGTGTCACAGGTCCAGCTTCCTTACGAAGAGGTGCTAGGATAGATCTCTCAGCTCCACCTGGCCCGGTCAGAAACCCTGAATCCTTGAGTTGATCCCTGATCACTGGTGGCCATCCACACTGATGCCTATCCTGGAACTCCCTCCAGCCATAGCCGCTCCATTCTGCTGGCTGCATTGATCTTGTATTCTACAGGCATCTTGCCTTCGGGCAATCTGCCCGGGAATGCCTCACTAACCAGGAAGGTTTTTCTCCTATATCTGTGCCCCTCCCATCTACTTAACCCCTGTGCTGCCTGTATCTAACTAACACTCTCATGCTTTATTTCTACTGTGCCCCCTCTATTCTAATTCTCTTATACTAATATATCACACATTACAATACATGACAAATACATTGCAGTGCACATTAATAAACAGCAGTAAACCACATATTACATTAGCATTGCTAAAACATCAGAGTGCCGCATTAGACACATGTATAAGAGTCCAAAGGCAGGGAGGTACGTGACGTACCAAGTCACCCCCTTACACAGCCACTCTCAGCCTACAGAGCAGGTAAGCATCTCTGCCTTTTTTTCTGGTGTTTTTTTATATTGGAGGATTTCTAAGTCCTCTTTTTGTGTCGGTGAGCTCTTTTTTGATGTTTAGTGATAGGACTTACAAATGTGGGGACCCTTGACATCAGTTGCGAGCTTCCATATTTTGGCCATAATATCTACTAATACCTCACATATATTGATATGTGTTCTTTGTACTTTTTTATCCTTCAGGGTGCAGTTGGGCCCAGATGACTCTGTGGCCTCTGTTCACACAGGATGCATTTGGGAGGCACTTGGCAGCCCTCCTGATCTAAGAGGATGGGCATCACTAATAAGCTGTAAGCCAGATGCTTTGCATCACCTGTATGTGAATAATGCCACATACAGATTTTTATCTTTTGTGCACTAATATACCAAACAGCCACCCCCTCCATGGATTGGTAGGTTGAGAGTGGCTGTTTTATCGGTATTGCTGCACCTGCCATCTTTAATCGGGTCCACTGCCGCCTGATAGTGAACTTGTTTGGACATCTGGGCAGCTAAGCATCTCTGCCTTTTTTCTGGTGTTTTTTGAGAGGAGTATCCCACCTCTCTCAGTGCCCATCTCACTATGAAAATGTTATCGCCAAATCTTGTGATTTTAACTAAACCAGTACTGCTGCATTTTTTTTACTAAGCTGTTTCTCAAGCAGTAACATTAGAGTAGTCAATATTTGGCAACTGTTTAGTATGGAATGAGGCAGTTCCTGTTTAGTTGAACATGCAAGATCTCATAATAGCAGGCAAGATGTCACACTTTCACATTAAGATTGGCTGCAGTTGATTGTGGGATCCCTCTACATGCAGGAATCTCATGTCTCAGAACGTTGAAACTGACTTTTTCTACAAAGTCAATTCTGTTAGGAAGGCATTAGGCAGAAGTTTTTATTCCACTACGACAGACCGGCATCTTTTTCACGTGTAAAATCTGGTTCAGCGGTGAAACGTGTTATGGAATAAAAACGGCTATTTTATTTCAGCAGTACAGCCCTATATTGTATTTTTGTCTGAAATTAGGATTTTATTAAAGTTGTGCCATAGACAACTCGCTCAGGTGAGACCATTATCTTGTTTTTTATGGTCTCCTCAATAGTGTATCACACCGAGGTCTTTTGCACCCTGATCTATTACAGTTCTCAGGATAGATTAGGGAAAGTTTTCAAAATTTTTGCTAATAAGTTTGATTTGTAAAAAACTCATCAGTCTGTGAATGCCCATTGTTTTCTTAAATAAAAACGCCAGCGACAGACCGCTCATAGGTAATTCTAAGGTACTTTGTAAAGACAAAACAGAAGATTTTATCCACAGTGTAAGAATGCATGTAGTATCATGATTAATGCTGTACAATCATATGAATCAGGTTGAATAGTTCCCCTCAAGGGTTTAACCACAATAAAGTAACTGGGCACACTGATATCAGCATTTTTTTCAGCTGGATGTGTGTCCTCAGACACATATTCAGTTGAAATGTATTGCAGGGCAAAGAGGCATCGGCTACCTTCACTACAATAGTTATTCCACCCACAGGCCTATGAGAGGCCGGCATCTAATATTGGCATGCCCATTGCAGGAGGCAAATTATGTCACTGCTATCTGCCAACTTGCCCACTTTTACCAGCTATGAAGGAGAAAAAGTGACAAAGTTTAAGCTTTTATTTTAAATTCAAATATTTTTCAAAAGAGGGCCAGGAGGGTGGACATTATTTTTCTATAGGGCCACAATGGGGGGAACAGTTTTACAGGAAGTGGGACATGGCATTAATACAGGATGGATGATATTGTTGCAGGAATTGAGATATTACAGGATAAGTGACATAATTACAGGAAGACGTTATTGCAAGATTGGGGCCAGGAGAAGACATTAATACAGAATTGGGTTCAGAACAGGAGACATTATTACAGGATAGACGTCAGGACAGGGGATATTATTACAGGATAGGAACCAGGACAGAGGACATTATTACAAAATAGGAGACATTATTAAAGCACGGAGGACATTATTACAAGATAAGAGCAAGCATGGGGCATAATTACAGGCCAAGGGACATTACTGTAGGAGTGGGGCTAGGAGAGAGAACATTATTGCAGAATAGGAAACATTATAACAGGATTGAGAACATTTTTGCAGGTTGTGGGCCGGGCCAGGCCAGGACAGGACATAATACTGGACAGAGACCAAGATGGGGAACATAATTGCATATTGGGGGACATTATTACATGATAGGAGCAAGGATGGGGTGTTTATATCCGAATATGGACCAGGACAGGAGACATTATTACAAGTAGAGAGACATAGGATGGGTACATTATTAAAAGATACGGGCTGGACAGGACATAATTACAGGTCGGAGACATTTTTACTGGATAAGGGCCAAGACAGAGGACAGCGTTTCAAGAGGAGAGACATTACTGCAGGATGGAGAACTTTATAGTCAAAGTGGATCATTAACTGATAATAATATATGGTTATTAAGTGATGGTATTTAACCCCTTGGTCAAGGTCTAAATTTTTTACCGGGATCCAAAGGTCTCTAGTTATGCCTCTGATTTTATTACAAATATTTGATGATAATGTAAGATCGGGATGAGCGAACGTGATCAGTGATGCTCAGTTATCACTCGAGTATCACGATGCTCAGATATACTCATTGCTCGGCGAGAATTGGGCAGTGCTTGTTAAAAAAAAATTGAATCCCCACCCTGCATGTTTGGCTCCAGTTATACACCCAATAAGCATGTCAGCTTGGGCTGTAATGCCGTAGCCATCTTTATTGTGGCAATACTGTGATTGGCTGGCCATATGACATCATCTGGGGGTATAAAAGAACGGGCACCACTTGACTCGGTACACTGACGCCATTACACATCTCTGTGCCACTTCATATTACAGGGAGAGAGTGCTTGTTTAGGCATGTGTGTGCACACTATAAGGAATCAGAGTCCTGTAGTGTTGATACTGGTAATGAAGCTGAACCACTGTAACAGCCCTTCTATGGACTAATAGTTTACTTTGATGTTTGTATCATATACATTCTGCATTTAGAGTAGGGAAAGAGAGAGAGTCATGGGAACAGGGACAGTGGAAGAAAACAGTCTGTAGACAGGGATTAGGGCAGTGCAGTCACTTGCAAAATATATAGCTGCAGTTTTTTGGGATGTTAAAAAATTGAATATTTTTGATTCATCGAGTAGTATGTGCTTTGTGTTACTTTTTTTGTGCTATATAACACTCAAAAAAAATTGTTTAAAATTTTGTGGGTTAAATTTTTGCCCATACTCTATTCTGGCATTTGGGGTAATTTTTTTTAAGTATCACACCCTTACACTAATCTATGGTGTGAAGTACACTTATGTGGTCTATAAAACATTTTAATGTATTACATTTTTTATCCTTACACTATTCCGTGGACTAGGGCATATTTCTGTGATATCTAAACACTACTACAGATGAGCGAGTGTGCTCGTCACTATTCGTTACTCTCTCAAGCATCACTGTGCTCGGAATGCTCGCTACCTAGTGAGTATTTCTTGATTGCTCAAGCAGGCACTTGATTCCATGCCTCGCATGTTTTGCTCTTTTTAGACAGCCAATGAACATGTGGGAATGGCACTGTAATGCCACAGCCTTCTTGGTTGTGGCATTACTGTATTTGGCTGTCCACATAGCGTCATCAGGTCTATATAAGACTCTTGACGCCATTTTGTGCACACTATACCCTAGACACAGGCAGAGTAGGAAGAGGTGCTGATGAAAGATGGATAGAATTGTAGCTGTGTATTAGCTAGGGATTTAACCACATTTATATTTATTTTCAGTACAACAGTCCTTTTTAGGACTAATTATGATCAATCTTAATACTACTGTTAGCAGCACCTAGCGAGAGATTGTGCTGAAGGGATCATGTAAGACAGAATATTGTGAATTGTATGTCCTTTATGCTGCAGCTTGAACTGATACCTAAACCTCTCTTCAGTGCTAGTAATATTGTTTTTGCTCTTAATCCTGCAAATTGTTCTGAGCAGGGAAACATTATACACCATTTTTACTGCAACAGTTGTGCATCAAAAGCATAAAGCAAGACATGGTTGGATCTCAATAGTATTGCTATATTGATACCGCAGTCTCATACGTCCATCATAATTGGGAAAATTTGCTTGGCATTGTAATACTGCCTTTTTTTAGTAGTGAAATTTTATACGGCATTTATTGAGCTACAGTTAATCCTCAAAACCCCCCAAAATAAATTGTAAAAAAAAAAATCAGTGCTTTATTTATACTGCAATCTCATATGTCCATGTGAGGTGTGCAAATTTGCCTGGCTTTGCAATACTGGAATTTATGGTTTGGCTCGATTTGCCGAACCACATTAAATTCAATGGGAGGCCAAATTAAACATATAGACAATACCTTAAGGGGTGTCAAAAAGCTTCCCAAACAGCTAAACTTAGGGGCAGACAAGGGAAAATTGGTATCAATTGACCCACAGTCGAAATTTGCTAAAGCACAGCAGCAATCAGCCATGGGCCATGCATGAGGTATCAGAGTCTGGGCTAGCCATGCAACAGTTCCAACTTTTTTTTTCCCAGCCACACTCAGATGGCACAAACATCCATTTCATAGAGTGTTATTGGCAGAAAAATGTAAGGAAAGTAACACAGGTAGTTGACTGATCAATTGACCCACAGTAGAACATTTTAGAATGACATGCAAGCAGTCAGCCAAGGGCTATACATGAGATATCAGGGTCTGGGCCAGCAATTACAGCTTTGAATTGAAAAAAAAATTGAAAAAGAGATATTCAAAATCAAAATAAAAATAAATTTATTGAATCATGATAGACAACACCTGACAAAACAACAAATTTAAAATCATTTAAAAGAGCCAAACAGCTACAAAAAAAAGCACAAGCCATGCAGGCTACAATATGGTTGTATTGATCCCAAACAAGATTTAGGAGCGTATAAGAAAGGGGTAAGTAAAGTAGATAATCATACAAAAAGTGCAAAAATGCTGAGCATAATATAACCTAAATAAGGTTTAAGGTAAATTAATATGTGGAAAGGAAGGTGAAAAATGTACCCCATATGAACACTGTATTGAATGCACAATACCTATGGTGAAAAAAAATGAATAGTACACAGCACCAGCCCATGCAAAAACCAAATCAATACAGGTATAAGTCAGTAAGGTAAAGAGTCAAAGAACAGCAATAATATACTTAGCACCCAGCAAATTAGCAACCCTATTCACACAATATGAAATCCTTGGAGGGAGTGGTACCCTATGCCTATCAACAAAAAGCTGACTTACCCCTGAGGATGACACCAAATTTGCATGGGCTAGTTTTATACATTATTGATGTATTACTGTATTGTATGGATTTTTTTTCACCATAGGTATTGTGCATTCAATACAGTGTTCATATGGGGTATATATTTTTTCCCCTTCCTTTGCACATATCAATTTACCTTAAATCTTTTTTAGGTTATATTCTGCTCTGCATTTTTGCTCTTTTTTGTTTGATTATCTACATTACTTACCCCTTTCTTATACGCTCCTAAATCTTGTTTGGGATCAAGACAACTATAATGTAGGTTGTTTGCGTTGTGGTTCTTTTCCTGTAGCCATTGGCTCTTTTAAATGTTTTTAAATTTGTGTTTTTGTAATGTGCTGCCTATCATGTTAAAATAAACAGATTTTTGTTTTAGTGATCCCTGTTTTTGCATACTTCTTTTTCATTTGATTTCTCATATTGTCTTTTGCACGCGTCAGGTTGATCCCTTTTATTTTGGGTGAAGCTCACCATAGAATATTCACTAAACATAACCAAACGCCATTCAAATCAATGGGAGGCAAAAACAAATGCATGCACAACACTTTCTAACTGCCCCAAAAGCTGTCAAAACACATCAAATGAGTGACAGAGACCAGGAAAGTGGCCTCAAATTACCCACAGTGCAAACTGTAGCATGTCATGACAGAAATCAGCCATGCATGAGGTATCATGGTCTGGGCCAGCATTTATAGCTTTCAACTTAATGTCAAAGTAAGACAAGGTGGGTGAGGGATTGGTGTAGGCCTGCTGTTCTGGGAGCCCTGATACAACATGCAACAGCTCAACCTGCTTTCATGCTGAGCCACACTCAGTTTACGAAATTGATATTTGTGCTACCTACCATTGTCAAAAAAATTTAAGGATAGTAGCAACGTGAGTAGTTGACTCCAATGAAGTGGAGGCCTGGCAGTCTCAGAGGCCTACTGCTACAGGCAACATGCATGAGGGAGACCCAACCAGGATTCTGCATATTTACAAAAAATAATGGGAGACACCACCAAAGTTTCATCAATTTCACCACCATATAAATAGTACAATATGGATTGACACTACACCAAACCCAGCAGACGGACACCCAACCAGGAGTTTTCAAATTAAAAAAAAGGGGGCCTGACACCACCGAAGTCGTATGAATTTCAGCAGAGTAAAAATAGATTTAATAGGGAATGACACATCTTCCACTACAGCCAACCCAACAGATGTAGTCCAACCATGACCGTTCACATTTCCACAAATATGTTTTAACATCTGCAGCAGCAGCAATAGCAGGCACAGAAGCCACATTAAACTTATCACAGTGCAGTTAGGCAAGATTAATGCAGCATACTAAAAAATGCAACATCGCTTAGTCTGTACAGTCTGTGATAGGTTTGCAAAAGTTTTTGGAGATCCATGACCTGTTTATCTTGATGAAAGTTAGGCAGTCTACACTTTCAGTTGACAGCTGCCTATGCTTATCTGTCAGGATATCACCAGCAGCGCTGAAGACACATTCTGAGTTAACGCTGGCTGCCGGGCATGATAAAACCTCTAAGGCATGTGAGGTAAGCTCAGGCAACTCATCCATTTTGGGAGACCAAAATGTGAAAGGGTCCAAGCCCTCCCTGATGGTATTGATATTCAGTTCTAGATACTCCTGCACTATCCTCTCCGTTCGTTCACCTTATATAAGACTTGGACTCTGTTGTGCTGGTGCATGAGCTCGTCTAAAAAAGTGTGAAAGGACTCACAGAAATTGCTTCATCCACTTACACTACAGCTCCTGCTGCTAATGTTTTGGCTTTGATGAATTGACGTGCCAGACATTGAAAGTCTAGAGCTGCGATATGCATTACATTCTTCACTGCTGTCTTGGAGAAAACATCTCTTAAGGTTGTATAAAAGCTTTTTTTCAATACTCCAGCATTCACGAGTCCCTTTCCAGGGCAGAAAGCATCTGGAAAAATTTGGTTTTATAATGTGGATCTAATAGAGTTGGCAACCCAGTAGTCAACACTATTTCTAATTATAACTTTACGGAGATCATGTTGCAGATAGTGCAGCAAGAAGGCACTCATATGTTGTGCCCTACCATGAAGTCCAAGCCCATGCTGTGTTGGTGGCTGGGTAACATTGATGCTGATTTTATCCGTCCCCTCCTGCCAATCACAAACAAGGGAAGGGATAATTATCAACTTAATCTCCTGACAGTTGCTCGCCCATCACCTCTTCCTCCTCCATTTCTTCCTTGGATCTTGCACCTTCACTGACAGTTTGTCTGTTATCATCATAGAGGGTGAATACGTGTGCACTGCTAAAGATGGTGCTCAGGTAGGTTCCCACACCATGTGGTAATAAGCTGAAGAACCTGGCACTCAACTTAATGCTTGTGAAAGATTTATTTGTAGTACCAAATGTTTCGGTCCCAAATTCGGGACCTTCATCAGTTACTACAGGGTGACAAAAAAATTATATATATTTACACATACTGAAATAATACAAAAGAAAGTATATACAATATAATACAATACAATATATAATGTCAATCTGAGACATAAAGGTCATAATGGAAATGAAAGACAAAAGGACTGTAATGATGCAGAGTGAACCACTAAGTTGTAGTGTTGAGCGATACCTTCTGATACTTGAAAGTATCGGTATCGGATAGTATCGGCCGATACCCGAAAAATATCGGATATCGCCGATACTGATACCCGATACCAATACAAGTCAATGGGACACAAGTATCGGAAGCTATCCTGGATGGTTCCCAGGGTCTGAAGGAGAGGAAACTCTCCTTCAGGCCCTGGGATTCATATTCATGTAAAAAATAAAGAATTAAAATAAAAAATATGGATATACTCACCCGTCCGGCGGCCCCTGGACCTTACTGATGTAACCGGCAGCCTCCGTTCCTAAGAATGAGGAGTTTAGGACCTTCGATGACGTGGTGGCTTGTGATTGGTCGCGTGACCGCTCATGTGACCGCTCACGCGACCAATCACAAGCTGCGACATCATCGCAGGTCCTAAACTCCTCATTCTTAGGAACGGAGGCTGCCCTTGGCCTCCGACGTGCCCATACACAATGTCTCTCGCTCTGACCCCGGTCAGTGTCACACGGTTCCTTCCCATTACCTGTTGGTGCCGCACAGGTTTCCCGGATCCCTCTTCTCCACAGAGGTATCCATCAGACGTTTCTCACTCACACTGACTTCAGGTCAATCCCAGGTCCTCAACACAGACCTCCCAGGTCTACGGTCTCCAGGTGCTTCCAGGACAACTCCACTCGCCGGAGCCTCCAACACCAACCGTCCGTGCTATGTCCAGCACGCAGGCTCTCCAGCCTGGAATGGTCACTGTGTGCTTCCAGGACGTCTGTCCCCACCTGGGACCGTCCAGCACACAGGCCACTTTGCAGTGTCCTGCCAGGACACACGGAAGTGTGTCCACCCTGATGGACACTTACCCACTAACACTCACATTCCACCATGTGCTCCACACACCTCCTTTACATAGGTGTAACCACACCCAGGTACCTGTCACATGGCTAGTCAGGTGAGCGTGACATCACCACAGGTCCTTGCACACCATATATATGCCTCAATGCATATCTCAAGGAGCATACACAGCGCCCCTTATCTGCCACAGGGGTCGCTATACCACATATATATATATATATATATATATATATATATATATATATATATATATACTGTATATATATATATATATATATATATATATATATATATATATATATATCAATGTCCTCCCAGGACATATAAATCAAGGACAAAAATATGGACTGATTGCTTTAATAAATACACAGGCATGAATAGATAGGGCTAAAACATGGGTCAACATGCAGCCATGTACTGCAGAGTGCATGTCAGACCAGAGTTATATAACACAATACGAGGCTAAGTTAGCCATTAGGACAAATGCCAGCTGCCAATCTAATTAAATAAATATAAAGAATGTCAGTAAATATACAGTGAGTGGAGACATGGATTAGCATAAAATGCATAATTTCATTGCATATCAAATAGTATTGCACATGTCCCAATAGACAAAATTAATTACCTGGCAGAGTACAGCAGCATTGCCTCCTATAGTCACCCACCCACCCCTATGCATGTTTCAGATTTTTCCTTCCTCAGGGGCATGGAATTAGTCAAGAAACGGGTGATGTTGTGTGCGACATGCTGGTGTAGCGCAGGCACAGCATTCTTAGAAAAGTAATGGCAACTGGGCAACATGTACTAGAGGACTGCAATGGCCGTCTGCAATTGGAAACCGTCGTATTTACAAGGCGGAAAGGCAGCACTTCCGTGTCCAACAGATTGGAGATTGTGGAGTTCAACATTTTAGCTTTGTCATGCGTAGGAGGAAACAAACTTTTATGTGACCACAACTGCGGTATTGTGGGCTGGCTGCAGTGCTGAGAGACAGTGGAGTATGGTGAACCAGGCAAACTGCTGAACCATGAGGGAGGTGCAGATGGAGATGTTACAGTAAAATAAGAAAGTTGTGGTATGCTCTTTTCTCTGAGATCGGTCAAAAACAGCAGGCATGTCTGCTTCCGTTACAGCTGACGTAGGGCTCTCAGTCAGCGTGACTGGAGCAGGTAAAGAACCTGAGGTTCAGCGGTCAGAGATCTGTGTTTCAATAGTTCACACTGTAACAGAGGATGATGAAGAAGCAGCAGCAGATGTGATTAATGGGATGGCGGATGGTTGTGGAGGTCAGCTGACCCGCATTTTAGCACAATGAGATTCCCAGAGTAATACATGTTTATTGCGCATGTGAAGGTTCAAACATGTAAAGTCAAATTATTGCACTTTTTACCTCTACTCAGTTTTTTTTGCACAGTTGGCAGATTATGTGAGTTTGGCTCATCCTTTGCAGTGTCAAAAAAGACCCAGGCTAGGCAACCCTTGCCACCCCTGCAAGCTGCAGACCTGCGTATGTTGTTGGTCACTGAAACAGTTTTGGCTGAGGATGCATTGCTCATTGTGGCTGCATCACTATGTATCTGCAAAGTACAAAGCAATGTAACCTCTTCATCTTCCTCCTCAGATGACCTACTCAGCAGTGTGTCTCTGTGTCATGCCAACTGGGATCTGCCACCTTATCAACATCATCCTCTGTGTTATCACATTCCTCGCCCTTGGGGTTGCCCTCCTCCTCTTCGTGCTCTGACAGCACAGTACAGTCCCCGTGAGCCTCAAATATCTGAGTTTCATCACCTCCCCCTGGGGGGTTAATGTCTGGTGACAAGGGTCAG
Source organism: Ranitomeya variabilis (assembly GCF_051348905.1). Lineage (NCBI taxonomy): Eukaryota > Metazoa > Chordata > Amphibia > Anura > Dendrobatidae > Ranitomeya > Ranitomeya variabilis. Next base: position 560,528,346 of record NC_135234.1, read on the forward strand.
GATGCTCCTTGGACCCTACTTTGTTCTGCCCTGGATTCAAGCTAAAATAATTTGGAGCATCAGATCAGATTTCGTCCTCTTCACTCTGTGAAGCTTTTGAGTACACTTCTGATGATTATGGCATAGAATGTGTTAACAGCTCTACAGACTCCATAGAAAAAACACAAAAAGAGGACTAAAAATCCTTCAAAAATTCAAGAATTAAAACAGCATAAATGGACTGCATTGCTTACTTGTGCAGGTGTCTGAACTAGTGCAGCACCATGATGCAGCAAGCCTATGAGATAAAAATGGCAGCAATACATGTGCAAAATACTGAAGAGGCAATCACTTTCAGCCTATCAACTCATGGAGGAGCTAATTGCTATGTGTGATAAGCGCCCCATACAAGCCTCTTTTATGCAATTATATACTAAGCAATAACCCACTCCATGAGTCGGCTATCGTAATCCAAACCGAACATTGAAATATTGAATGGCTGACTGCTTCTGTGCCTTTATAAAATGTTCTACTGTGGGTCAATTGATTAGTCAACTACCTGTGTTCCTTTCCTTACATTGCTCTACCAATTGTACTGTATGAAACTGATGTTTGTGCCATTTGAGTGTGGCTGGGAAGGAAAAATATGAACTGTTGCATGAGGTATCAGGACTCTCAGCTAAGAAGGCTTAAACTGCTCACTTAGCAACCCAGTCCTGATTGAAGCTTCAATTTAAATCTGTAGATGCTGGCCCAGACCCAGATACCTCATGCATAGCCCATGGATGACTGCTGCTGTGCCATTTACAAACTTCTACTCTGGGTCAATTGATTCCACTACTCATGGTGTCTGCCCCTAATTTTAGATGTTTTGGAAGTTTTTCATCACCCCTTAAGGTGTTGTGCAAATTAAACTGAACCAAACCTTCAAAGGCTTGCTATTCTCTAGCAATAACTGTTAGGCCGGCGTCACACTAGCGAGTTTAACGGATGTATAAGCGCAGAAAATACATCCGTAAAATATGCATAACACACGGCCCAATGATTCTCTATGTCCCAGCTCCTATCAGCCGTATTTTACGGATCCGTATTATACGGCCATAGAAAATCGCAGCATGCTGCGTTTGTCACCGTATTGCGCAAAAAAATTGCCAATGAAAGTCTATGGGGGCGAGAAAAATATGGATTACACATGGACCAGCAGTGTGACTTGCGAGAAATACGCAGCGGTGTTCTATAGAAAAGCCGGTAATTCAATTGCCGGCTTTTCATTTCTCCTTCACAAACCCGACAGGATATGAGACATGATTTACATACAGTAAACCATCTCATTTCCCTTTTTTTTTGCATATTCCACACTACTAATGTTAGTAGTGTGTATGTGCAAAATTTGGGAGCTGTAGCTTGTAATATAAAGGGTTAAATCGTGGAAAAAATTGGCGTGGGCTCCCGCGCAATTTTCTCCGCCAGAGTGGTAAAGCCATTGCAGGGGAATGACCTGTAGTTACCTTAAGTTGCGGTGATGCGCCCTCTGCTGGATGTCCTCATGAACTGGAGCCTTGGAAAAGTTCCCACGCTCGAGTTCATATGAGGACATCCAGCAGAGGGCGCCTCACCGTGACTCAAGGTAACTACAGGTCACCCTGCTTTCCATTCATTCCCCGGGGGTTTTACAGGCACGAGCACTGCTTTAGCAGAGCTCCTGGCTGTAAAATGATTTAACCCCTTCAGATGGATTTACTTCGTGGGACTTGACCTGAGCGACGGAAGGTATGAGATATTGTTGTTTTTTTATTTTTCCTTTGTTACAGAACGAGGGTCTTCAGGTGGATTACAAGTATAATAAAATATTACAACACCCTGTGTCTTTATTTAATTAAAATACTTTTAAATAATGTGTGTGCGTGTTTTATTTACCATTTCGTACTATTGGATTAATAATGGATAGGTGTCATAATTGACGCCTCTCCATTATTAATCTGGCTTAATGTCACCTTACAATAGCAAGGTGACATTAACCCTTCATTACCCCATATCCCACCGCTACACGGGAGTGGGAAGAGAGTGGCCAAGTGCCAGAATAGGCGCATCTTCCAGATGTGCCTTTTCTGGGGTGGCTGGGGGCAGATGTTTGTAGCCAGGGGGGGCAATAACCATGGACCCTCTCTAGGCTATTAATATCTGTCCTCAGTCACTGGCTTTACCACTCTGGTGGAGAAAATTGCGCGGGAGCCCACTCCAATCTTTTCTGCCATTTAACCCTTTATTTTACAAGCTACAGCGCCCAAATTTTGCACATACACATTACTAACATTAGTAGTGTGGAATATGCAAAACAAAAGGGATATGAGATGGTTTACTGTATATAAACAATGTCTCATATCCTGTCGGGTTTGGGAAGGAGAAATGAAAAGCCGACAATTGAATTACCGACTTTTCACATATCTCGCGCTGAATTAAATATAAATACAGTATATATACACTCACCGGCCACTTTATTAGGTACACCTGTCCAACTTCTTGTTAACACTTAATTTCTAATCAGCCAATCACATGGCGGCAACTCAGTGCATTTAGGCATGTAGACATGGTCAAGACAATCTCCTGCAGTTCAAACTGAGCATCAGTATGGGGAAGAAAGGTGATTTGAGTGCCTTTGAACGTGGCATGGTTGTTGGTGCCAGAAGGGCTGGTCTTAGTATTTCAGAAACTGCTGATCTACTGGGATTTTCACGCACAACCATCTCTAGGGTTTACAGAGAATGGTCCGAAAAAGAAAAAAAATCCAGTGAGCGGCAGTTCTGTGGGCGGAAATGCCTTGTTGATGCCAGAGGTCAGAGGAGAATGGGCAGACTGGTTCGAGCTGATAGAAAGGCAACAGTGACTCAAATCGCCACCCGTTACAACCAAGGTAGGCCTAAGAGCATCTCTGAACGCACAGTGCGTCGAACTTTGAGGCAGATGGGCTACAGCAGCAGAAGACCACACCGGGTACCACTCCTTTCAGCTAAGAACAGGAAACTGAGGCTACAATTTGTACAAGCTCATCGAAATTGGACAGTAGAAGATTGGAAAAACGTTGCTTGGTCTGATGAGTCTCGATTTCTGCTGCGACATTCGGATGGTAGGGTCAGAATTTGGCGTAAACAACATGAAAGCATGGATCCATCCTGCCTTGTATGGAGCATCTTTGGGATGTGCAGCCGACAAATCTGCGGCAACTGTGTGATGCCATCATGTCAATATGGACCAAAATCTCTGAGGAATGCTTCCAGCACCTTGTTGAATCTATGCCACGAAGAATTGAGGCAGTTCTGAAGGCAAAGGGGGGTCCAACCCGTTACTAGCATGGTGTACCTAATAAAGTGGCCGGTGAGTGTATATATATATATATATATATATATATATATATATGTGTGTGTGTGTGTGTCTCAATGACATATATATATACATACTGTATATATGTTTTAACGAACATTTGAGCACATAAATCCATTAGATGTCGGTTTTGCAAGCCTGAAGAAAATATTGCAGTACGGATGCATACGGATTACATACGGAGGATGCCATGGGCAAAATACGCTGACACACCCTGCCTACGGATGACATACGGATCACTATTTTGGGAACATTTCTGCGTATTACGGCCATAATAAACGGACCGTATTTACATACGCTGAGTGTGACGCCGGCCTTATTCTGTTACTGAGACATCAGCATTTGAATTAATATGGAAGTGGTAATAGTAAATTTGAAGCCCGTGTCACTCCAACTCTGTTCCCCAAGTAAAACCACCTCCTCCTGCTTAGCTGACCACTCTTTTGCCTGAAATCACACAGAATTGAGGCTGTCAGTAAAGTAGGTGGAGGTAGCACTGGGTGGGAAATAGTGCAGGAATGACAGAGTCTTCAGATTTGCAACTGTCATTTGCATATCAATTTAAATGCTAATTTCTCAGTAAAAAATGAACAAAATAGCCATACAACTGCATTGCTGGACTTAAAAGAGCTACATGTACATATACAGTGAATAGTATGGAGGAAGAAATATTGCTGGAAGATTCCTTTTAAAGTAATGGACTGTCATTTCTCCTTACTTCATTGAGTGGTTCTTGCCATATTCTGACTTTGAACAGTTGTTGAAAGGTCACAGCACCGTGTGGAGCTGTGCACCGAAACTGCCTCTGCAAAACACACCTGAAGATCGCAAACACTTTCTGAAGGCTTGTGATTCTATCATTGAAAATTTGAAGAGGCATGCCTTATCATTGGAAAGCATTCCAGTAGATTCCTAATGAAGTTTCTTCAGAAAAAGCCAAGGGTGTGTAAAGCTGTCATCAGAGCAAAAGGGGGTACTTTGACGTATTCAATGACTAGAGCATGTGCAGTTTTTGGTTTTTTTTGTTACTTTTTTTCACACATTTCTTTACTGTTAATTTCATGTCTTCATTCTTGGTTTTGCTTGCATCAATCTGGATCTACAATAGCTTATTTCTCACCTTGTAGCCATGCTTCGTTATAAACTTGTCTAATATGATTTAAATGCTATTTCCTTATAAATTAACCCTAGAATGGCAAGTAAATAGCATTTTCGTAGGTGACAAGTTCCCTTTAAAACATTAAAGACAGTGAAAATATATTAGGCCAAGTAATGTAGTGATAAGTTGTTTACTATAGAAAATGGACAATCTTTAATTTCCATATATTTATTACGGTATATCATAAAGCAATATGTAGCAATTTCTATATTGTAGCTAGCAAAATAAAAAAAAGTTTTAGTCTCTTGCTGATTGCTTTCCTTAGAAAACAAATTTATAGATATCTGCTGCCATCATGTGGTAAACAGAAAATATAAAAATGCCTTTAACAAAAGGCAATAAACACTATTATTTTAAATACTGAAATACTTTTGTTATTAAGAACATAATACACAGTTAGGTACAATTTTTGCTTAGACTTATAAAATTGCTCCATAAATACACAACTGTAGCAGCCTTGTTTTCCACAATATTCCTTATCCTGTTTTTATTGATTGGGTTACATGAAATCTTATTATCTAAAACAAGTAATAGTAGAATGTAAGTCCGCAAGGATAGGGTCCTCTCCCCTCTGTACCAGGCTGTCACTGTAAACTTGTTTACTGTAAACAATATCTATAACTCTGTATGTAACCCATTCTCATGTACAGCACCATGGAATTAATGGTGCTATATAAATAATAATAATCATAATAATAACAGTTTATATCCCTCAATGGCTCAAATAATCTGCTAGGAGTGAACCTCTGCAGAGATCTTAAGCCAACGTGAATGAAACATCATTGATAACTATATATGTCTGACGTTATAAATCATAAGTGCAAATAATCAGCAATTTTATAACTGCTTCTGCCTGCCATAGAAGCTCTAGTGACCTCAATACATATTATACAGCCATATGTGAAGAACATTTATATGGTATTTATGATGAGGGTATACTTGGCTATCATGAAAGTCTTTTTTTCAGATCTGCTGCAGAACATACGTCGGGTACACACTAATTAGGCAAGTGAGCATTTTGACATTATCATTATTTATATGCAGATTCTCCAAGTTGTTTAAAGTTGAATGCTTATTGGATGAAGCAGATCAGATGATGTGCATTTGATAAATGAGGGCGGCTGTGGCTAAGGTTATCTGCACCCTTCATGAACATGTTCAGATTTATTAAGTATCTCTTCCTCAGGTAAAATAAACCATAAAGGAGATTTAACTGACTCTGAAAAGTCAACGATTGCTAGAAGCCTTAACCCCTTTCTGACATCGGACGTACTATCCCGTCGAGGTGGGGTGGGCCCGTATGACCACCCACGGGATAGTACGTCCAGCGCGATCGGCCGCGTTCACGGGGGGAGCGCGGCCGATCGCGGCCGGGTGTCAGCTGACTATCGCAGCTGACATTCGGCACTATGTGCCAGGAGTGGTCATGGACTGCCCCCGGCACATTAACCCCCGGCACACTGCAATCAAACATGATCGCAGTGTTCCGGCGGTATAGGGAAGCATCGCGCAGGGAGGGGGCTCCCTGCGGGCTTCCCTGAGACCCCCGGAGCAACGCGATGTAATCGCGTTGCTCCGAGGGTCTCTTACCTTCTCCTCCCTGCAGCAGGCCCGGATCCAAGATGGCCACGGCATCCGGGTCTTGCAGGGAGGTGGCTTCACTGCGCATGCTCAGAGCAGGTGCCGGGAAGCCTCCAGGAGCTGTGCACGTCAGATCGCCGATCTGACACAGTGCACAACAAAGTGTCAGATCGGAGATCTTACATTATAACATCATGCCCCCCCCCCCCCCTGGGGCAATGTTATAGTGTAAAAAAAAAAAAAATTCACATGTGAAAAAAAAAAAATTCCAATAAAAAATGCAAATAAATATATATATATTGTTCCTATAAATACATTTCAATATCTAAATAAATAAAAAAAACAATAAAAGTACACATATTTAGTATCGCCGCATCCGTAGAGACCTGACCTATAAAACTGTCCCACTAGTTAACCCCTTCATTGAACACCGTAAAAAAAAAAAAAACGAGGCAAAAAAACAACGCTTTATTATCATACCGCCAAATAAAAAGTGGAATAACACGCGATCAAAAAGACGGATATAAATAACCATGGTACCGCTGAAAACGTCATCTTGTCCCACAAAAAACGAGCTGCCATACAGCGTCATCAAAGAAAAAATAAAAAAGTTATAGTCCTCAGAATGAAGTGATGCAAAAATAATAATTTTTTCTATTAAATAGTTTTTATGGTATAAAAGCACCAAAATATAAAAAAATGATATAAATGAGGTATCACTGTAATCATACTGACCCGAAGAATAAAACTGCTTTATCCATTTTACCAAACGCAGAACGGTATAAACGCCTCCCCCAAAAGAAATTCATGAATTGCTGGTTTTTGGTCATTCTGCCTCACAAAAATCGGAATAAAAATCGATCAAAAAATGTAATGTGCCCGAAAATGTAACAAATAAAAACATCACCTCGTCCCACAAAAAACAAGACCTCACATGACTCTGTGGACCAAAATATGGAAAAATTATAGCTCTCAAAATGTGGTAATGCAAAAAATATTTTTTGCAATAAAAAGCGTCTTTCAGTGTGTGACGGCTGAAAATCATAAAAATCCGCTAAAAACCCGCTATAAAAGTAAATCAAACCCCCCTTCATCACCCCCTTAGTTAGCGAAAAAAAAAAAAATTAAAAAAATGTATTTATTTCCATTTTCCCATTAGGGTTAGGGCTAGGGTTAGGGCTAGGGTTAAGGCTAGGGTTAGGGTTAGGGTTAGTGATAGGGCTAGGGTTAGGGCTAGGGTTAGGGCTAGGATTAGGGTTAGGGCTAGGATTAGGGTTAGGGATAGGGTTAGGGCTAGGGTTAGGGCTAGGGTTAGGGCTAGGGTTAAGGCTACAGTTAGGGTGGGGGCTAAAGTTAGGGTTAGGGTTTGGATTACATTTACGGTTGGGATTAGGGTTGGGATTAGAGTTAGGGGTGTGTCAGGGTTAGGGGTGTGGTTAGGGTTACCTTTGGGATTAGGGTTAGGGATGTCTTTGGATTAGGGTTTCAGTTATAATTGGGGGTTTTCACTGTTTAGGCACATCAGGGGCTCCCCAAACGCGACATGGCGTCCGATCTCAATTCCAGCCAATTCTGCATTGAAAAAGTAAAACAGTGCTCCTTCCCTTCCGAGCTCTCCCGTGTGCCCAAACAGGGGTTTACCCCCACATATGGGGTATCAGCGTACTAAGGACACATTGGACAACAACTTTTCGTGTCCAATTTTTCCTGTTACCCTTGGGAAAATACAAAACTGGGGGCTAAAAAATAATTATTGTGGAAAAAAAAGGATTTTTTATTTTCACAGCTCTGCATTATGAACTGTAGTGAAACACTTGGGGGTTCAAAGCTCTCACAACACATCTAGATGAGTTCCTTAGGGGGTCTACTTTCCAAAATGGTGTCACTTGTGGGGGGTTTCAATGTTTAGGCACATCAGTGGCTCTCCAAACGCAATGTGACACCTGCAGACCAATCCATCTAAGTCTGCATTCCAAATGACGCTCCTTCCCTTCCGAGCTCTGCCATGCGCTCAAACGGTGGTTCCCCCCCACATATGGGGTATCAGCGTACTCAGGACAAATTGGACAACAAGGTTTGGGGTCTAATTTCAACTGTTACCCTTGGAAAAATACAAAACTGGGGGCTAAAAAATAATTTTTGTGGAAAAAAAAATATTTTTTATTTTCACGGCTCTGCATTATGAACTGTAGTGAAACACTTGGGGGTTAAAGCTCTCACAACACATCTAGATGAGTTCATTAGGGGGTCTACTTTCCAAAATGTGTCACTTGTGGGGGGTTTCAATGTTTAGGCACATCAGTGGCTCTCCAAACGCAACATGGCGTGCCATCTCAATTCCAGTCAATTTTGCATTGAAAAGTCAAATGGTGCTCCTTCCCTTCCGAGCTCTCCCTTGCACCCAAACAGTGGTTTACCCCCACATATGGGGTATCATCGTACTCAGGATAAATTGTCCAACAATTTCAGTGTCCAATTTCTTCTCTTACCCTTGGGAAAATAAAAACTTGGGGGTGAAAAGTTCATTTTTGTGAAAAAATATGATTTTTTTATTTTTACGGCTCTGCATTATAAACTTCTGTGAATCACTTAATGGGTCAAAGTGCTCACCACACATCTAGACAAGTTCCTTAGGGGGTCTACTTTCCAAAATAGTGTCACTTGTGGGGGTTTCAATGTTTAGGCACATCAGGGGCTCTCCAAACGCAACATGGCGTCCCATCTCAATTCCAGTCAATTTTGCATTGAAAAGTCAAATGGCGCTCCTTCGCTTCCGAGCTCTGCCATGCGCCGAAACAGTGGTTTACTCCAACATATGGGGTATCGGCATACTCAGGACAAATTGTACAACAACTTTTGTGGTCCATTTTCTCCTGTTACCCTTGGTAAAATAAAATAAATTGGAGCTGAAGTAAATTTTTTGTGAAAAAAAGTTAAATGTCCATTTTTATTTAAACATTCAAAAAATTCCTGTGAAACACCTGAAGGGTTAATAAACTTCTTGAATGTGGTTTTGAGCACCTTGAGGGGTGCAGTTTTTAGAATGGTGTCACACTTGGTTATTTTCTATCATATAGACCCCTCAAAATGACTTCAAATGAGATGTGGTCTCAAAAAAAATGGTGTTGTAAAAATGAGAAATTGCTGGTCAAATTTTAACCCTTATAACTCCCTAACAAAAAAAAATGTTGGTTCCAAAATTGTGCTGATGTAAAGTATACATGTGGGAAATGTTACTTATTAAATATTTTGTGTGACATATCTCTGTGATTTTATTGCATAAAAATTCAAATTTGGAAAATTGCGAAATTTTCAAAATTGTCACCAAATTTCTGTTTTTTTCACAAATAAACGCAGGTAATATCAAATAAATTTTTATCACTATCATGAAGTACAATATGTCTTGAGAAAACAATGTCAGAATCACTGAGATCCATTGAAGCATTCCAGAGTTATAACCTCATAAAGGGACAGTGGTCAGAATTGTAAAAATTGGCCCGGTCATTAACGTGCAAACCACCCTTGGGGGTAAAGGGGTAAAAGAAGGATGCAGCATTCTTAAAATTGTTTTGATATTAGAGCCTGATCATAGAAGTATCAAAATTTTTGTTGCAAATAATCAACAGGGTCTAAAAAAACATGTTGAGTAAAAAAGGTACACATTAACTTTGGAAGATTTGAGAAGAATCAAATGTGAAACAACCGGGAACTAGTGTTGAGCATTCCGATACCGCAAGTATCGGGTATCGGCCGATACTTGCGGGTATCGGAATTCCGATACCGAGATCGGATACTTTTGTGGTATCGGGTATCGGTATCGAAACAACATTAATGTGTAAAAGAAAGAATTAAAATAAAAAATATTGCTATACTCACCTCTCCGACGCAGCCTGGACCTCACCGAGGGAACCGGCAGCGTTCTTTTCTTAAAATGCGCGCTTTTCCTTCCTTCCGTGACGTCACGGCTTCTGATTGGTCGCGTGCCGCCCATGTGGCCGCGACGCGACCAATCACAGCAAGCTGTGACGTAATTTTCAGGTCCTTCTAGGCATTCAGTATTTTAAAATTACGTTCCGGCGTTGTGATTGGTCGCGTCGCGGTCACATGGGTGACGCGACCAATCACAAGCCGTGACGTCACGGGAGGCAGGAGACGCGTGCATTTTAAAATGCGCGCGTGTCCAGCCTCCCGTGACGTCACGGCTTGTGATTGGTCGCGTCGCCCATGTGACCGCGACGCGACCAATCACAACGCCGGAACGTAATTTTAAAATCCTGAAGGACCTGAAATTACGTCACGGCTTGCTGTGATTGGTTGCGTCGCGGCCACATGGGCGACGCGACCAATCACAAGCCGTGACGTCACGGGAGGCTGGACACGCGCATTTTAAAATGCGCGCGTCTCCTGCCTCCCGTGACGTCACGGCTTGTGATTGGTCGCGTCGCCCATGTGACCGTGACGCGACCAATCACAACGCCGGAACGTAATTTTAAAATACTGAATGCCTAGAAGGACCTGAAAATTACATCACGGCTTGCTGTGATTGGTCGCGTCGCGGCCACATGGGCGGCACGCGACCAATCAGAAGCCGTGACATCACGGAAGGAAGGAAAAGCACGCATTTTAAGCAAAGAAGGCTCCCGGTTCCCTCGGTGAGGTCCAGGCTGCGTCGGAGAGGTGAGTATAGCAATATTTTTTATTTTAATTCTTTATTTTACACATTAATATGGTTCCCAGGGCCTGAAGGAGAGTTTCCTCTCCTTCAGACCCTGGGAACCATCAGGAATACCGTCCGATACATGAGTCCCATTGACTTGTATTGGTATCGGGTATCGGTATCGGATTAGATCCGATACTTTGCCGGTATCGGCCGATACTTTCCGATACCGATACTTTCAAGTATCGGACGGTATCGCTCAACACTACCGGGAACCTATTATCTTCCAGTGCTGTAATTTTCCACACTGCATCCTCCCTGAAGATAGCAGAAGTACAAGGTGTTCCATGCCCAGAGATATGGCCAAGGTAAAGAAGGCTGATACTCGACTACCACTGAACAAGAACCTAGAACAGGAACCTCTATTATACCTCTCTTTCCTATTCAATTGAATCTGTGAATCTCTGGATTACTTCCAGACTTTCTACACTGCTGCAGTTACACAACACATTACTGTCTGAATTTTTTATGCAATGTTTTAGGGCTTTCTCTTTCTATTTCTGTGAGCTACAGTAAAACAAAACTCAGTCAATACCTGTCTGTAACACAGCAGAACCCTTTGAAGGAGATGTGCTGTACAGTATGAACCTGTTTTATTTATGAAGAAAGAAGTAGAAATATTAAAGAGGCAACTAGGAGGCAAACTACTGCATCACTTGCGGTCATATCAGGTCCAAGACCGTTGATTTACAGTTTAAATTTAAATGCAAAAATGTCACTAATAAAAAATCAATAGAGAAATATGTCACTCTAAATCCATGTTCGCCTATACTAAATATAAAAAGGAATGATGTAGTGGAGTCTGATTCTCTTTAGAGCTTGAGAATAATGGGATCTTCAATATGTTATTTACTGTACAGTTATAACAATATGGTGGTAAAAAAGATGTGGATGATTGTTTTGCCAGCTTCAGTGAGATGGGGACTATTGAACTTGCCTCACAGGCATCACAAAACTTTCAAATGTTTTGCTGCAGAAATGTTAACGTACATGAGATGCCGTATTTCTCACACAATGGGCCTTCAGCCTATTAAAAAAGAATTTAGTTGGGTGCCAGACCTTCCATTGAAAGGTGAGTTGGGAACACTTAGAGGGGTGTTTCCAATTTCTCTTATTCATATTCCCCCCTCTCCTTCCTCTCCCCGCCCTTAATTCACTTTCGTAGGGAGGGGTACGGAAAAGAGTAAAATAAAACCTTTTTCCACTTTTAGAAAAAGAGAATTCAAACAAGAGAAAACAGATGGGGAAGTAGACTGAGTCAAACGCTCAAAAGAAGTGACTAAAACAGACAAATGGAGGTGTCAGGAACACTAGACAGCAAAATACTTAAAGGGAAGGTGCCGTGATCTTAATTTTTGTATTAATAATTATTGATTATACAATCAATTATTCTTAATACAAAATTAAATGTATTACTTTCATAGTTTTTTATTTATTCACGTTTACTTTTGCCACTGGAGGCCGCCATTTTCATTAGTGTGGGTGTAAGTGTCTGGGCACGACACTTGCACACCTCACTTACGGCAGCCATGGACATAGGAGCCAATGGTCGGGCTCCGACCGCATCTCTTACATTGAGGCCGCTCCTCCTGCCTCTCAGCTGTGACTTGGGCACGCCCACTGAGCTGCTACGTCACAGCTGTGGGAGGAGATCGCGGCCATTTTGTTTGCTGTGGGCTGCGATCACCGAAGTTGTTGGGGAGAAGCTGCTGGGAGCGAGGGTTTAGGGTAAGTATCTGCAGCACTAGCAGTGATCGCAGCCTGTAATTAGTAATACAGTACAGGCTGTGATCACTGCCGACCTGCACTGTCTTGCTGAAAGCTTCCTTCCTCAGTCCAGGGGCAGGAAATCACCCAGCAGCAGCGGGTCTCCCTGTACATGGAGCGTTATGTCTGCTGCTTCTCTGTGCAGCACTGATTTGTGGCTGGAGCCTGGATGTGTTGCACTTCATCACCCTGACACAGTGACTGTCGGTGCAGCCTGGAGTCCGAAGCTCCAGGTTTCTAAAAATAGAGCAATTCTCTGCAACACAGGGTCCCTGAGTGGTTACAAGGGGCGGCACCGAGGCTGGCCTGTAATGGTTAACCCTTCCCTGCCTGCTGTGCATGGTGCAGGGGGATCAGTGTGCAGACAGGCAGCAGCCTGGGGGCTTCACCTATGGATCAGGTGGTAGGTCTGCACAGTGTAAAGAGGTGGGCGGCAGCATCTGGGATGGATCCAGGGTTCTGCAGAAGGTCTGACAGCCACCCTGGCACATGTCCATCTCCTGGGAGCGCCATAATAATACTGTTCTAACACTTGGGCTATTGTTGGCACAAGGAAGCAGACCCCACAAGGAAGCAGACCCCAGGGGGTGATGACACTCCGCAAGCTCTAGCTGCTGTGTCACTGCAAGTCCCAGCATTCCAGGACTGAGCTCCTAAGTGGTGTAGTCCTGCAGCTCGTCAGGTCTCCTGCCTGATCGTCCTACTATACATTCCAGAGCAAAGGGCAGGTGGCAGCAGTCTGAGACTAGTGATCCATAGAGCAGAAGAGGAAAGACTGAGGCTGGGCCCCTCCAAGCCCCTGGGCCCTGACACTCACCCTAAGCTCACCAACACTCACCTCATGCCCCCTGACACCCACCCACCCCATACTCCCTGACACCCACCCACCCCATACTCCCTGACACCCATGTCATGCTCCCTGAAACACTCCTCAATCTCACTGACACCCCAAGCCTCGTGTCTTTCAGGACAAGCTGTGAGGATCTTCACCAGGGGCGTACATACAAATCATAGGGCGACATAGCATAAGGTCTAATTCCCCCCCCCCCAAAAAAAAAAGATAATTGTGGGGGTCACAGAAGGGCATAGCTCACAACTTTCCTGCCTTTACACAATAAATATACCGCCATATATATTTATTACATAATACTGCCATATAGGTCATACATAATGCCGCCATATATATATATATTTTATTACATAATACTCTCATAAAGACCACACATTATACCTCCATATATATATTTATTACATAGTACTGCCATATAGGTCATACATAATGCTGCCAGATATATCTATTACATAATACTGTAATATGGACCACACATAATGTTGCCATATATATTTTTAATATAATGCTGCCATATAGATCAAACATAATACTACCATATAAATCACACATGATGCCACCATATAATGTATATTTTTTACATAGCACTGCCATATAGACCACACTTGATGCCGCTAATTATTATGTGTGACCTGTATGATGGCATTATGTGATCTATATGACCTTATTATATGTGATATGTATGGTTGTATTATGTGTGATATATATGGCGGTATTATGTGTGATCTATATGGCAGTATTATCTTCAGAAAGGGGACCCATTGTAGAGTTGTTCTGGCAGAGCACCTGCACACGGGTCTCGGGTAATAAAGGGGGCAGCATGATCTCCAGTTAGGTGCAGTCAGGGGAGGGCTGGTGAGGCAGCTGAAGAGAGGGGTCTCATTTTTATCATTACTATATGGCTACATTTCCCCCCAGCGTCACCCCGGACTGCGCCTGTTGCCTCGCTTTCACACATCGCCATGACAGGATCTGAGGAGGGGAATGGGGTCTTAGCATGCAAAGTCTGGATCAGAACAGGCTTCAATCCATAGAAATGCTTCCTGGATTTCTGTGGAGCAGTCGGTCCATCCATGTGTATAAAAGACAGCGCTCTATGTACAAACTCTGGCTGCTCCACGCACTGAACATGGTGCCTCCATACACCAGCACACTGCTCTCCTGAAATACTCTGTGCTGCTGTCACCCTGCTCCCTCCACCATATGTCTCACAGAATCCTTGCTGCCTGCCATCCTCGGTTACTGTCTACTTGTTAGTATAACTCTGCAGTCACCAACAAAATGGCTGCTCACTGGGTTCCTGAATATCATCCTCTCTTATCCCTTAGCAAACACCCAGAAGGGGAGGAGAGGAGACATCACACACGTCAGCAGACTCTGCCCATAATTACTGCAGTGCAGTAATGTAAGCTAGTTGTACACTAGGTTTTTGTCAAATTTCATTAGCTGCTCCCCCCCAGTGTTTAAAAGTGGAAATGCCAAACCTTTTAAAATTATTTTTCATATTTTACTAAATTATAAACAAATGATAATATTTTTTAAGAAAATTTAAACATTAATTGTTTATATTTTTTCACTCGCTGGCAATTTTTTTTTTTTATGGCACCTTCCCTTTAACTGCTGCCGTTAAAAGGCGTATCGGTGGTCGTTAAGGGGTTAAATAGCTATTGGAATCTACTGGTTTAAAGTCTGTTTTTGTAGCAATTTGAACACATTGTTTCTGAACCACCTCTAAAGCCCAAAAAACACTACTTTTTATGTTAATATGGAATATAAATGTTAGTCCCCAGTCGTTGTTGTTTGATTCTACAAATTTGGAGGTTAGTTTTTCTGTCCCTCTCCAAATGATTAATAAATCATCAATGTATCATTTGTATTAGATGACTTGGAATTAATAGATGCCAGGATCTATTGGAAATAGAATCTGCTCATGAAGAAATTTGCACTATGTTCAGTGTGCGGAGCAGCCAGGGATTTACATAGAGCACTGTCTTTTATACACATGGATGGACAGTTTGCTTGTCTGCTCCACAGAAATCCAGGAAACTTTTCTGTGGATTGATGGCCTGTTCTTATCCAGACTTTGCATGCAAAGACCCCATTCCCATCCTCAGATCCTGTCTTCTCCATCCTGTCCTGGCAATGTGTGAAAGCAAGACGACAGGCGCCATCCGGGGTGACGCTGGGAAGGAAATGTAGCCATATAGTAACGATAAACATGAGATGCCTCTCTTCAGCTGCCTCACCAGACCACCCCTGACTGCACCTAACTGGAGGTCATGCTGCCCCTCTATTACCCCAGACCCGTGTGCAGCTGCTCAACCAGAACAACCCTATAATGGGTCCCCTTTATGAAGATAATACTGCCATAGTGTTCTCACATAATATCGCCATATATATCACACATAATACTGTCCTATAGTTCTCACATAATACAATCATATAGATTGCAAATAACGATGCCATAGTTTTCTCATATAATACCGCCATATAGATCTCACATAATACCGCCATATAGATCACACATAATATCGCCATATAGATCACTCATAATACCACCATATAGATCTCACATAATACCGCTATATAGAGCACACATAATACTGTCCTATAGTTCTCACATAATACCATCATATAGATCGCAAATAACGACGCCATAGTGTTCTCACATAATACCGACATATAGATCTCACATAATACCGCCATATAGAGCACACATAATACTGCCATATAGAGCACACATACCACCATATTAATCTCACATAATACCACCAGTGTTCTCACATAATACCGCCATATAGAGCACACATAATACCGCTATATAGAGCACACATAATACCGCCATATAGAGCACACATAATACCTCCATATAGAGCACATAATACTGCCATATACTTCACACATAATACCGCCATATAGATCTCACATAATACCGCCATATAGATCACACATAATATCGCCATATAGATCACTCATAATACCGCCATATAGATCTCACATAATACCGCCATATAGAGCACACATAATACTGTCCTATAGTTCTCACATAATACAATCATATAGATCGCAAATAACGACGCCATAGTGTTCTCACATAATACCGACATATAGATCTCACATAATACTGCCATATAGAGCACACATAATACTGCCATATAGAGCACACATAATACCACCATATTGATCTCACATACCACCAGTGTTCTCACATAATACCGCCATATAGAGCACACATAATACCGCCATATAGAGCACACATAATACCGCCATATAAAGCACACATAATACCGCCATATAGAGCACACATAATACCGCCATATATAGCACACATAATACCGCCATATAGAGCACACATAATACCTCCATATACAGCATATAATACTGCCATATACTTCACACATAATACCGCCATATAGATCTCACATAATACCCCCAGTGTTCTCACATAATACCGCCATATAGATCACACATAATACTGCCATATACTTCTCACATAACGACGCCATATAGATCTCACATAATACCGCCATATAGATCACACATAAAGGGGGAGAGGAGTGCATAGGAGAGGAATGGATACACAGCTCATCAGTCAGTATCACACAGGACAGTATTAGATACACAGCTCAGTCAGTATCATACAGGATAGGATTAGATACATGGCTCAGCCATCAGTATCACAAAGGATAGCATTAGATACACAGCTCAGCAGTCAATATCACACAGGGGAGGATTAGATACACATCTCAGCACAGTAACACACAGAATAGGATTAGATACACGGCTCAGCAGACAGTATCACACAGGATAGGATTAGATACACGGCTCAGCAGACAGTATCACACAGGATAGGATTAGATACACGGCTCAGCAGACAGTATCACACAGGAGAGGATTAGATACACAGCTCAGTCAGTATCACACAGGATAGGATTAGATACATGACTCAGCAGACAGCATCAAACAGGAGAGGATTAGATACACAGCTCAGTCAGTATCACATAGGATTAGATGCATGGCTCAGCAGACAGTATTACACAGGAGAGGATTGGATACACAGCTCAGTCAGTATCACATAGGATTAGATATATGGCTCAGCAGACAGTATCACACGAGCAGATTAGATACACGGCTCAGCAGTCAGTATCACACAGGAGAGGATTAGATACACGGCTCAGTCAGTATCACACAGGAGAGGATTAGATACACGGATCAGCAGACAGTATCACACAGGATAGGATTAGATACACAGCTCAGTCAGTATCACATAGGATTAGATGCATGGCTCAGCAGACAGTATTACACAGGAGAGGATTAGATACACATCTCAGCAAAATATCACACAGGAGAGGATTAGATACACAGCTCAGTCAGTATCACACAGGATAGGATTAGATGCATGGCTCAGCAGACAGTATCAAACAGGAGAGGATTAGATACACAGCTCAGCACAGTAACACACATGAGAGGAGATAACTGCTCAGAGTCAGCATCACAAAGGATAGGATTAGATTGCCTCTCCCCCTCCCCACTGATACTTACTTCATGGCTCCCTGCTGAGTCCTTTCTCCCTCCCGTCCTTGGTCTCCTCCTTCTCCTATAACCGCAGGGCTCCTGGGATTATACTGGGAAACTGGAGCTCACAGATGCACTGTGAGCTCCAGGAAGATGGCGCCGATCTCCTGCCTCTGCTGTGATGTGGACAGATCAGGGTGCGTGGCCAGATGACAGCAGCACAATGAAAACTATAGGGTCGGACGCCGACTGCAGACGTCTATGCCCAGGGCTGCCGTATTTGCAGGGTGTAAGTGTCGTGCAGCTACACTTACACTCCTGCAAAGCAAAATGGCGGCGCCCAGTGGCTGAAAAAATAATTAATAATAAAAAAAATGTTAAAGTTAAAAAATGTAAATTTGTATTAAAAATAATTGTTTATATAAGCAATCATTTTTAATACAAAAAAATAAAATGCGGCACCTTCCCTTTAAGGGTACTTAAACCACAGCGCCGTTAATTAACGGTGCTGTGGAAAAAGTGAATAGCATCCCCAGAGTCAGATTTTCCCGGAGATCTCGGTTACCGGGGGTAGCCAAGACCCCAGAGAACATGATTCGGGGGTTCTTTACTGACCCCCGGGTTGCGTTCGCCGGTAATTAACCGTTCACCGGCAGTCGCAAAAAAACCCAGCGATTTCCCATTTAATTTCTCTGTCCTCCGATGTGATCGCACATCAGAGGACAGAGAAATGGGGTCCCCGATCGCCCCGCAATACTCCCCTGTCTCCCCCGGTGCTACTCGTTGCTCCCGATGGGCGCCGCCATCTTGTTCTGGCCAAAAAATGGCGGGCGCATGCGCAGTGGACCCGCCGGCTGGCACCCGGAAGATCTTTGGGGTCTTGGCTGCCGGGGGTAGCCGAGACCCCAAAGAACATGATCGGGGTCGGTTTTTATAGACCCCTGTTTTGCGATCGCCGTTAATTAACTGTTTACTGGCGACCGCAAAAAAAAAAAAAAAGCGGTGTGCCATTCTCTGTCCTCTGATGTGATCGCACATCAGAGGACATAGAAATAAGGGGATTCGGGGACCCTGTTATACTTACCGGTGTCCCTGGGTCCTCATGCGTCCCCTCCTGCCCGCTGGCTTCTTCATCCGGTAAGAAAATGTCGGGCGCATGCGCAGGGTTGGGGCTAAATTTAGGGTTAGGGTTTGGGCTTAATTTAGGGTTAGGGTTAGGGTTGGGGCTAAATTTAGGGTTAGGGCTAGGGTTAGGGCTAGGGTTAGGATTGGGGCTAAAGTTAGGGCTAGGGTTGCGGCTAAAGTTTGGGTTAGAGTTGGGATTAGGGTTAGGGTTTGAATTAGGGTTGGCATTAGGGTTACGTTTGGGATTAGGGTTAGGTGTGGGATTAGGGTTAGGGGTGTATTGGGATTAGGGTTAGGTTTGAGGTTAGGGTTGAGATTAGGATTAGAGGTGTGTTGGATTTAGGGTTTTGATTAGGGTTACGGTTAGTGTTGAGATTAGGGTTGTTTTGGGGTTAGGGTTGTGATTATCGTTAGGGTTGTGATTAGGATTATGGATCGGGTTGGGATTAGGGTTAGGGGTGTGTTGGGGTTAGGGTTGGAGTTAGAATTGAGGGGTTTCCACTGTTTCGGTACATCAGGGGGTCTCCAAACACGACAGCCAATTTTGAGCTCAAAAAGTCAAATGGTGCTCCCTCCCTTCTGAGCTCTGCCGTGCGCCCAAACAGTGGTTTACCCCCACATATGGGGCATCAGCGTACTCGGGATACATTGGACAACAACTTTTGTGGTTTTGTGGTCCAATTTCTCCTGTTACCTTTGTGAAAATAAAAACTTGGAGGCTAAAAAATCTTTTTTGTGGAAAAAAAATATTTTTTATTTTCACGAATCTGCATTATAAACTTCTGTGAAGCACTTGGGCATTCAAGGTTCTCACCACACATCTAGATAAGTTCCTTGGGGGGCCTAGTTTCCAAAATAGGGTCACTTGTGGGGGGTTTCTACTGTTTAGGTGCATCAGGGGCTCTGCAAACGCAACATAACGCCCGTGGACCATTCCATTTAAGTCTGCATTTTAAAACGTCAGTACTTCCCTTCCGAGCCTCGATGTTGCATAGTTACATAGTTACATAGTTATTAAGGTTGAAAGAAGACTTTAAGTCCATCTAGTTCAACCCATAGCCTAAGCTAACATGCCCTAACATGTTGATCCAGAGGAAGGCAAAAAAAAAACATGTGGCAAAGAGTAAGCTCCACATTGGGGAAAATAATTCCTTCCCGACTCCACCTATGGCAATCAGACTAGTTCCCTGGATCAACACCCTATCAAGGAATCTAGTGTATATACCCTGTAACATTATACTTTTCAAGAAAGGCATCCAGTCCCCTCTTAAATTTAAATAACGAATCACTCATTACAACATCATACGGCAGAGAGTTCCATAGTCTCACTGCTCTTACAGTAAAGAATCCGCGTCTGTTATTATGCTTATAAAGTCACAGATGATTGGCCTCGGGGAGACCAAAACATCCAACACCGCAGAGACACCATCATGTGTTTCTCAACTCAGTGATCCAGAACACTTCCCCC
Source organism: Ranitomeya variabilis (assembly GCF_051348905.1). Classification (NCBI taxonomy): domain Eukaryota; kingdom Metazoa; phylum Chordata; class Amphibia; order Anura; family Dendrobatidae; genus Ranitomeya; species Ranitomeya variabilis. The sequence goes on from NC_135234.1 coordinate 560,548,885, forward strand.
ATCCCTTATGAGAAATATGCAAATGCATGTAGGATAGCTGCGGAGACACCATCACATGTTTCTCAACGCAAGCAGTGAATAGCCAGGCCTTTCCCCGGGAAGGAACAACCACGGGAAGGGCAGCATCCAATAAAGGAAAACATCCAATACAGGAAAACCACCTATGCCAAGCATGGTATCCATCCACAGACAGCTGTTTTGGGGTGTTTGCCCCTCATCAGTGTGGAGTAGGAATCTGGCTATTAGCAGCAGTGCCTAGTAAAAGGCTGTAAAGGCACAGATGATTGGCCTCGGGGAGACCAAAACATCCAACACCACGGAGACACCATCACGTGTTTCTCAACGCAGTAATCCAGAACACTGCCCCCATCCCTTATGGGAAATATGCAAATGCATGTAGGATAGCTGCAGAGACACCATCACGTGTTTCTCAACGCAAGCAGTGAATAGCCAGGCCTTTTCCCGGGAAGGAACAACCACGGGAAGGGCAGCATCCAATAAAGGAAAACATCCAATACAGGAAAACCACCTATGCCAAGCATGGTATCCATCCCCAGACAGCTGTTTCGGGGTGTTTGCCCCTCATCAGTGTGGAGTAGGAATCTGGCTATTAGCAGCAGTGCCTAGTAAAAGGCTGTAAAGGCACAGATGATTGGCCTCGGGGAGACCAAAACATCCAACACCGCGGAGACACCATCACGTGTTTCTCAAAGCAGTGATCCAGAACACTGCCCCCATCCCTTATGGGAAATATGCAAATGCATGTAGGATAGCTGCGGAGACACCATCACGTGTTTCTCAACGCAAGCAGTGAATAGCCAGGCCTTTCCCCGGGAAGGAACAACCACGGGAAGGGCAGCATCCAATAAAGGAAAACATCCAATACAGGAAAACCACCTATGCCAAGCATGGTATCCATCCACAGACAGCTTTTTTTTTTTTTCTTTTTCCCTCAGATGGGAAGTTCCACAGTCAGGTAGCCAAAACTATAAGGAACTCATGTCCCAAAACAGCGTGCCACATACTTAGTGCAACCGCCATTCCCATCATCATTGGAAAACACACAAAACATTTTTTTATTAACAACCAAAAAAACACTTCAAGATACATTAACAAAATGTTTCCACTTTTTAGTCTTCCAAATTCCCTCTGCATCCACCTCCCGTCTCCTCCTCTGATCACACACAAAGCAAAAATACAATTTTCCCAAAATAATTTTTATACAGTCTTTAACCTCAATATCCTTCCTTTTAAACACATACACATTCCTCACATCCCACAAAACCTCCTTTATACATGCCATCATCAACCACAATACTCTCTCCTTCTCCCCACACATACCCAATCCAAACATAAAAAGCTCAAAAAACAACAGATTCACCTCACACAGCTCCTTACACAAACGACCCAGACCTGCAATCACACTTCTAGCATACTGACAATTCCAAAACAAATGCACCACACTCTCACTCCCACCACATCCACTCCTCGGACACCTCTCACTCCTCACTAAACCCCGTTTTTTGAGAAACTCCCTCACCGCAACACCCCATGCAATGACTGCCATACAATCTCACTCTGCCTATTTGTCATACCATTCACACGTACCTTCTTCCATACTTTCTGCACATCATCCCCTCTTACCATTTTAAAATCTGGCAAGAACAGCCTATGGGCTCGTCCTACAATAATGTCACATTCCATCTCTCTACATTCAATCATCTTATATACAGCTTTCTTCTTTTCTAACAATCTCACATCCACATCACACAGTTCATACTTCACTAGAAATTTGTAAACCCACACATACCACACAGGAACCTCAAAAGCCACTGGGCTCCTAAGATCTCTTTCACGCCATTTCAAATGAAACAAGATATTTCCAAACAAAAACCTGCACATACATGCATACTTCCCATCCATCCTAATCACACCTAGTACAAACACCATAATATTCACGCCGAAAAAAACATTCAAATTTGGGAAACCCAGTCCGCCTTATCCAAACTCTTCATAACAATCTCTCTCCTCGCACGCTCCATACATGAACCCCCAAAAAAGACAAACAAAACCCTATTTAATCTTCTAATACACATGTAGCTTGGTGGAAAAACCATCGCAACATACAAAAAAATAGGTAACACAACACTCTTAATAACTAAAATTTTACCAAAAAATGTAAGATCCCTCAAACTCCAAAAATTAAACTTACGCTCCACTCTCTCTTTCACATCCACCCAGCTTTCCTCTCGATCCAATTTCTCTGAAAATTTCACACCCAAAACCTTTATCGATCCACTCACCACATTCACTCCAACATCATCGCTCAGACTCCTTCCCCCAAAATTCTTACACTCACTCTTCTCCCAATTCACTTTAAAAGCAGATGCTCCACAAAAAATAGAAACCAACAACTTCACACGCCGTACCGAACACTCTGAATCACACAGCACACACACATCATCCATATAGCCACTCATCTTCCATTCTCTCCCCCCACCCCCGGATACTTGCACACCCCGAATCACCTTATCTTTTCTTAACAAACATAACAAAGGCTCAATTGCACAAATAAAAATGATAGGGGACAAAGGACACCCCTGCGGAACACCCGAAAATACATTTACTCTCCTCCCCACATTTCCATTCAACAACACACAACTGTAAATATTCTTATACAAACTTCTCACTCTCTCAACAAACTCAGAAGGAAAACCCATCTTCACCAACACACTAAACAAAAAACCATGCGCCAATCTATCATACGCCTTCTCAAAATCCAAACTCAACACATACACCCCTTTCTTATGATTCATGCAGTCCCACAAACAATCTCTCAACATACACAAACTTCCATGTATTGATCTTCCAGGTACCGCACAACATTGGTCCTCTCCCACCACACTTCCAACCACGCCACGCATCCTGTTAGCAAAAGTTTCGCATAAATCTTATAATCACAATTCAGCAATGTGATCGGCCTCCAATTTTTTAGATTTTTCAAATCACCTTTTTTGGCAATAACACAACCACCCCTGCACGCATACCATTTGCCACCTCTGCATTCGCCCACATATACTTTCATACATCCACAAAATCCTTCCCAATCACATCCCACATCACCCGATAAAATTCCACCGGTAGACCATCCTCCCCCGGCGTTTTATTCAGCGCCATACTGCACACCACCTTCCATACTTCTTCACCCATCACATCACCCATCAAACTTTCCCTTTCTATCCTATTCAAACTATTTTCCAAAACACTCAACACCTCACCCTCCAAACCTTCATCCCTCCATTTCACAGCATACAAATCATCATAAGACTTTGCCACTTCCTCACACAAGTCCGCGCCACTAACTTCATTTCCATCCATCCCATTCAAAACACTCATACTCTGTCTCTTCCCAAAAACTTTCTTAAAGAAAAACCGTGAACACTTCTCATTCTTCTCCAAATTCTCTAATTTGGCCCTATACACAATACTCCTCCCTCTTTCTAACAAAAAATAATTCACTTTTTTCACTTTCACTAAATCTTCACTCACATCCATCCCTCCCGCCCTCAACTTATACAACAAACTCAATCTTGCATTTAAAAAAAACAAACCTTTCTCTCTTTGCAGCCGCACACTTGTACCCGAGTTTTTTTTTAAAAACTCTTGGTTTTCCATTTAACCCAATCCCACCATTCACACACATTTCTGAAATCACTCCTGCACCCACACCACTCTGCATAATGTCTTTCATACTCCTCTCTCACCCCCTTCCTTCCAGCAAACTCACATTCAACTTCCACACACCTTTCCCAGCCACCTCATTAACATGCAAATCCAACTCATACTTCATACACACATGATCCGAAAAAAACACCCTCTCCTGTGCATAACTAACAGGGATCAGAGTTTTTGAAACAAAACAATAGTCCAATCTAGACTCCACCCTCCCACTGTCAGAAAAAAACGTATTTAACAACGGAGTTATCTTGCATGCCGCTGCATATCTTTTAAACCAAAATCACTCACCATATCCATTAACACTTTCCCTGATGCATCGACATTCACACTTCCCACATCACAGTTCATATCACCCACTATCACAACAGGCACTCTTCCTGGAATAAAAAACTTTATTTTTTCAAATAAAACTCTATGCTCCTGTTTATCCACAGGCACATATACATTAATAATGCAAAAACGAACATTTCTAAACTCAAAATTAGCCAACACACACCTTCCAACCTCAATCACCATATAGTCACACAAACTCAAATCATTTCCCTTCACCAAAAAACCCACACCATCATTTTTATTACAGGCACTCCCTGACCACACAGACGCACCATGAGGTCATTCACTCCCCTTCACACCATCCACAATCCCACACTCCTGCAGACAAAAAATTCCTGCATTCTGGGTTGCAAAAAAATCCAAAATGGCTGCCCGCCGCCACCTGCTGCCCGCCGCCAAAGACCCTCACATTTTGTTATATGATTACAAAACCCATCACATACACAAAAAAATACTAAAAAAAAAACAACCTACGAACATGACATTACTCAACTTACATGAAAAACACAAAAAACAAAATTTTTATTTTTTTTTTAAAGGCAAATGCTATATACAAAACCACCTAGCTACTGAAATAATAGCACATATCTACACAGCACCGCCACTGTCCTCCACCATCTGCGCTGAGCAGCTTTCAGAGCCGCTGACCTCCATGCACTCCTCCACACGCGTCTTCTTCTGCCCAACCTTCCTCTGGGGCCCTCCACCTTCATCACAGATTTCCCCACCACCCTCCCTGGGACACTTTCGACCTCCAGGCTCCTCTTCTGAGGAAAAAACGCCAATGCTTTCTGGATCAGAATCAAGAATCAACGACGCAGCCATCTCCTCCGCCCCAAAAGTGTCAAAATCCATCAAACCACCCAACTCCTCATCTTTGGTAACTGGGGCCTCCTTTTTTTTCTTTTTATTTTTAACCATAGCACGCTCTTCTTCTTTGCAGCTCTCCAGAATAACTTGTCCTCCAGCTCCTCCTTCCTCCTTTCAGCCTCCTTGTCCTCCTGCCGTCTATCCCGCCATCTCTCCACCTGTCTGTGGATGCTGCCCTTCCCGTGGTTATTCCTTCCCGGGGAAAGGCCTGGCTATTCACTGCTTGCATTGAGAAACACGTGATGAAGTCTCTGCAGCTATCCTACATGCATTTGCATATTTCCCATAAGGGATGGGGGCAGTGTTCTGGATCACTGCTTTGAGAAACACGTGATGGTGTCTCCGCGGTGTTGGATGTTTTGGTCTCCCCGAGGCCAATCATCTGTGCCTTTACAGCCTTTTACTAGGCACTGCTGCTAATAGCCAGATTCTTACTCCACACTGATGAGGGGCAAACACCCCGAAACAGCTGTCTGTGGATGGATACCATGCTTGGCATAGGTGGTTTTCCTGTATTGGATGTTTTCCTTTATTGGATGCTGCCCTTCCCGTGGTTGTTCCTTCCCGGGGAAAGGCCTGGCTATTCACTGCTTGCGTTGAGAAACACGTGATGGTGTCTCCGCAGCTATCCTACATGTTATTATGCTTAAACCTTCTTTCCTCCAGACGTAGAGGATGCCCCCTTGTCCCCGTCTCAGGTCTATGATTAAAAAGATCATCAGAAAGGTCTTTGTACTGTCCTCTCATATATTTATACATTAAAATAAGATCACCCCTTAGTATTCGTTTTTCCAAACTAAACAGCCCCCCCAGTCCTCTAATAACTTGGTCGCTCTTCTCTGCACCCGCTCTAGTTCAGCTATGTCTTTCTTATACACTAGAGACCAGAACTGTGCACAGTATTCTAAGTGTGGTCGAACTAGTGACTTGTATAGAGGTAAAATTATGTTCTCCTCATGAGAATCTATGCCTCTTTTAATGCATCCCATTATTTTATTTGCCTTTGTAGCAGCTGCCTGACACTGGCCACTGAATGTGAGTTTGTCATCCACCCATACACCCAGGTCTTTTTCATTGACAGTTTTGCCCAGAGTTTTAGAATTAAGCACATAGTTATACATCTTATTACTTCTACCCAAGTGCATGACCTTACATTTATTCCCATTAAAGCTCATTTGCCATTTATCAGCCCAAGCTTCTAGTTTACATAAATCATCCTGTAATATAAAATTTCCTCCCCTGTATTGATTACCCTGCAGAGTTTAGTGTCATCTGCAAATATTGAAATTCTACTCTGAATGCCCCCTACAAGGTCCTTAATAAATATGTTAAAAAGAAGAGGGCCCAATACTGACCCCTGTGGTACCCCACTGCTAACCGCGACCCAGTCCGAGTGTGCTCCATTAATAACCACACTTTGTTTCCTATCCCTGAGCCAGCTCTTAACCCACTTACACATATTTTCCCCTATCCCCATTATTCTCATTTTATGTATCAACCTTTTGTGTGGCACCGTATCAAAAGCTTTTGAAAAGTCCATATACACTACATCTACTGGGTTCCCTTGGTCCAGTCCGGAACTTACCGCTTCATAGAAGCTGATCAAATTAGTCTGACATGAACGGACCCTAGTAAACCCGTGCTGATACTGGGTCATGAGGTTATTCCTCTTCAGATACTCCAGTATAGCATCCCTTAGAATGCCCTCCAGGATTTTACCCACAGTAGAGGTTAAGCTTACTGGCCTATAATTTCCGAGTGCAGTTTTTGTCCCCTTTTTGAATATTGGCACAACATTTGCTATACGCCAGTCCTGTGGTACAGACCCTGTTATTATGGACTCTTTAAAGATTAAAAATAATGGTCTATCAATGACTGTACTTAGTTCCTGCAGTACTCGGGGGTGTATCCCATCCGGGCCCGGAGATTTGTAAATTTTAGTGATTTTTAGACGCCGCCGTACTTCCTGCTGGGTTAAGCAGGTGACACTTAATGGGGAATTTGTGTTATCACTGATCATATTGTCTGCCATGGGATTTTGTTGTGTAAATACTGATGAAAAAAAGTCATTTAGCATATTGGCTTTTTCCTCATCCTTATCCACCATTTCCCCCAGATTATTTTTAAGGGGGCCAACACTTTCATTTTTTAGTTTCTTACTATTTATGTAGTTAAAGAATATTTTGGGATTATTTTTACTCTCTCTGGCAAAGAGTCTCTCTGTCTCAATTTTTTCTGCCCTGATTTGCTTTTTACAGAATTTATTTAATGTTCTGTATTTATTTAATGCCTCATCACTACCTACTTCCTTTAATTCTCTAAATGCTTTCTTTTTGTCACTTATTGCACCCCTTACAGCTCTATTTAGCCATATGTGTGCCCAAACAGTGGTCCCCCCACACATGGCATATCAGCATACTCAGGACAAATTGGACAACAACTCTTGGGGTCCAATTTCTCCTGTTACCCTTGTGAAAGTAAAAATTTGGGGGTGAAAAGATCATTTTTGTGGAAAAAATATGATTTTTTTATTTTCATGGCTCTACATTATAAACTTATGTGAAGCAGTTGGGGGTTCATAGTGCTCACCACACATCTAGATAAGCTCTTTGGGGTGTCTAGTTTTCAAAATGGGGTCATTTGTGGGGGGTTCTACTGTTTAGGTACATCAGGAGCTCTGCAAATGCAACATGACGCCCGCAGACCATCACATCAAAGTCTGCATTCCAAGCGGCGCTTCTTCCCTTCTGAGCCCCGATGGGTGCCCAAACAGTGCCACCCCCACATATGGGGTATCAGCGTACTCAGGACAAATTGGTCAATAGATTTTGTGGACCAGTGTCTCCTGTTACCCTTGAGAAAATAAAAAATTGCAGGCTAAAAAATAATTTTTGAGGAAAAAAAAAGGATTTTTTATTTTCACGGCTCTACTTTATAAATTTCTGTGAAGCACTTTGGGGTTTAAAGTGCTCACCACACATCTAGATAAATTCCTTAAGGGGTCTAGTTTCAAAATGGGGTCACTTGTGGGGGGTTTCCACTGTTTAGGCACATCAGGGGCTCTCCAAACGTCACATGGCATCCGATCTCAATTCCAGCCAATTCTACATTGAAAAAGTAAAACGGCACTCCTTCTCTTCCAAGCTCTGCAGTGTGCCCAAACAGTGGTTTACTCCCACATATGGGGTATCGACGTACTCAGGAGAAATTGCACAACAACATTTATGGTTAAATTTCTGTTTTTACACTTGTGAAATTTAAAAAAAATGGTTCTGAATCAAAAAGTTTGCAAAAAAAAGTTAAATGTTCATTTTTTCCTTCCACATTGTTTCAGTTCCTGTGAAGCACATAAAGGGTTAATAAACTTCTTGAATGTGGTTCTGAGCACCTTGAGAAGTGCAGTTTTTAGAATAGTGTCAAACTTGGTTATTTTCTATCATATAGACCCCTCAAAATGACTTCAAATGTGATGTGGTCCCTAAAAAAAATGGTGTTGTAAAAATGAGAAATTGCTGGTCAAATTTTAACCCTTATAACTCCCTAACAAAAAAAATTTTGTTTCCAAAATTGTGCTGATGTAAAGTAGACATGTGGGAAATGTTATTTATTATCTATTTTTTGTGACATATCTCTCTGATTTAAGGGCATAAAAATACAAATTTTGAAAATTGCAAAATGTTAAACATTTTCGCCATATTTCTGTTTTTTTCATAAATAATCGCAAGTAATATCGAAGAAATGTTACCACTATCATGAAGTACAATATGTCACAAAAAAACAGTCTCAGAATCAGCAGGATCTGTTATAGCATTCCAGAGTTATAACCTCATAAAGTGACACTGGTCAGAATTGTAAAAATTGGCTCGGTCATTAAGTACCATATTGGCTCTGTCACTAAGGGGTTAAAGTACTTTTGTGTGCATTATATCAAATGGATATGCACTGTCCCACATAGTTAATTTTATTGCATCAGAAAAAATGCACTGGCACTGCTTACTTTAGAGAGCAAGCAACCATATCTAATAGGTTTCTTGCAAAGAAGTATCTTGAAAAAATTATTATGGATGACTTATTCAAAAAGGTTGAAACTGGGCAGCGAATAATGATTTAGAGAAATGTATAATGTATAGAAATCCTGGGAAGTGAATAAATATTGCATCAATTTTATAATTACTTTCAATAGGTATAATAAGGGAATAAAACAGATCTGAAGTAAACATTGAGGAATTCTATGCCTAGTTTCTTTTTAGAAAAATAAAAAATGCAACAACATAAAATTTGGCAATCATGTTCAGAGGTGCAAAAATTATAGAAACAATTATAGCTCCCAGTTGCCCTCATAACTCAAGAGAAAGTTCAGTAAATGAAAAAGAGATCCCTTTTTCTTATAAAAATAGAATATTTTGAATTGCTTGTGCACCAGAAATATGAATAGATCTAACATTTTTAAATCAAATACCTGCTTGAAAATTTTGAAACTGAACAATTTCTAAATTGTGTCTCCTCATTTGTCATTTACAGTATTTAATTGAGTGCTCATCTGTCCTGCAGTATGTAAGTAGGACGCAAAAACATTGATAGAGACTATATGGTGAACGGTTTGACAACTGGGCAATAAAAAGTCATTCCACAGACACTTCCAGATAAATATAAACGAATATCCATGTGGGAATTACAGTGCAGTTTTAATATACAATGTCTTTATCTGGCTGGCCTAACTGAGACCATGGAATTAGCATAGAGAAAGTTTTTCTCTTTCTCTGTTCTCTATTTTCTTTTTGAGACTTTGGGGGTATGCAAACAATGGAAAGCTGTGCTCTACTGTACCCTACTTTTTTTTGTCCCAAACAGCATATTATATTTTATCACTCAATTTTCCTCCTTAGAGAGTGTAAACTGATGTGCAAGGTGAGGTTTTTAATAGTTTATCAAGTCAATAATATAATGTCTATTTTATGAACTGTTTTTCTATGTAAATGTGCAATTATTAGTGAATTTATCTGGTTGAATAATACAACTAAGGGTACCGTCACACAGTACCATTTACATCGCTACGACGGCACGATTCGTGACGTCGCAGCGTCGTATGATTATCGCTCCAGCGTCGTAGACTGCGGTCACACGTTGCAATTACGGCGCTGGAGCGATGCCGAAGTCCCCGGGTAACCAGGGTAAGCATCGGGTTACTAAGCGCAGGGCCGCGCTTAGTAACCCGATGTTTACCGTGGTTACCAGCGTAAAAGTAAAAAAAAAAAAACCGTACATACTCACCATCTGATGTCTGTCAGGTTACTTGCCGTCTGCTTCCTGTTCTGACTGAGATCCGGCCGTACAGTGAGAGCAGAGTGCAGCGGCGACGTCACCGCTGTGATCTGCTCTCACTTTCCGGCCGGCAGACAGTCAGAGCGGAAAGCAGACGGCAAGGGACCTGACGGACATCAGATGGTGAGTATGTACGTTTTTGTTTTTTTTTAACTTTTACGCTGGTAACCACGGTAAACATCGGGTTACTAAGCGCGGCCCTGCGCTTAGTAACCCGATGTTTACCCTGGTTACCAGCGAACGCATCGCTGGATCGCTGTCACACACAACGATCCAGCGATGACAGCGGGAGATCCAGCGACGAAAGAAAGTTTCAAACGATGTGCTACGACGTACGATTCTCAGCTGGGTGCCTGATCGCAGTAGGGTGTCAGACACTGCGAGATCGTAACGATATCGCTAGAACGTCACGAATCGTGCCGTCGTAGCGATAAAAATGCCACTGTGTGACGGTACCCTAAGAAGGGATATTGTGCATATACACTGCTCAAAAAAATAAAGGGAACACTAAAATCCCACATCCTAGATATCACTGAATGAAATATTCCAGTTTTAAATCTTTATTCATTACACAGTGGAATGTGTTTAGAACAATAAAACCTAAAAATTATCAACGTAGATCACAACTAATATGCCACGGAGGTCTGGAGTTTGAATGATGCTCAAAATCAAAGTGGAAAATGAAGTTAAAGGCTGATCCAACTTCAGTGGAAATGCCTCAAGACGAGGAAATGATGCTCAGTAGTGTGTGGCCTCCACGTGCCTGTATGACCGCCCTGCAATGCCTAGGCATGCTCCTGATGAGGCAGCAGATGGTCTCCTGAGGGATCTGCTCCCAGATCTGGACTAAAGCATCCACCAACTCCTGGACAGTTTGAGGTGCAACGTGACATTGGTGGAAGGTGCGAGACATGATGTCCCAGATGTGTTCAATCGGATTCAGATCTAGGGAGTGGGCGGGCCAGTCCATGGCTTCAATGCCTTCATCTTGCAGGAACTGCTGACACACTCCAGCCACATGAGTTCTGGCATTATCCTGCATTAGGAGGAACCCAGGGCAACAGCACCAGCATATGGTCTCACAAGGGGTCTGAGGATCTCATCTCAGTACCTACTGGCAGTCAGGCTACCTCTGGTGAGCACATGGAGGGCTGTGCACCTGTCCAAAGAAATGCAACCCCACAGCATTACTGACCCACTGCCAAACCGGTCATGCTGAAGGATGTTGCAGGCAGCAAATCACTCTCCTTGGCGTCTTCAGACTCTGTCACATCTGTCACATGTGCTCAGTGTGAACCTGCTTTCATCTGTGAAGAGCACAGGGCGCCAATAGCAAATTGGCCAATCCTGGTGTTCTTTGGCAAATGCCAAGTGTCCTGCATGGTTTTAGGCTGTGAGCACAACCCCCATCTATGGATGTCGGGCACTCAGGCGATCCTCATAGAGTCGGTTTCTAACTTTTTGTGCAGACGTGCATATTTATGGCCTGCTGGAGGTCATTTTCGCTGAGGTACTGGTCCTACTGCTGGGCTGTTGCCCTTCTTCGGCCCCCTCCACATCTCCTGGTGCACTGGCCTATCTCCTGGTAGCACGTCCAGCCTCTGGACACTGCAATGACAGACACAGCAAACCTTCTTGCCACAGCTCACATTTGTGTGACATTCTGTATGAGCTGCACTAAATGAGCCACTTGTGTGGGTTGTAGAGTCCATCTCATGCTAACACGAGTGTGAATCAAAAGTGACCAAAACATCAACCAGAAAGCATTGGTACTGAGATATGGTCTGTGGTCCCCACCTGTAGAACCACTCCTTTATTGAGTGTGTCTTGATAATTGCCAATAATTTCCATCTGTTGTTTATTTCATTTGCACAACAGCATGTGAAATTGATTGTTAACAGTGTTGATTCCTAAGTGGACAGATTGATTTCACAGAAGTTTGATTAACTTGGAGTTATATTCTGTTGTTTGTGTTCCCTTTATTTTATTGAGCGGTGTATTTCAAGTGTGGTTTTAATAGTTTTACTGTATGTAAGCCTGATGAAGGCTTCTAATGATGGTTGAACTACTGTGGCTTCTCTTTTTAAATAATAATGACAACCCAAAACATCCAAATGACCCTGATTAAAAGTTCACATACCCCATTTCTTAATACCATGTATTGCCCCCTCTAACATCAATGGCAGCTTGAAGTCTTTTTTGGTAGTTGTGGATAAGGTTCTTTATTTTCTCAGATGATAAAGCTGCCCACTCTTCTTGGCAAAATGCCTCCAGTTCCTATAAATTCCTGGGTTTTCTTGCATGAACTGCGCACTAGAGATCTCCCCAGAGTGGCTCAATGATACAGTGAGACTGAGATGACCACTCCAGAACCTTCAATTTCTTCTGCTTTAGCCAATGAAAGGTCGACATGTTTTGGAAGTACGTCCTATGTGCAGCTTCTGGGCTGATGAGTGCAAATTTGCCACCAGTATTTGCTGATAATGTGCTGCATTCAATGTTCTTTGAACTTTGACCAAGTTTCCTGTGCCTTTGAAGCTAACAATTCCCAAAACATCAGCAATCCACCTCTATGCTTTACAGTAGGAATGGTATTCCTTTCATCATAGGCCTTGATGACCTCTCTCCAAATGTAGCCAATAAGTTCAATTTTGGTCTCATCACTCCAAAGTACCTTGTTTCAGAGGTTTTGAGGCTTGTCTCTGTGCTTTTTGTGTATTGTAGGCAAGATGCTTTATGGCATTTGCACAGTAATGGCTTTCTTCTGGCGACTTGACCATGCAGCCCATTTATCTTCAAGTGCCTACTTATTGTGCATCTTGAAACAGCCACACCGCTGATTTTCAGAGAGCCCTGTATTTCAGCTGATGTTATTGGTGGGTTTTTCTTTGCATCCCAAACTATTTTCCTGGCAGTTGTAGATGATATTTTTGTTGGTCTACCTGACTGTGATTTTGTTTTTTACTGAGCCTTTTTACAGAGCCCCTGATTTTCCATTTGTTAATCACAGTTTGAATGCTGCTGATAGGCATTATCAATTCCTTGTGTATGTTTTTGTATCCCTTTCCTGTTTTGTACAGTTAAACTACCTTTTCCATAAATCTGTTGATAATTATTTTTCTTTTGCCATGACTCACAATCCAGAAATGTCAGTGGCTGGATGAAAGATGCAAGAGTCTGTCTGGATCCCAGAAACTCATTCAGCTTTTATGCACACTGTCATGACTCTGACAGGATGGTTCCGCCTCCATCCTGGTCAGGTCTGGTTTAATTCTAGTCCGCCTCTCTTTGGTTCTGCGGTGGCTATTTAACCCCTTCACCCCCAAGGGTGGTTTGCACGTTAATGACCGGACCAATTTTTACAATTCTGACCACTGTCCCTTTATGAGGTTATAACTCTGGAACGCTTCAACGGATCTTGGCGATTCTGACATTGTTTTCTCGTGACATATCGTACTTCATGATAGTGGTAAAATTTCTTCGATATAAGTTGCGTTTATTTGTGAAAAAAACGAATATTTGGCGAAAATTTTGAAAATTTCGCAATTTTCCAACTTTTAATTTTTATGCCCTTAAATAACAGACATATGTCACGCAAAATACTTAATAAGTAACATTTACCACATGTCTACTTTACATCAGCACAATTTTGGAACCAAAATTTTTTTTTGTGACGGAGTTATAAGGGTTAAAAGTTGACCAGCAATTTCTCATTTTTACAACACCATTTTTTTTTAGGGACCACATCTCATTTGAAGTCATTTTGAGGGGTCTATATGATAGAAAATACCCAAGTGTGACACCATTCTAAAAACTGCACCCCTCAAGGTACTCAAAACCACTTTCAAGAAGTTTATTAACCCTTCAGGTGTTTCACAGGAATTTTTGGAATGTTTAAATAAAAATGAACATTTAACTTTTTTTCACACAAAATGTATTTCAGATCCAATTTGTTTTATTTTACCAAGGGTAACAGGAGAAAATAGACCCCAAAATTTGTTGTACAATTTGTCCTGAGTACGCTGATACCCCATATGTGGGGGTAATCCACTGTTTGGGCGCATGGCAGAGCTCGGAAGGAAAGGAGCGCCATTTGACTTTTCAATGCAAAATTGACTGGAATTGAGATGGGACGCCATGTTGCATTTGGAGAGCCCCTGATGTGCCTAAACATTGAAACCCCCCACAAGTGACACCATTTTGGAAAGTAGACCCCCTAAGGAACTTATCTAGATGTGTGGTGAGCACTTTGACCCAACAAGTGCTTCACAGAAGTTTATAATGCAGAGCCGTAAAAATAAAAAATCATATTTTTTCACAAAAATGATCTTTTCGCCCCCAATTTTTTATTTTCCCAAGGGTAAGAGAAGAAATTGGACCCCAAAAATTGTTGTGCAATTTGTCCTGAGTACGCTGATACCCCATATGTGGGTGTAAACCATTGTTTGGGCGCAGAGCAGAGCTCGGAAGGGAAGGAGCGCCATTTGACTTTTCAATGCAAAATTGACTGGAATTGAGATGGGATGTCATGTTGCGTTTGGAAAGCTCCTGATGTGCCTAAACATTGAAACCCCCCACAAGTGACACCATTTTGGAAAGTAGACCCCCTAAGGAACTTATCGAGATGTGTGGTGAGCACTTTGACCCAACAAGTGCTTCACAGAAGTTTATAATGCAGAGCCGTAAAAATAAAAAATCATATTTTTTCACAAAAATGATCTTTTCGCCCCCATTTTTTTATTTCCCCAAGGGTAAGAGAAGAAATTAGAGCACAAAAGTTGTTGTGCAATTTGTCCTGAGTACGACGATACCCCATATGTGGGGGTAAACCACTGTTTGGGCGCATAGCAGAGCTCGGAAGGGAAGGAGCGCTATTTTACTTTTCAATGCAAAATTGACTGGAATTAAGATGGGATGCCATGTTGCGTTTGCAGAGCCCCTGATGTGCCTAAACATTAAAAACCCCCACAAGTGACACCATTTTGGAAAGTAGACCCCCTAAGGAACTTATCTAGATGTGTTTTGAGAGCTTTGAACCCCCAAGTGTTTCACTACAGTTTATAACGCAGAGCCGTGAAAATAAATTCTTTTTTTTTTTCACAAAAATGATTTTTTAGCCCCCAGTTTTGTATTTTCACAAGGGTAACAGGATAAATTGGACCCTAAAATTTGTTGTCCAATTTGTCCTGAGTATGCTGATACCCGATATGTGGGGGGGAACCACTGTTTGGGCGCATGACAGAGCTCGGAAGGGAAGGAGCGCCATTTGGAATGCAGACTTAAATGGATTGGTCTGCAGGCGTCACGTTGCATTTGTAGAGCCCCTGATGTACCCAAACAGTACAAACCCCCCACAAGTGACCCCATATTGGAAACTAGACCCCCCAAGGAACTTATCTAGATGTGTTGTGAGAACTTTGAACCCCCAAGTGTTTCACTACAGTTTATAACGCAGAGCCGTGAAAATAAATTCTTTTTTTTTTTTCACAAAAATGATTTTTTAGCCCCCAGTTTTGTATTTTCACAAGGGTATCAGGATAAATTGGACCCAAAAAGTTGTTGTCTAATTTGTCCTGAGTATGCTGATACCCCATATGTGGGGGGGAACCACTGTTTGGGCGCATGACAGAGCTCGGAAGGGAAGGAGCGCCATTTGGAATGCAGACTTAAATGGATTGGTCTGCAGGCGTCACGTTGCATTTGCAGAGCCCCTGATGTACGCAAACAGTACAAACCCCCCACAATTGACCCCATATCGGAAATTAGACCCCCCAAGGAACTTATCTAGATGTGTTGTGAGAACTTTGAACCCCCAAGTGTTTCACTACAGTTTACAACGCAGAGCCGTGAAAATAAAAAATCCTTTTTTTCCCACAAAACTTATTTTTTGGCCCCCAGTTTTGTATTTTCCCAAGGGTAGCAGGAGAAATTGGACCCCAAAAGATGATGTCCAATTTGTCCTGAGTACGCTGATACCCCATATGTTGGGGTAAACCCCTGTTTGGGCACACGGGAGAGCTCGGAAGGGAAGGAGCACTGTTTTCCTTTTTCAACGCAGAATTGGCTGGAATTCAGATCGGATGCCATATCCCGTTTGGAAAGCCCCTGATGTGCCCGAACAGTGGAAACCCCCCAATTATAACTGAAACCCTAATCCAAACACACCCCTTACCCTAATCCCAACATTAACCCTAACCACTCCTCTAACCCAGACACACCCAACCCTATTCCCAACCGTAAATGTAATCCAAACCCTAACTGTAGCCCCAACCCTAGCCCCAACCCTAACCCTAGCCCTAACCCTAGCAATAACCCTAGCCCTATCACTAGCCCTAACACTAGCCGTAACACTAGCCCTAACCCTAGCCCTAACCCTAGCCCCAACTCTAGCCCTAGCCCCAACCCTAGCCCCAACCCTAGCCCTAACCCTTGTCCTAACCCTTGCCCTAACCCTAACCCTAGCCCTAACTCTAGTCCTAACTCTAGCCCTAACCCTAACCCTAATGGGAAAATGGAAATAAATACATTTTTTAATTTTTTTATTTTTCCCTAACTAAGGGGGTGATGAAGGGGGGTTTGATTTACTTTTATAGCGGGTTTTTTAGCGGATGTTTATGATTGGCAGCCGTCACACACTGAAAGACGCTTTTCATTGCAAAAAATATTTTTTGCGTTACCACATTTTGAGAGCTGTAATTTTTCCATATTTGAGTCCACAGAGTCATGTGAGATCTTGTTTTTTGCGGGATGCGTTGACGTTTTTATTGGTAACATTTTCGGACACGTGACATTTTTTGATCGCTTTTTATTCCGATTTTTGTGAGGCAGAGTGATCAAAAACCAGCTATTCATGAATTTCTTTTTGGGGAGGCGTTTATACCGTTCCGCGTTTGGTAAAATTGATAAAGCAGTTTTATTCGTCGGGTCAGTACGATTACAGCGATATCTCATTTATATAATTTTTTTAATGTTTTGGCGCTTTTATACGATAAAAACTATTTTATAGAAAAAATAATTATTTTTGCATCGCTTTATTCTCAGGACTATAACTTTTTTATTTTTTTGCTGATCATGCTGTATGGCGGCTCGTTATTTGCGGGACAGGATGACGCTTTCAGCAGTACCATGGTTATTTATATCAGTCTTTTTGATCGCGTGTTATTCCACTTTTTGTTCGGCGGTATGATAATAAAGCGTTGTTTTTTGCCTCGTTTTTTTTTTTTTTTTCTTACGGTGTTTACTGAAGGGGTTAACTAGTGGGCCAGTTTTATAGGTCGGGTCGTTACGGACGCGGCGATACTAAATATGTGTACTTTTATTGTTTTTTTTATTTTATTTAGATAAAGAAATGTATTTATGGGAATAATATATATATTTTTTTTTCATTATTTTGGAATATTTTTTTTTTTTTTTTTTTTACACATTTGGAAATTTTTTTTTTTACTTTTTTACTTTGCCCCAGGGGGGGACAATACAGATCGGTGATCTGTCAGTTTGCACAGCACTCTGACAGATCACCGATCTGAGAGAAGTGCAGGCTGCTTCACAGTGCCTGCTCTGAGCAGGCTTCTGCGAAGCCACCTCCCTCCCTGCAGGACCCGGATCCGCGGCCATCTTGGATCCGGGTCTGGAGCAGGCAGGGAGGGAGGTAAGACCCTCGCAGCAACGCGATCACATCGCGTTGCTGCGGGGAGCTCAGGGAAGCCCGCAGGGAGCCCCCTCCCTGCGCGATGCTTCCCTGCACCGCCGGCACATCGCGATCATGTTTGATCGCGGTGTGCCGGGGGTTAATGTGCCGGGGGCGGTCCGTGACCGCTCCTGGCACATAGTGCCGGATGTCAGCTGCGATATGCAGCTGACACCCGGCCGCGATCGGCCGCGCTCCCCCCGTGAGCGCGGCCGATCGCGTATGACGTACTATTCCGTCCTTGGGAAGTAGGGCCCACCCCACATGGACGGAATAGTACGTCTAATGACAGAAAGGGGTTAAGGTTGGTAGTTCCTGGGTTTGGTGTCTGTGATACTGCCATATATACTTGATTTGTGATTGCTGAACCAGGTTACCCGTCCGTAATCATTATGCCTCTGTGCGTGTGAGCTTTTGCTGTGTATGACCCGTTTTTTTTCCTGACTTTTGCCTCTGTATCCTGCATTGTATTGTCCTGTCCTTCCTGGTTATCTGATCCCTTGGCTCGTCTCGGTTTACTCTCTGTCTTATCCCTAGGTACTATGCTCTCATCTGGCTTTTGACCCTCAGCTCTCATTTTTCTACTTTTACATTCTGTGCCCTTTACTCCGCATTCTGTTGTGAATTCTGCTCTTGGGCTCCCTCCGGTGGTTGTAAGTGGTAGCGCTGCTATCTCTGAATCGCAGCATTTATCAGGTGTGTTCACTTTGTGCAATTTTGACTGGGCTATTTAGTCTTGCTTCACCCTTTAGTCAGTGCCAGTTGTCCATTGTTCCTGGAGGATTCACATCCCTGCCTGGTCTCTTCTGCTTTGCAGTTCATTTCAACAAAGATAAGTTCTGGCCTAGATTTTTGCTGTCCACATGCTGTGGCCTTATTGTTCAGTTCTTTTCCATGTTTTTGTCTTGTCCAGCTTGGTCTGTATAAGGATTTGTTTAGCCAAGCTGGTATCTCTGGAGATGCAGATATACCCTCCATATCTTTAGTTAGCTGTGGAGATTTTGTATTTTCTGTGGTGGATATTTTCTAGTGTTTTAATACTGACCGCATAGTACTCTGTCCTATCCTTTCTATTTAGCTAGAAGTGGCCTCCTTTGCTAAATTCTCATTTCAGTCTGTGTATGCTTTTTCCCTCTCCTCTCACAGTCAATATTTGTGGGGGGCTGTCTATCCTTTGGGGATTTTCTCTGAGGCAAGATAGTTTTCCCTTTTCTATCTCTAGGGGTAATTAGTCCTCCGGCTGTGTCGAGATGTCTAGGGAGCGCTAGGTACATTCCATGGCTACTTCTAGTTGCGGTGTTAAGTTCAGGGTCTGCGGTCAGTACAGGTACCACCTTCTCCAGAGTACGTCTCATGCTGCTCTTAGGCCACCAGATCATAACAGCATTCCCAGTTGCCTTCCCTGGCCACATGCACGGAGACTCCCCCCCCCTTGTTATCACGTAACTGCTTACTTTCAGGTCCTGAGCTCATTGCTTTGTCTCAGGTCATTGAGTACTGTATATGTAGAAAAGCCGTGGAGACACCATCACGTGTTTCTCAATGCAAGCAATGAATAGCCAGGTCTTTCACCGGGAAGGAACAATCACGGGAAGGGCAGCATCCAATAAATGAAAACCACCTATGCCAAAACATGTTATCCATCCGCAGAGCCAGTTTCCTACTCCACACTGATGAAGGGCAAATACCTCGAAACAGCTGTCTGTGGATGGACACCATGTTTTGGCAGGTGGTTTTTCTTTATTGGATGCTGCCCTTCCCGTGGTTGTTCCTTCCCTGTGAAACACCTGGCTATTCATTGCTTGCATTGAGAAACATGTGGTGGTGTCTCCGCGGCTTTTCTACATGCATTTGCATATTTCCCTTTAGGGATGGGGGCAGTGTTCTGGATCACTGCGTTGAGAAACACGTGATGGTGTCTCCGCAGTGTTGGATGTATGATCTCCCCGAGGTCATTCATCCTTATGTTTATGGAGTACTGTGTGACCTGTTCCTCCACTCCCTGCATTTGATCCCATGCTTCCTGATAACGCCCCCTAGGCTGCAGCAGTGATACCATCGGTGTCATTACACACACACACTGATTACATGCAAAGAGGTCACAAGTGAGGATGTTACTTTTAGGAGCCATTCAAACCCATTTATGTCAACTTCTGTGCATGTTATCAGGCAAAAATCACCAGGGTATGTAAACTTTTGATCAGAGTCATTTGGATGTTTTGGGTTCTTATTATGATTTAAAAAGAGAAACCACAGTAGTTTGACAATAAATGGCTTCACCCAACCAATAACCATGAGTGGAGAAAAAGTTTTGGCGTAATCATTCATATTCTCTGAAAAAAGGCCAATAAAGCAAAAATTCTGCCGGGGTATGTAAACTTTTGAGCACAACTTAAATAGTTCAAATGAATTTAACACCACTAATAAAAAAAAAAGTAAAAGGAAAAAAAGGGGTAGGAGAGAAGGAGAAAAGAATGTGAACTGTAGAAAAAAGTAACTTTTATTGTGTTACTTTAAATGGGTTTAAATGTTAAAATACATTGCCTGTCTCAGGTTTAACATTTACAAAAGTTTTATATTAAAAATAAGTTTTTTTTTCAGTTCATATTCTTTTCTTCTCCCTCTCTTCTTCCTCCTAATTTTTAATTTAATATTGCTATAACCCTCGTCATAGACCCAGTGTTCACAGAACACATCTAAGGGTCCGATTTTGTTACATTCGGGGATTAGGTGTGTTATTTATTGTGTAAGTTTCACTTTATGGGTTATATTTGGTCAGTATTATGTAATATATGGTTTTATGCACACATAACAATTCAATAAGGTGTAAGTCTATTGTGGATCTGATTTTACTGCCAGTTAAAATAGAATATAATATACTAGGAAGAACTTTCCACCTTATCCCACCCCTCCTTATTCCTATTTTATCTCCATGAGCTGTAAACTCTGATATACTCTCAGTATCCTACAATCACATTGAGATGCTGCAATCCCTTTTTTAGCTTTTATAAAGGATTTGATAGTTCATTCTGATTGGCTGCACTTTACCATGTAATGTCATAGATCCAAAACATAATGGGAAAGCCCACTTTGTCTTACCTAAGTCATGTCAAACTTCTGTGATTCATTAAATCTTATACAGTGCGTAAAATTGACGGCATGAATTTTTTTTTACAATTTCAAACAAATATTTTGATTTTTTTAAATGTTTTTCATAAATTACTCACCATGTTTGATATTAATACTGTTAGGTGTCGAGTTCCCACCGCTGCACAGGGGGAATCTCAAACCATGTCCGCTGTGTTCTCCCATTCTCCTCCAGCCACAGTGGAACCTACTCAGTGGAGACGTCGGTCCCAGCATCTGGTTTAAGCTGATACTGTACGAATGGTTACTGCTGCCTTTCCAGGCTCTGCCTTTGTAGCCAGCACTGATCAGCAGCAAGCAGGTATTTCTTGGACTAAGTCCTGCTTTTCCCATACTGAGCATGCCCACGGGACAACCTCCCATTGGAGGTCAGGGGTCACATGCTCAGGTCCTGTTGTGGCTCCTATTGGACCATCAGGAAGGTCCCCGAGCGCTACTGCTATAAAAGGTCCGCATGGCCGCTCTGCCATGCGCTAGTGTAAACTTATTTACTTGTATGTGTGTAGACGAATGCCTGTCGATGGATGAAAGCTCCGAATCATTCCCATCCCTAGTGTTGTTGCCTGCTCGCGAATGGTGGAAGCTACCTAACGCCAGACAGTGCTATTGTGCACATCCAGCACACAATTCAGCGTCTCTCAGCAGCGACCGCCAGTGCAGCGCCGTGCTCTTAGTGCGCTTTCCTGGCCCTGGTTAAGGTGCTTAGTGGTGTCCGCCAGAGCGGCGTTGTATGCACTATTGTGTGATAAATTATTATTATTAGTTCAGTTCTATCCCTGACACCACAGTACAGTGTCGAGCATAAGAGGTCTAGAAGAACTCTTTCCCCGTGTCTTGAGACACAGTTCTGTGACCCTTTACTTGCTCTCACTGTGCGGTATCGCGGCCCTGTGATGCAACAGGGTTCGCTTTCTTTATACCGGGTGAAGCTAACCCGTGTTAGTATTCACATTATACCACCATTTAGTCCGCCATTACCGAGCAGCAGGTGTCCTTTCTACACGGTGTACCCTGGACTGCGAACGCACCTCATATGCTCTCTAATTATTATTTGGTGCATTCCGCCAGTCCTAACAAATACTATTGAAACCTTCAACTTATTTTTATTGGTGTAACCTTCAACTGTACATATGTATGGATATATATTTAAACTAGATGGCAGCCCGATTCTAAAGAATCGGGAGTCTAGAATCCATATATACTTTATTTATTCAAATGTAAAAATAATACAATTAATAAATAATAGTAAGAAAGAACAAAAAATGGCTGCACTCACCAGCTCTTGACAATTCTTGACAGTACGGCACATTTCTGATTGGTCGCTCGCGGCAGGCGGCAACCAATCAGAAAAGTGCCGCGCACCACGAAGGCATATATCTTTGTCCACCCTGAGCGGGTGTAGGACGCTGGTGACGTCACTTATCTCCGGACATTATCTCCGGACAAAGCCACGGAAGTTGGCACAAATTGCCGGAAGTAGTATTCTAGGCAATGATATATTAGATTTTAATGTTATCAGTGTTTACCTTTGAACGTTTATATTGTATTGTCCTGTCACCAGCCATGTGTACGATTATCGGCCGAAAGCCTCTCTGGAACCAATAATCACCCCATGTAAAGGTATCTTTATAAGTTAAAGATTCAGAATACTATGACTTTTATCATATCCTGAACAGTCAAGTTTTTTTATGAACCGTTAAGGTTTTCTGGTTGAAGTAAAAAAAACTCTGAGTGTTTACAGTTTGAAACCATAAAATGTTGAAAAATTATGTCATTCTTGAGTATATCACTCAATGGTGCTCATAAACGTGTCAAATTTGATCTATAATATACTTTAATATACGTTACTTTAATCTTTAATATACTTAAGAACAGGGCCCCAGACATCACACAGGGGGTCTGAAACACCGCACAGTGGTCCAAAATATCGCTGTGCTCTGCCTGGGGCCCCATATGCTGCCTGGGGCCCCTGTGCTCTGCCTTTGGCCCCTGTGCTCTGCCTGGGGCCCCATATGCTGCCTGGGGCCCCTGTGCTCTGCCTGGGGCCCCATATGCTGCCTGGGGCCCATGTGCTCTGCCTGGGGCCCCATAGGCTGCCTGGGGCCCCTGTGCTCTACCTGGGACCACTGTGCTCTGCCTGGGGCCCCATGTTCTGCCTGGGGCCACTGTACTCTGCCTGGGGCCCCATAGGCTGCCTGGGGCCCCTTTGCTCTGCCTGAGACCACTGTGCTCTGCCTGGGGCCCCATATGCTGCCTGGGGCCCCTGTGCTCTGCCTTGGGCCACTGTGCTCTGCCTGGGGCCCCAAATGCTGCCTGGGGCCCCTGTGCTCTGCCTGGGGCCCCATATGCTGCCTGGGGCCCCTGTGCTCTGCCTGGGGCCCCTGTGCTCTGCCTGGGGCCCCATGTTCTGCCTGGGGCCACTGTGCTCTGCCTGGGGCCCCATATGCTGCCTGGGGCCCCTGTGCTCTGCCTGGGGCCCCATTTGCTGCCTGGAGCCCCTGTGCTCTGCCTGGGGTCCCTGTGCTCTGCCTGGGGCTCCATGTTCTGCCTGGGGCCCCTGTGCTCTGCCTGGGGCCACTGTGCTCTGCCTGGGACCCCTTATGCTGCCTGGGGCCCCATATGCTGCCTGGGGCCCCTGTGCTCTGCCTGGGGCCCCTGTGCTCTGCCTGGGGCCCCATGTTCTGCCTGGGGCCACTGTGCTCTGCCTGGGGCCCCATATGCTGCCTGGGGCCCCTGTGCTCTGCCTGGGGCCCCATTTGCTGCCTGGAGCCCCTGTGCTCTGCCTGGGGTCCCTGTGCTCTGCCTGGGGCCCCATGTTCTGCCTGGGGCCACTGTGCTCTGCCTGGGGCCCCATAAGCTGCCTGGGGCCCCTGTGCTCTGCCTGGGAACACTGTGCTCTGCCTGGGGCCCCATATGCTGCCTGGGGCCACTGTGCTCTGCCTGGGGCCCCATATGCTGCCTGGGGCCCCTGTGCTCTGCCTGGGGCCCCATTTGCTGCCTGGAGCCCCTGTGCTCTGCCTGGGGTCCCTGTGCTCTGCCTGGGGCCCCATGTTCTGCCTGGGGCCCCTGTGCTCTGCCTGGGGCCACTGTGCTCTGCCTGGGGCCCCATATGCTGCCTGTGGCCCCTGTGCTCTGCCTGTGGCCCCTGTGCTCTGCCTGGGGCCCTATATGCTGCCTGGGGCCCCTGTGCTCTGCCTGGGGCCCCTGTGCTCTGCCTGGGGCCCCATATGCTGCCTGTGGCCCCTGTGCTCTGCCTGTGGCCCCTGTGCTCTGCCTGGGGCCCTATATGCTGCCTGGGGCCCCTGTGCTCTGCCTGGGGCCCCTGTGCTCTGCCTGGGGCCCCATGTTCTGCCTGGGGCCCCTGTGCTCTGCCTGGGGCCCCTGTGCTCTGCCTGGGGCCCCATATGCTGCCTGTGGCCCCTGTGCTCTGCCTGTGGCCCCTGTGCTCTGCCTGGGGCCCTATATGCTGCCTGGGGCCCCTGTGCTCTGCCTGGGGCCCCTGTGCTCTGCCTGGGGCCCCATGTTCTGCCTGGGGCCCCTGTGCTCTGCCTGGGGCCACTGTGCTCTGCCTGGGGCCCCATATGCTGCCTGGGGCCCCTGTGCTCTGCCTGGGGCCACTGTGCTCTGCCTGGGGCCCCATAGGCTGCCTGGGGCCCCTGTGCTCTGCCTGGGACCACTGTGCTCTGCCTGGGGCCCCATATGCTGCCTGGGGCCCCTGTGCTCTGCCTGGGGCCACTGTGCTCTGCCTGGGGCCCCATATGCTGCCTGGGGCCCCTGTGCTCTGCCTGGGTGTAGGACACTGGTGACGTCACTTATCTCCGGACATTAGCTCCGGATATTATCTCCGGACATTAGCTCCGGACAAAGCCACGGAAGTTGGCACAAATTGCAGGAAGTAGTATTCTAGGCAATTATATATTAGATGGGCATTTCCTGAAGGAAATACATGGTGCTTGAACAGCGCTACCAGCTTTACAGCAGCACTTTTCACACACGGGACTGGGGGGCGTGCTTACTTTTGCACCCGGGGCCGGGGGCGCGCTTACTTTTGCACCCGGGGGCGCACTTACTTTTGCACCCGGGGGCGCACTTACTTTTGCACCCGGGGGCGCACTTACTTTTGCACCCGGGGGCGCACTTACTTTTGCACCCGGGGGCGCACTTACTTTTGCACCTGGGGGTGCACTTACTTTTGCACCCGGGGGCGCACTTACTTTTGCACCCGGGGGCGCACTTACTTTTGGGGCCGCACTTACTTTTGGTGGGCGGGGCTCCTCGGCCTCCGATTTGGTTGGTGGGGCCCCTCGTCCTCCGATTTGGTGGGCGGGGTCCCTCTGCCTCCGATTTGGTGGGCGGGGACCCTCGGCCTCCGCTTTGATGGGCGGAGCCGCTCGGCCTTCGATTTGGTCGGCGGGGCTCCTCAGCCTCCGATTTGGTTGGTGGGGCCCCTCGGCCTCCGTTTTGGTGGGCGGGGCCCCTTATCCTCCGATTTGGTGGGCGGGGACTCTCGGCCTCCGATTTGGTGGGCGGGGACCCTCGGCCTCCGATTTGGTGGGCGGGGACCCTCGGCCTCCGATTTGGTGGGCGGGGACCCTCGGCCTCCGATTTGGTGGGCGGGGACCCTCGGCCTCCGATTTGGTGGGCGGGGCCCCTCGGCCTCCGATGTGGTGGTCGGGGCCCCTCGGCCTCCGCTTTGGTGGGCGGGGCCGCTTGGCCTTCGATTTGTTGGGCGGGGCTCCTCGGCCTTCGATTTGGTTGGCGGGGCCCCTCGGCCTCCGATTTGGTGGGCGGGGACCCTCGGCCTCCGATTTGGTGGGCGGGGACCCTCGGCCTCCGATTTGGTAGGTGGGGCCCCTCGGCCTCCAATTTGGTGGGCGGGGACCCTCGGCCTCCAATTTGATGGGCGGGGACACTCGGCCTCCGATTTGGTGGGCGGGGCCCCTCGGCCTCCGATTTGGTGGGCGGGGCCCCTCGGCCTCCGATTTGGTGGGCGGGGCCCCTCGGCCTCCGATTTGGTGGGCGGGGCCCCTCGGCCTCCGATGTGGTGGGCGGGGCCCCTCGGCCTTCGCTTTGGTGGGCGGGGCCGCTCGGCCTTCGATTTGTTGGGCGGGGCTCCTCGGCCTTCGATTTGGTTGGCGGGGCCCCTCGGCCTCCGATTTGGTTGGCGGGGCCCCTTATCCTCCGATTTGGTGGGCGGGGACTCTCGGCCTCCGATTTGGTGGGCGGGGACCCTCGGCCTCCGATTTGGTGGGCGGGGCCCCTCGGCCTCCGATTTGGTTGGCGGGGCCCCTCGGCCTCCGATTTGGTGGGCGGGGACCCTCGGCCTCCGATTTGGTTGGCGGGGCCCCTCGGCCTCCGATTTGGTGGGCAGGGACCCTCGGCCTCTGATTTGGTGGGCGGGGCCCCTCGGTCTCCGATTTGGTTGGTGGGGCCCCTCGGCCTCCGATTTGGTGGGCGGGGACCCTCGGTCTCCGATTTGGTGGGCGGGGACCCTCGGCCTCCGATTTGGTGGGTGGGGACCCTCGGCCTCCGATTTGGTGTGCGGGGCCCCTCGGCCTCCGATGTGGTGGGCACGGCCCCTCGGCCTCCGCTTTGGTGGGCGGGGCCGGGCCCCTCGGCCCCGCTTTGGTGGGCGGGGCCGCTCGGCCTTCGATTTGGTGGGCGGGGCTCCTCGGCCTCCGATTTGGTTGGCGGGGCCCCTCGGCCTCCGATTTGGTTGGCGGGGCCCCTCGGCCTCCGATTTGGTGGGCGGGGACTCTCGGCCTCCGATTTGGTGGACGGGGACCCTCGGCCTCCGATTTGGTGGGCGGGGACCCTCGGCCTCCGATTTGGTTGGCGGGGACCCTCGGCCTCCGATTTGGTTGGCGGGGCCCCTTATCCTCCGATTTGGTGGGCGGGGACTCTCGGCCTCCGATTTGGTGGGCGGGGACCCTCGGCCTCCGATTTGGTGGGCGGGGCCCCTCGGCCTCCGATTTGGTTGGCGGGGCCCCTCGGCCTCCGATTTGGTGGGCGGGGTCCCTCGGCCTCCGATTTGGTGGGCGGGGCCCCTCAGCCTCCGATTTGGTGGGCGGGGCCCCTTGGCCTCCGATTTGGTTGGCGGGGCCCCTCAGCCTCCGATTTGGCGGGCAGGGACCCTAGGCCTCCGATTTGGTGGGCGGGGACCCTCGGCTCCGATTTGGTGGGCGGGGCCCCTCGGCCTCCGATTTGGTTGGTGGGGCCCCTCGGCCTCCGATTTGGTGGGCGGGGACCCTCGGCCTCCAATTTGGTGGGCGGGGACCCTCGGCCTCCGATTTGGTGGGCGGGGACCCTCGGCCTCCGATTTGGTGGGCGGGGACCCTCGGCCTCCGATTTGGTGGGCGGGGACCCTTGGCCTCCGATTTGGTGGGCGGGGACCCTCGGCCTACAATTTGGTGGGCGGGGACCCTCGGCCTCCGATGTGGTGGTCGGGGCCCCTCGGCCTCCGCTTTGGTGGGTGGGGCCGGGCCCCTCGGCCTCCGCTTTGGTGGGCGGGGCCGCTCGGCTTTCGATTTGGTGGGCGGGGCTCCTCGGCCTCCGATTTGGTTGGCGGGGCCCCTCGGCCTCCGATTTGGTGTGTGCTCTGCCTGGGGCCACTGTGCTCTGCCTGGGGACCCATATGCTGCCTGGGGCCCCTGTGCTCTGCCTGGGGCCCCATATGCTGCCTGGGGCCCCTGTGCTCTGCCTGGGGCCCCTGTGCTCTGCCTGGGGCCCCATGTTCTGCCTGGGGCCCCTGTGCTCTGCCTGGGGCCACTGTGCTCTGCCTGGGTGTAGGACACTGGTGACGTCACTTATCTCCGGACATTAGCTCCGGACATTAGCTCCGGACATTAGCTCCGGACATTAGCTCCGGACAAAGCCACGGAAGTTGGCACAAATTGCAGGAAGTAGTATTCTAGGCAATTATATATTAGATACAGTATCTTGCAATGTTTGATCTTGTAATATACTGTATAAATAAAAGAAGAAGATACAGTTATATGAAAAAGTTTGGGCACCCCTATTAATCTTAAGCTTAATGTATTATAAAAATAGTTTTTTTTTGCAACAGCTATTTGTTTCATATATCTAATAACTGTTGGACACAGTAATGTTTCTGCCTTGAAATGAGGTTTATTGTACTAACAGAAAATGTGCAGTCTGCATTCAAACAAAATTTGACAGGTGCACCCCATGGGCACCCCACCAGAAAAGTGACATTAATATTTAGTAGATCCTCCTTTTGCAAAAATAACAGCCTCTAGTCGCTTCCTGTAGCTTTTAATGAGTTCCTGGATCCTGGAAGAAGGTATTTTTGACCATTCCGCTTTACAAAACAATTCCAGATCAGTTAAGTTTGATTGTTGCTGAGCATGGACAGCCCTCTTCAAATGATCCCACAGATGTTCAATGATATTCAGGTCTGGGGACTGGGATGGCCATTCCAGAACAGTGTAATTGTTCCTCTTCATGAATGCCTGAGTAGATTTGGAGCTGTGTTTTGGATCATTGTCTTGCTGAAAGATAAATCCCCTGCGTATCTTCAACTTTGTCACTGATTCATGAACATTATTGTCAAGAATCTGCTGATACTGAGAGGAATCCATGCGTCCCTCAATTTTAACAAGATTCCCAGTGCCGGCATTGGCCACACAGCCCCAAAGCATCATGGAACCTCCACCAAATTTTACTGTGGGTAGCAAGTGTTTTTCTTGGAATGCTGTGTTTTTTTTCCGCCATGCATAACGTCTTTTTGTATGACCAAACAACTCAATCTTCGTTTCATCAGTCCACAGGACCTTCTTCCAAAAAGAAATTGGCTTCTCCAAATGTGCTTTTTCATACCTCAGCTGACTCTGTTTGTGGCGTGCTTGCAGAAACGGCTTCTTTCGCATCACTCTCCCATACAGCTTCTCCTTGTGCAAAGTACGTTGTATAGTTGACCAATGCACAGTGACACCATCTGCAGCAAGTTGATGCTGCAGCTCTCTGGAGGTGGTCTGAGGATTGTCCTTGACTGATCTCACCATTCTTCTTCTCTGCCTTTCTGATGTTTTTCTTGGCCTGCCACTTCTGGCCTTAACAAGAACCGTACCTGTGTTCTTCCATTTACTTACTATGTTCCTTACAGTGGAAATTGACAGGTTAAATCTCTTAGACAGCTTTTTGTTTCCTTCCCCTGAACAACTATGTTGAATAATCTTTGTTTTCAGATAATTTGACAGTGGTTTTGAGGAGCCCATGATGCCACTCTTCAGAGGAGATTCAAACAGGAGAACAACTTGCAAGTGGCCACTTTAAGTAGCTTTTCTCATGATTGCATACACCTGGCTATGAAGTTCAAAGCTCAATGAGGTTACAAAACCAAAAAAAGTGCTTTAGTAAGTCAGTAAAAAGTAGGTAGGAGTATTTAAAACAAGAAAAGGATAAGGGTGACCATACTTATGCACCTGTCAAATTTTGTTTGAATGCAGATTGCACATTTTTTGTTAGTACAATAAAACTCATTTCAAGGCAGAATCATTACTGTGTCCAACAGTTATTAGATCTATGAAACTGAAATAGCTGTTGCAAAAAAAAACAATCTTTATAAAACATTAAGCTTAAGATTAATAGGGGTTCCCAAACTTCTTCATATAACTGTATATGATTTTTAATAAAATAATAATGGATTTGAGTAAATTAAATATACAAATCAAAAATGCATTTAAACAACCCTATAGAAAATGTGATGGTTGTATCTTAGTTTTTAATAAATGTTTATCTTGGCCATTTTACTTTCGATAAGTGAATCTGTGTATTCCTAATCTTCAGAATTAATATTTTAATAAAATAAAATGACATATGGAGATCAAATTACAATAATTAAAACAAAATCCATAAAGCATAAGAACTATATATATAGAATAAAAAAGATTTGACAAATGAAAGCCCACAAGAAAGTTAAGGAAATAAGTTGAAAGATATTTCCATCCGAATTAGAGCTTTTATTATTTTATTAAATTATTTTATTGAATTATAATTTATCTTTTTTGCTGCTTTGGAACATTTCACGTGTAAGTTGTTGTTCAGATGGTGAATCTAGATGTCTCATAGCACTCATGTTGCAGCTTGTATGGGGTAGTTCATTACCACCTACTGACACAGGTCAATAGGGGAATGGAATATGTGGGAATTGCCATCTGTTAACCTGTCTCTCTCCAATACTAATGAAAGGTATAAATAGGTCATGTGGGCCACGCCAGATAAACGCCTGATGAAGGCTAGAAAGCCAAAAGGCTTTATGTTCACTTCCTGTAATGTATTATCTTTATCAATTCTCTTGCAATTCTTGGTACTGTATATTTTTTAAAAGAATGTTTTCGAAAAAATTAAAGACTTAGTCCATCCACACCTTTGGATCCTTGTTTCTTTGAGTGGAAGTGCTTCCTAGCCCGGTATTTTTTTTCTCTGCTCCTAAATCCCACAGGTGGACAATGTTGATAGTTCTATTTAACTGTTAACAGTGAGAGCAGGTGGTGGCCGAAGGGAGTTTTCATCATCATAAGCAGCCTGTGCTGTAAATAAGTAAATATAATAGAAAGATGTGAGGTTCTCAGTATTTTTGATAACCAGCCAGGCAAAACTGACAGCTGCAGGCTGCAACAGTCAGCTGTCAGCTTTAGCAATGCTTCTTATCAAGAATTGAGGGCCCCCATGCCATAATTTTTAATCATTTAATTACATAATTTAAAAAATGTTGTGAGGTCCACCGATTTTTGACAACCAGCCAAGCTAAAGCAGATAGCAGGGTGCTGGTATTCTCAGGCTGGTAAGTAGCCATGGATATTGCCCCCCCAAGCCTAAAAAAAGCTGCCCAGAGCCACCCCAGAAAAGGTGCATCTAGTAAATGCGCCAATTCTGGCACTCTGCCCGACTCTTCACACTTACTTTGGTGCGGTGGCAAGTGGGGTGATAGTTGGGGGGTTGATGTCACCTTTGTTTTGTCAGGTGACATTAAGCCCAGAGGTTAGTAAGGGAGAGGCGTATAAGATGCCCCCATTACTAACCCCATAGTGACGTTGTATAAAAACATACACACTGAATAAAGTCCTCTAATTCAAAGATGTTAATTATGCAAGTTGTCTCTTCACAGAGGAAGAGAACTAGAACTCTAGTGCCATCTATTGGAAGGTAGCAATCCTACAAGTCAATGTTGACCCTTTAACGAGCCTTGTCACATGACTTAGGATAATAGCCAAACCAGAATCTCAATTTGCAAACACTGTGTTTCAGGGTACTGCCCCTCGTCAGTGCAAGGTGGAGATCTGGTTTGGCTGTGAGAGAGGCGTCCGACTGATATCCAAGAAGTATCGTTTCTCCTTGTAGAGATTTACATGCTAAGCATGCCGAGATGAGGAGACTTAAAGCCACAATGCTCCTTCAAACCGGATTCTCAATTTGCATTCCACTGAAGCCAATGTCTCCTGTAACAGAATTAAAATAATGGACAACAATATTTCACACCTGCTGCCGAGAAGATAATAATCCATTTGTCCTGTGATGCATCTAGCTCTGCTATATCTTCATGGCAGGCTGCATTTTTGCATGATGAGACTATACAGCTTGCCATCAGCAGAGACACTGAGCTGTGTGTGCTTGCTCAGCGCAGTCTCTTGCAGTGAACTCCTGTCACCTCACTGATGCCACCATGAGCATTCGATTCACCAAACGTTTAGATGCCGAATGTACCTGAACCCCATTAGATTCAATGGGAGGCCAAACTAAATGTATATACAACACCTTAAGGGATGACAAAAAGCTTCCCAAAAAGTTAGACATCATGAAATGTGGCATCAATTGACCCACAGTAGAAACTTCCAAATGGCACAGCAGCAGTCAGCCATGGACCATGTGAGATATCAGGGTCTTGCCCAGCATTTACAGCTTGGAATTGAAGTTTCAATGAAGACCTGGTGCTCAACTCATCAAGCACTGTGCAGAAATTTTTGAAATGAGAAGGAATCTGAGTTACTGTTCACTGTGATTTAAATAGCTGCATTTCAAACAACCAGAAATGATGAAGATAGATGAAATGAACAATTTTTCATATAAGTGAATGTTAATTATGACTTTAGCACTTGAATTTCCACTTGCATTGCTTGCCTTTTTAGATGTTGTATTCTTAATATGTCCCAGTTATCCCCCATAATTTGAAAAATATGTATTTTCTGACATAAGTTACCTTTCATCATGAGTGTCTATCCTTCAAACAATCCTTCAAACATCTTTATCAACTGTCAGCATGAAGGCAATAAGTTTGTTTCAAATTTCCCTTAGAACATGAAAAAAGGTTTAAAATAAAACACACATTTATGTATGTATAAGTGTGACTAATACTGACTTTTTAATTTGGTTTGTTGAAGGAAATAATAGAGCGTTTATTTATTTGTCCATGGGATACCTTTATCATGCAGTATTTATTTTATAAATACAGGTTTTGTCAAGAATATCAATATTTTGCAAAAAATAAAAATGTTCTCTACCTTGACATTTAGATGCTTCCTGCTATTTTCTTAACTTTCCATATAATATATAGTATGTATCAATGGTAACAATGTTTTAACACTTCTGCTGTCAACAGACAGTGGAAAATTCTTTTACATTTTGTTTTATCTTACATTTTACCTGTTCTACTATATTTGCCTCTTCTATTTGTAACCTTAACTACAGAAAGTACAATAACAACAACAGCATTTGAAAACTAAGGCTGGGTGCACATTTGCGATTGTGTCTGCAGCGTTTCTGACGCATACATTCACATGCGTCTTGATTTCCTATCTTTAACATTGTAGATGTAGGTGCATGCTTTTGCATGCGTTCGCCCGCGTTTGCATGCATTTTTTCTCGGTGGGTGGTGGTGTGTGGCTAAGGCACCATGTTGCAATTTTTGAGGCGGCAAATTTCCATCAAATATGCACAGGCATGAGCAGGCAGAGGAGTGTGTTAAAAAACAAATTACTTTCTATGGGAATGCATGCATACGCATGTCTTTGCGTACGCATGCGTTCGATTTGTTTGCGTACTTCGGAATGTGCATGTCCAGTAACTGATTTAGACATGCCCATTGAGACACACTCTCCTGGAAATATCAAACGCATGCGCATAAAAAGCGCAAACATGTAAAAACGCATGCAAACGCTGCATTTTTTTGCCATCATGCGTAAGCTGATGCGGATGCAAACATTGCTGTTGTGAAATTGGATTCTGGGCTCCCCCGGTGGCCACTTGTGGAATTGTACTTGTGTGCATCATCCCCTCTGTTCACCTGCTCCTATCAGGATGTGGGAGTCGCTATATAACCTTGCTCCTCTGTCAGTTTCTTGCCGGTCAACAATGTAATCAGAAGCCTTTCTGTGCATGTTCCTGCTACTAGACAACTCCCAGCTAAGTTGGACTTTTGTCCTTGTGTGTTTTTGCATTTTGTTCCTGTTCACAGCTGCTGTTTCGTTACTGTGTCTGGAAAGCTCTTGTGAGCGGAAATTGCCACTCTGGTGTTATGAGTTAATGCTAGAGTCTTAAAGTAATTTCTGGATGGTGTTTTGATAGGGTTTTCTGCTGACCATGAAAGTGCCCTTTCTGTCTTCTTGCTATCTAGTAAGCGGACCTCGATTTTTGCTAAACCTATTTTCATACTACGTTTGTCATTTCATCTAAAATCACCGCCAATATATGTGGGGGCCTCTGTCTGCCTTTTGGGAAAATTTCTCTAGAGGTGAGCCAGGACTGTCTTTTCCTCTGCTAGGATTAGGTAGTTCTCCGGCTGGCGCTGGGCATCTAGGGATAAAAAAACGTAGGCATGCTACCCGGCCACTTCTAGTTGTGCGGCAGGTTTAGTTCATGGTCAGTATAGTTTCCATCTTCCAAGAGCTAGTTCTCATATATGCTGGGCTATGTTCTCTCGCCATTGAGAATCACGACAGTTTGACCGGCCAAAAAAAAGGGTTAAATTACTGGCTGAGAAAGGAGAGAAAAAAGAAGTCTGCTACAATTTTTTTTTTTTTTTTTTTTTCCTCTAGTTCTGAGTGTGCTCTTAATTGAATCACTTGCTAGTCAGCCTATACTGCAGCCTTCCTCTCTTTCTCTCCTTCTTATCCTTGAATGGCTCTGTGTTCACCTGTTTCAAATGGATCTTCAGAGTGTAGCTACAGGTTTGAATAATCTCGCCACAAAGGTACAAAATTTGCAAGATTTTGTTGTTCATGCACCTATGTCTGAGCCTAGAATTCCTTTGCCTGAATTCTTCTCGGGGAATAGATCTCACTTTCAAAATTTTAAAAATAATTGCAAATTGTTTTTGTCCCTGAAGTCTCGCTCTGCCGGAGACCCTGCACAGCAGGTCAGGATTGTAATTTCCTTGCTCCGGGGCGACCCTCAAGACTGGGCTTTTGCATTGGCACCAGGGGATCCTGCGTTGCTCAATGTGGATGCGTTTTTTCTGGCCTTGGGGTTGCTTTATGAGGAACCTCATTTAGAGCTTCAGGCGGAAAAGGCCTTGATGTCCTTGTCTCAGGGGCAAGATGAAGCTGAAATATACTGCCAAAAATTCCGCAAATGGTCTGTGCTTACTCAGTGGAATGAGTGCGCCCTGGCGGCGATTTTCAGAGAAGGTCTCTCTGATGCCATTAAGGATGTTATGGTGGGGTTCCCTGTGCCTGCGAGTCTGAATGAGTCCATGACGATGGCTATTCAGATCGATAGGCGTCTGCGGGAGCGCAAACCTGTGCACCATTTGGCGGTGTCTACTGAGAAAACGCCAGAAAATATGCAATGTGATAGAATTCTGTCCAGAAGCGAGCGGCAGAATTTTAGACGAAAAAATGGGTTGTGCTTCTATTGTGGTGATTCAACTCATGTTATATCAGCATGCTTTAAGCGTACTAAGAAGCCTGACAAGTCTGTTTCAATTAGCATTTTACAGTCTAAGTTTATTCTATCTGTGACCCTGATTTGTTCTTTGTCATCTATTACCGCGGACGCCTATGTCGACTCTGGCGCTGCTTTGAGTCTTATGGATTGGTCCTTTGCCAAACGCTGTGGGTATGATTTGGAGCCATTGGAGGCTCCGATACCTCTGAAAGGGATTGACTCCACCCCATTGGCTAGTAATAAACCACAATACTGGACACAAGTGACTATGCGTGTTAATCCGGATCACCAGGAGGTTATTCGCTTTCTGGTGCTGTATAATCTACATGATGTTTTGGTGCTGGGATTGCCATGGCTGCAATCTCATAACCCAGTCCTCGACTGGAGAGCTATGTCTGTGTTAAGCTGGGGATGTAAAGGAACTCATGTGGACGTACCTTTGGTTTCCATTTCATCATCTATTCCCTCTGAGATTCCTGAATTCTTGTCTGACTTTCGTGACGTTTTTGAAGAACCCAAGGTTGGTTCACTACCTCCGCACCGGGAGTGCGATTGTGCCATAGACTTGATCCCGGGTAGTAAATACCCTAAGGGTCGTTTATTTAATCTGTCTGTGCCTGAACACGCGGCTATGCGAGAATATATAAAGGAGTCCTTGGAAAAGGGACATATTCGTCCTTCGTCATCTCCCTTAGGAGCCGGTTTTTTCTTTGTGTCTAAGAAAGACGGCTCTTTGAGGCCGTGTATTGATTATCGACTTTTGAATAAAATCACGGTTAAATATCAATATCCGTTACCACTGCTTACTGATTTGTTTGCTCGTATAAAGGGGGCCAAGTGGTTCTCTAAGATTGATCTCCGTGGGGCGTATAATTTGGTGCGAATCAAGCAGGGGGATGAGTGGAAAACCGCATTTCATACGCCCGAGGGCCATTTTGAGTATTTGGTGATGCCTTTTGGTCTTTCAAATGCCCCTTCAGTCTTCCAGTCCTTTATGCATGACATTTTCCGCGATTATTTGGACAAATTTATGATTGTGTATCTGGATGATATTCTGATTTTTTCGGATGACTGGGACTCTCATGTCCAGCAGGTCAGGAGGGTTTTTCAGGTTTTGCGGTCTAATTCCTTGTGTGTGAAGGGTTCTAAGTGTGTTTTTGGGGTTCAAAAGATTTCCTTCTTGGGATACATTTTTTCCCCCTCTTCCATCGAGATGGATCCTGTCAAGGTTCAGGCTATTGGTGATTGGACGCAACCCTCTTCTCTTAAGAGTCTTCAGAAATTTTTGGGCTTTGCTAACTTTTATCGTCGATTTATTGCTGGTTTTTCTGATGTTGTAAAACCATTGACTGATTTGACTAAGAAGGGTGCTGATGTTGCTGATTGGTCCCCTGATGCTGTGGAGGCCTTTCGGGAGCTCAAGCGCCGCTTTTCTTCCGCCCCAGTGTTGCGTCAGCCTGATGTTGCTCTTCCTTTTCAGGTTGAGGTCGACGCTTCTGAAATCGGAGCTGGGGCGGTGTTGTCGCAGAGAAGTTCCGACTGCTCTGTGATGAGACCTTGTGCTTTTTTTTTCCCGTAAATTTTCGCCCGCCGAGCGGAATTATGATATTGGGAATCGGGAGCTTTTGGCCATGAAGTGGGCTTTTGAGGAGTGGCGTCACTGGCTTGAGGGGGCCAGACATCAGGTGGTGGTATTGACTGACCACAAAAATTTAATTTACCTTGAGTCTGCCAGGCGCCTGAATCCTAGACAGGCGCGCTGGTCGTTGTTTTTCTCTCGGTTTAATTTTGTGGTGTCTTACCTACCGGGTTCTAAGAATGTTAAGGCGGATGCCCTTTCTAGGAGTTTTGAGCCTGACTCCCCTGGTAATTCTGAGCCCACAGGTATCCTTAAAGATGGAGTGATATTGTCTGCCGTTTCTCCAGACCTGCGGCGGGCCTTGCAGGAGTTTCAGGCGGATAGACCTGATCGTTGCCCACCTGGTAGACTGTTTGTTCCTGATGATTGGACCAGTAGAGTCATCTCTGAGGTTCATTCTTCTGCGTTGGCAGGTCATCCTGGAATCTTTGGTACCAGGGATTTGGTGGCAAGGTCCTTCTGGTGGCCTTCCCTGTCACGAGATGTGCGAGGCTTTGTGCAGTCTTGTGACGTTTGTGCTCGGGCCAAGCCTTGTTGTTCTCGGGCTAGTGGATTGTTGTTACCCTTGCCTATCCCGAAGAGGCCTTGGACGCACATCTCAATGGATTTTATTTCGGATCTGCCTGTTTCTCATAAGATGTCTGTCATCTGGGTGGTGTGTGACCGTTTCTCTAAGATGGTCCATCTGGTTCCCTTGCCTAAGTTGCCTTCTTCTTCCGAGTTGGTTCCTCTGTTTTTTCAAAATGTTGTTCGTTTGCATGGTATTCCGGAGAATATCGTTTCTGACAGAGGGACCCAATTCGTGTCTAGATTTTGGCGGGCATTCTGTGCTAGGATGGGCATAGATTTGTCTTTTTCGTCTGCTTTCCATCCTCAGACTAATGGCCAGACCGAGCGGACTAATCAGACCTTGGAGACATATTTGAGGCGTTTTGTGTCTGCGGATCAGGATGATTGGGTTGCTTTTTTGCCTTTGGCGGAGTTCGCCCTCAATAATCGGGCCAGCTCTGCCACCTTGGTGTCCCCGTTTTTCTGTAATTCGGGGTTTCATCCTCGATTTTCCTCCGGTCAAGTGGAATCTTCGGATTGTCCTGGAGTGGATGCTGTGGTGGAGAGGTTGCATCAGATTTGGGGGCAGGTGGTGGACAATTTGAAGTTGTCCCAGGAGAAGACTCAGCTTTTTGCCAACCGCCGTCGTCGTGTTGGTCCTCGGCTTTGTGTTGGGGACTTGGTGTGGTTGTCTTCTCGTTTTGTCCCTATGAGGGTTTCTTCTCCTAAGTTTAAGCCTCGGTTCATCGGCCCGTACAAGATATTGGAGATTCTTAACCCTGTGTCCTTCCGTTTGGACCTCCCTGCATCCTTTTCGATTCATAATGTTTTTCATCGGTCATTGTTGCGCAGGTATGAGGTACCGGCTGTGCCTTCCGTTGAGCCTCCTGCTCCGGTGTTGGTTGAGGGTGAGTTGGAGTACGTTGTGGAAAAGATCTTGGACTCTCGTGTTTCCAGACGGAAACTCCAGTATCTGGTCAAATGGAAGGGATACGGTCAGGAGGATAATTCTTGGGTCACTGCCTCTGATGTTCATGCCTCCGATCTTGTCCGTGCCTTTCATAGGGCTCATCCTGATCGCCCTGGTGGTTCTGGTGAGGGTTCGGTGCCCCCTCCTTGAGGGGGGGGTACTGTTGTGAAATTGGATTCTGGGCTCCCCCGGTGGCCACTTGTGGAATTGTACTTGTGTGCATCATCCCCTCTGTTCACCTGCTCCTATCAGGATGTGGGAGTCGCTATATAACCTTGCTCCTCTGTCAGTTTCTTGCCGGTCAACAATGTAATCAGAAGCCTTTCTGTGCATGTTCCTGCTACTAGACAACTCCCAGCTAAGTTGGACTTTTGTCCTTGTGTGTTTTTGCATTTTGTTCCTGTTCACAGCTGCTGTTTCGTTACTGTGTCTGGAAAGCTCTTGTGAGCGGAAATTGCCACTCTGGTGTTATGAGTTAATGCTAGAGTCTTAAAGTAATTTCTGGATGGTGTTTTGATAGGGTTTTCTGCTGACCATGAAAGTGCCCTTTCTGTCTTCTTGCTATCTAGTAAGCGGACCTCGATTTTTGCTAAACCTATTTTCATACTACGTTTGTCATTTCATCTAAAATCACCGCCAATATATGTGGGGGCCTCTGTCTGCCTTTTGGGAAAATTTCTCTAGAGGTGAGCCAGGACTGTCTTTTCCTCTGCTAGGATTAGGTAGTTCTCCGGCTGGCGCTGGGCATCTAGGGATAAAAAAACGTAGGCATGCTACCCGGCCACTTCTAGTTGTGCGGCAGGTTTAGTTCATGGTCAGTATAGTTTCCATCTTCCAAGAGCTAGTTCTCATATATGCTGGGCTATGTTCTCTCGCCATTGAGAATCACGACACATTGCATTATCATGCGTTTGCATGTGTTTTTGCATGCGGTTGCAGTTGCGGATGATACGCTGCGGACTCAACCGCAAATGTGAACCTAGCCTAAAATGTTTTTATGTTGGCAAATATAGCTATGCTACTATTATTGTGTGACTGTGAGAAGCTTGGTGTTTCCGATATTGTTGTCATACACTGATTCACTGTTCTGGAGGCTTGGCATGTGCTTTCTAAGGCCAGCGTCACACTGGTGATTAAACGGACGAGTGCAATGCGATAAAAAATTGCATTGCACTCGGACCAATGTTACACTATAGGGCAGCTCCCAGCAGCCGATTTTTTGTTGGCTGTTTTCCTCGGTCCGAGACAATCGCAGCATGCTACGATTGTCATGGACACTCGGCCAACTCTCTGCTCACTCGCATCCATATAAGCCTATGGGTGCGAGTGAGACAGCGCACAACACTCGGATATCATCCGAGTGCTGTGCGCTAAACACGGACCCCGGCAATGGAGGAGATGGAGAAATTAGTTTCTCCGCCTCCTCCTCAGCTGTGCTCCGATCTGCTCTGTACAAAAGGCTCAGTGCACAGACGCATGACACTTGGCTCCTGTTCGCAGCAGAGCAGGAGCCAAGGGTCATTAGCATATCGCATCCAATGCCCTCGCATCGGATGCAATACGCTAGTGTGACGCCGGCCTAAGGTGTAAAGTTGCTGCATGTATAGATTGCTAAGTTGGGGTATGCAAATTGCCTCTTCAGAGAGGAAGATAACTTGAACTTTATTGCACCACCTGTTGGAAGCAGAAATCCTTCAATTCACCCTTTAACAAGTCTTGCAATATGGCTTTGGATAAAAGCCAAGTCAGAATCTCAATTTGCAGGCACAGTGTTTCAGGGTATTGCCCCTCGTCAGCGCAAAATATGAGAATTACATTTTCCAGAGGAGCATTGCTTGGCGAATAAGCCTCCTTACATTGGCATGCCAGAGCCTGTATGACAGTCTCCACAAGAAGAAACATTATCCCTTAGACCTTAGTCCAGAGCCTCTCACCTAGCCAAATCAGTTCCCATACTTTGCACTGATGAGGGACAATACCCCAAAACACCATGTCTGCAAATTGAGATTCTGATTTGGCTTTTATCCTGTCATACTGCAAGACTTTTTAAACGGTCAATAATGACTTGAAAGATTTCTGCTTCCAACAGGTTGCTCTATAGAATTCAAGTCCTCTTCCTCTTTAAAGAGGCAATTTGCTTATTATATTTCCTGAATAAGTATTGCACTACCAATACGTCTCTTTACATTCCAGAGCCAGTATATGACTCTCCACAGGAGAAAGGTTACCCCTTAGACTTAAGTTGGTACAGGGAGACACTGCCGATTTTGCAAGTTTTCCTACCTATAAAGAATGGAGAGATCTGTATACTTACACTTCTTCCATTGTTTGTAGGTGGGAAAACTTGCAAAATCGTCATTGTAGCAAATACTTATTTTTGCCACTGTATAGGCTTTTTAATGGGAAAATAAATAAGCAAATAGCCTGTTCACAGAGGATGACTCTTGGACCACTTACTGGAAATAGCAATCCAAAATGTCAATATCAATCCTGTAAAGAACCTTGCCTCATTAATTAGGATATACTGCCAAACCATCTTGCAGACAACTGATTTGGATTTTTTGCCCCTCATCAGTGCAAAACAGGAGAATTGGTTAGTTGGAATATTCTAAATCATATGGATAAGCTATTTAAAATGTTGAGATTGACTTTTATGATTGCTACTTCCAATACTTGGCAGTAGAGTCTCTGTTTTCTTCCTCTGCAAACTGACTATTTAAATATTTAATTTCCCAGAAATGTCCCCACTACTTTGATACAAAGTAACATCATTAGTTCCTTTTAAACATGGGATTAATTTTTAGCAAAAATGATTAACTTTTATTTGAAACTGTTGTGCAAAATTAGAAATAGAATAAAACATTTGGGTGTAAAAATCAAGCCATATTTTTACGTAATAATTTTAGACTTCTCTAAGTAGATGTTATCTCAGCATGCGACTATGAACGAAATAGGTTGCAGCTAAGAGGATCCATAATAAAATATTAGAATTTATCAAATGTATTTGAATGTTAGAAGCACTCATTTCTATAAAGTAGGATGCAATGTCAGATCTCTGCATATGGCATGATTGACTTCTACTCATATATTTACATATCATGAATAAAACATTGAAGAGCATCTGTTTTCACTTCATATTAATACCTGGCATAAAAACCACCAGTTGTCAAAGTCCAATGTTAATATAAACTTTTAGAGAGCTTTTCACAAAACCTATAATTCACTTTCCATTTGCATGGTTCAGTTTAAAAATAGAACTGTACATGTCTTCTCTCTTTTCTTTAGTGTCATTTGACCATTATATTGTCTGTAACATTTACAACCCTTTGTTCACATTGAAATTTTAATGCAATCAAATATTTAAAAAATAACTGAAAATTATGTACAGAAGCATCAATAATTGTTCCAATTCAATTTATTGAATTAAAATATATATCTGGATTTTAGCACTATTAGTTCTGGTTAATTTTTGTGTTTCTACGTACCTATAAGATTGAAGGGGCTTTCTGGGTTTTGGATACATTTCTGATTGCAGAATTTTGACAGCGTGCAATGTGAACACTGTCATGATTCTCCTGTATCTCCATCATAAGTAGGTAGTCACATGATCACAATTACGTAAAATGCATGGTTGTGGCCACTTGCTGACTAAATTCTAATCTGCTTCTGAATTTTGAGAGGAGCAGATGAGAATCTAGTCAGCATGTGACCGCAGTTGTGCATTCTGTATGATAACATCTCTGATGATGATTTTTAAGCCTGTATTCATAGAGTCATATAAGGGACTAAAGGCGAGCAGCAGGCTTGAAATTTGTCAGAGATGTTATCTTTTAGGTGCCCACTATAATATTAAATTAATCTGAATTTTTATTTTGTTTTTACCCTATTTTTCGCAAGATCTGAGAAATGAATGCCTTTGACAATATTTACCTATTTTAATGGGTAAAAAAATATTTTTTGTATGTCTCCATATGAAATTAAATTCAGATTTTGATATAGCATGGCTACATAAAGTTCCATGAGAGGTGTATTATTAGAGCTCACACTCATCTGCTTAAATAATATTGCTCCGATGTTATTCCTGAGAAGTAGGATGAGTGTTATTTTGGTATCACGTGAGTCAAACAAAAAAGGCAGCACTCTGTGGCGTCATAGCATGCAAATATGAAATATGAAAACTGAATTGCATTACTGCACTAGAAATATGAAAAATTGAGAGAGCTTAGGGCATAAATTGGCCAATTCATGTGTACCTAGAAGCCACTTTAAGTCGTTTCTCATTTCCAGGACCTAACAATGCCATTCCTCTCTTAGAATAAAGTCTTCATCTGTATGGGAACTATGAGTCCTCTCTTAGACTGAAATCTATGTCTCTGTGGAGGGGTAGTAGTCCTGCTGTGATTAAATACACCTGTGGCTAAAAGCCAGAGTACTCAGTCAGAAGGCTAATGAATACAACCAACTTTTGTTTGAGTGTATATGAGTTGCTGACTCTAGGTTAGTACCTGTTCACACTTAGTTGATGTTTGGATGTGACGGTCACTTTTTTGAAATTGGTATCATGTGAGTGTCATGTGAATACATATCAATATTTCTCACATACCATCCATATGACATGAGTATGACATGCATGTGCAATATATATGCAATGCATTTTATGCATCTGTTTTCAATCTATAACCAGCTTATTATTGAGGCTGGGAACGCAGCCTCAGTGACCGGATATATCCTCGATGACATCACCGCTGGTCACTGAGGCTTCACTCGCAGCAGTTCAGTCAGCAGGGGTTCTCAGAATGGATGGTCGCATCTTGGCACATACACAGAAAAGAAAAAATGTCTTTGGGGACCTATATTGTTAAAGGACTCACAGAAAAAATCCCCTGTGCTCAATAGATAAAAATTACCTTTTATTAATTAATTTATTAAAATCCAAAATTGGTGCGCTACACAAACCATCACCATGACAACAACATACCATAGGAAAGACCAGGGACCAGCCGTTGAGGAGCGGGGGCACCATTGGCGTACTGAAATAGGGTGTCAACCTCTGCTGACTTGTAGGGGCAGGACAGATGCAATCGGAGATCTGCCACCTTATCAATGTGAACTAAACAAATGATTGGGGTTTGTTATGTATGATAAAGACAGTCTTATCCCATCTCATTAGGGCCCGTTAGGGGTAGGAGGGACAGTCGATGGAGAGCGGGGGTGCCATTTGCGCAGGTGTTAGGGTGCCAACCTCCGCTGGCAGGTAGGGTGCATATAGTGGAGTGCAGGGATAGGCACCACCCTTGTCTTTCCTATGGTATGTTGTTGTCATGGTGATGGTTTGTGTAGTGCACCAATTTTGGATTTTAATAAATTAATTAGTAAAAGGTAATTTTTATCTATTGAGCACAGGGGATCTTGGCACATACATTTCAGTAGGCCAACATTTTGGATTTTAAAATCATTTTTCAAGCTGGTGTTATAAAGTATTTTAATTTACTGAGATAATAACTTTGGAGTTTTCATTAGCTGTAAGTAGTGTTGAGCGATACCGTCCGATACTTGAAAGTATCGGTATCGGAAAGTATCGGCCGATACCGGCAAAGTATCGGATCCAATCCGATACCGATACCCGATACCAATACAAGTCAATAGGACTCAGGTATCGGACGGTATTCCTGATGGTTCCCAGGGTCTGAAGGAGAGGAAACTCTCCTTCAGGCCCTGGGAACCATATAAATGTGTAAAAGAAAGAATTAAAATAAAAAATATCGCTATACTCACCTGTCCGACGCAGCCGGGACCTCAGCGAGGGAACCGGCAGCGTTGTTTGTTTAAAATTCGCGCTATTACTTGGTTACGTGAATTCCCGGCTTGTGATTGGTCAGGTCGGCCATGTTGCCGGGACGCGGACCAATCACAGCAAGCCGTGACGAAATTACGTCACGGCTTGCTGTGATTGGTCCGCGTCCCGGCAATATGGCCGCCCTGACCAATCACAAGCCGTGACGTCACGGGAGGCTGGACACGCGCTCATTTTAAAATGGGCGCGTGTCCAGCCTCCCGTGACGTCACGGCTTGTGATTGGTTGCGCCGCGGTCAACCAATCACAAGCCGGGAGGCTGGACGCGCTCATTTTAAAATGGGCGCGTGTCCAGCCTCCCGTGACGTCACGGCTTGTGATTGGTTGCGCCGCGGTCAACCAATCACAAGCCGGGAGGCTGGACGCGCTCATTTTAAAATGGGCGCATGTCCAGCCTCCCGTGACGTCACGGCTTGTGATTGGTCAGGGCGGCCATATTGCCGGGACGCGGACCAATCACAGCAAGCCGTGACGTAATTTCGTCACGGCTTGCTGTGATTGGTCCGCGTCCCGGCAACGTGGCCGACCTGACCAATCACAAGCCGGGAATTCACGTAACCAAGTAATAGCGCGAATTTTAAACAAACAACGCTGCCGGTTCCCTCGCTGAAGTCCCGGCTGCGTCGGAGAGGTGAGTATAGCGATATTTTTTATTTTAATTCTCTCTTTTACACATTTTAACATTAATGTTGTTGCGATACCCGATACCCGATACCACAAGAGTATCGGAATCCCGGTATCGGAATTCCGATACAGCAAGTATCGGCCGATACCCGATACTTGCAGCATCGGAATGCTCAACACTAGCTGTAA
The DNA here is from genome assembly GCF_051348905.1 of Ranitomeya variabilis. Classification (NCBI taxonomy): domain Eukaryota; kingdom Metazoa; phylum Chordata; class Amphibia; order Anura; family Dendrobatidae; genus Ranitomeya; species Ranitomeya variabilis. Next base: position 560,593,709 of record NC_135234.1, read on the forward strand.
GCCATAATCATCAACATAAACATAAATAAACACTTGAACTAGATCACTCTGTCTGTAATGACTCTATGATATTCTAATTTAGTGAGAAGCACTTTTATATATGATATCATTATCTATAAATGATGACTTCAGGGTATATATATTCTTCAGTCTGTATTACTAGTAGGATTGTTCATATATGACAGTCTATGAGTCAAATGCATGTATTATATTTATCTTTATGATTTTGGTATGATTTTTTTTGTTCTTTTCAGCATTATTCTGATGAAGCTTCTGTTTGTCCGAAATATTAATTAATAAAAACGATAGATGCTTTGGATCACTTAAAAATATTCATTTCATTATTTTTTTTTACAAAAAAGGTGCCGTGATTTTTCTTTTGTCTTGTAGAGTGACATCCTATCTGTGCCCCATACAATACTAACATTAGAGTGACATGTTCCATATAGCTATAAATATCCAGTAAAAAAACAAGCATGAGATGTTTAGATACATTTAAAACTTTCTGGAACTGTGAGGCTACGTGCACAGGTGAGTATTTGATGAGGCTTTTTTTGCCTCAGTATTTGTAAGCCAAGACCAGGATTGGGTACAAAAATGAAACATTGTTGCATGTTTTCCATTTTACTTTTCCTCTTATTGTTCCACTCCTGGTTTTTGCTTACAAATACTGAGGTGGAAAACTGTCAAAATATGCAATGAGTGCCCATGGTGTAACTCTTTTTAAGCGTTTGAGTAGCTGTTCTTTGACCTAGTTTAAGTGAAAATTGAAAATAAAGCTCTCTGAAAACTCAGCTCCTGTAAGTGATTGCAGAGGAAGGAGAGGGTTCTGACAGTAATGAGGAGTGATGTTGATTCATTTCACGGCCTAAATTCCTAATTGGGGAAGGAATCTGTTGCCTCCTTTGCTATTATATTCTGTCAGCAGATGGTCTAGAGAAAGTACCTGCACCATAAATGTGGGTGCACAACCACTGGAGGATCTCTGTTTCCCTAGGGAGCCAATCCATCCTAACTGACTATGATATTTGATCTTAGAATATGTTATATAAATTCATATATATTCCCTCTGAAACCTATCACTTGACATTCCCCATGATTGACCTTCATCTCTCAGTACTTACTATTATTTCCTAAATTTCTTTTCTTTATTTGTCTAGGTGAATGCAGTATATTAACACAAGTAGGAAGTTTCTTTTTTCCCTTGTGATTGTGGAGAATGATATAGTATTTTATGTATTTTTCTCCATATATTCATACATCCATGTGCTAACAGTGTGAATGGAATGTTTATATAGCACAGAATATACACAAAATTAACTATTTTACAGTATTGCAATCTGACAGTGATAGAACTGAGAAAAGTGTTGAATGCCCCTTGGGATGACTGGAAGACAACCACAGATGGCTGCTTCCAAGAATTGATAAGATACCATATATCTTTATCACATATTATATTCCGGCAGCAGTCTGTGAGGTCGAGATACTTATTCTTAGACAGTAACGAGGGGAAGACCAGCTGAGGTAGGTTTAGACTTGGGTGCATGCAGCTATGGCAAGGTTTTGCACAATATAATGTTATCAGTGCAATAAGTAATTACCAATCGGCTTATTATTTAACTATTACAGGGGGCCTAAGAGGTAAGAGAGACCACTAACACTTCCAAAGGAGGTGAAAAACGATGAGCTGTTGGGTTGCAAAGTGCTCTTATATTGTTCAAGCACATGGGCACTTTTCTGTCTGCCAAAGACTAAGGCTTCTTTCACACTTCCGTCGGTACGGGGCCGTCACAAAGCGTCGGCGCGGTGTACCGACGGACATTGTGAAAATTCGGCACAAAGTGGGCAGCGGATGCAGTTTTTCAAAGCATCCGTTGCCCATTCTAAAGTCCCAGGGAGGAGGGGGCGGAGTTCCGGACGCGTATGCACGGTAGGAATTGCAGGATCTGACGTACGAAAAAACGTTCCCTTGAACGTTTTTTCGATACGACGGTCCACCAAAACACGACGCATCCAGTGCACGACGGATGCAACGTATGGCCATATGTCGCGATCCGTCGGCAATACAAGTCTATGGGCAAAAAATGCATCCTGCGGGCAACTTTGCAGGATGCGTTTTTTGCACAGAACGACGCATTGCGACGGACAGCAAAGGACGGAAATGTGAAAGAAGCCTAATACGAAATTCAGGTACAAATGCACATAAACATTTTAAACATTTGAGCATCCCAGGTCAATTTTACAGTTATTGTTAACCCCTTCACCCCCAAGGGTGGTTTGCACGTTAATGACCAGGCCAATTTTTACAATTCTGACTACTGTCCCTTTATGAGGTTATAACTCTGGAACGCTTCAACGGATACAGGTAATTCTGACACTGTTTTCTCGTGACATATTGTACTTCATGATAGTGGTAAAAATTATTTGATATTACCTGCATTTATTTGTGAAAAAAACAGAAGTTTGGCAAAAATTTTGAAAATTTCACAATTTTCCAAATTTGAATTTTTATGCAATTAAATCACAGTGATATGTCACACAAAATACTTAATAAGTAACATTTCCCACATGTCTACTTTACATCAGCACAATTTTGGAACCAAAAATTTTTTTTTAGGGAGTTATAAGGGTTAAAAGTTGACCAGCAATTTCTCATTTTTACAACACCATTTTTTTTAGGGACCACATCTCATTTGAAGTCATTTTGAGGGGTCTATATGATAGAAAATACCCAAGTGTGACACCATTCTAAAAACTGCACCCATCAAGGTGCTCAAAACCACATTCAATAATTTTATTAACCATTCAGGTGTTTCACAGGAATTTTTGGAATGTTTAAATAAAAATGAACATTTAACTTTTTTTCACACAAAATTTATTTCAGCTCCAATTTGTTTTAGGGTAACAGGAAAAATTGGACCACAAAAGATATTGTACAATTTGTCCTGAGTACGCCGATACCCCATATGTGGGGGTAAAACACTGTTTGGGCGCATGACAGAGCTCGGAAGCGAAGGAGCGCCATTTGACTTTTCAATGCAAAATTGACTGGAATTGAGATGGGACGCCATGTTGCATTTGAAGAGCCCCTGATGTGCCTAAACATTGAAACCCCCCACAAGTGACACCATTTTGGAAAGTAGACCCGCTAAGGAGCTTATCTAGACTCACAGAAGTTTATAATGCAGAACCGTAAAAATAAAAAATCATATTTTTTCACAAAAATTATCTTTTCACCCCCAATTTTTTATTTTCCCAAGGGTAAGAGAAGAAATTCGACCCCAAAAGTTGTTGTACAATTTGTTCCGAGTACGCTAACACCCCATATGTTGGGGTAAACCCCTGTTTGGGCGCAGGGGAGAGCTCGGAAGGGAAGGAGCACTGTTTTACTTTTTCAACGCAGAATTGGCTGAAATTGAGATCGGACGCTATGTCGCGTTTGGAGAGCCCCTGATGTGCCTAAACAGTGGAAACCCCCAAATTATAACTGAAACCCTAATCCAAACACACCCCTAACCCTAATCCCAACGGTAACCCTAACCACACCTCTAACCCAGACACACCCCTAACCCTAATCCCAACCCTATTCCCAACCATAAAAGTAATCCAAACCCTAAACCTAACCCTAACTTTAGCCCCAACCCTAACCTTAACTTTAGCCCCAACCCTAACTGTAGCCTTAACCCTAGCCCCAACCCTAACCCTAGCCCTAACCCTAACCATAGCCCTAACCCTAGCCCTAACCCTAGCCCTAAACCTAGCCCTAATGGGAAAATGGAAATAAATACATTTTTTAAATTTTTGAATTTTTCCCTAATTAAGCGGGTGATGAAGGGGGGTTTGATTTACTTTTATACTTTTTTAGTGGATTTTTATGATTGGCATCCGTCACACACTGAAAGACGCTTTTTATTGCAAAAAATATTTTTTGCGTTACCACATTTTGAGAGCTATAATTTTTCCATATTTGAGTCCACAGAGTCATGTGAGGTCTTGTTTTTTGTGGGACGAGTTGACATTTTTATTGGTAACATGTTTGGGCACGGGAGATTTTTTGATCGCTTTTTATTCTGATTTTTGTGAGGCAGAATGACCAAAAACCAGCTATTCATGAATTTCTTTTGGGGGAGGCGTTTATACCGTTCCACATTTGGTAAAATTGATAAAGCAGTTTTATTCTTCGGGTCAGTACGATTACAGCAATACCTCATTTATAACATTTTTTTATGCTTTGGCGCTTTTATACGATAAAAACAATTTTATAGAAAAAATAATTATTTTGGCATTGCTTTATTCTGAGGACTATAACTTTTTTTTATTTTTTCGCTGATGATGCTCTATGGCAGCTCGTTTTTTGCAGGACAAGATGACGTTTTCAGCGGTACCATGGTTATTTATATCCGTCTTTTTGATCGCGTGTTATTCCACTTTTTGTTTGGCGGTATGAGAATTAAGCGTTGTTTTTTGCCTCGTTTTTTTTTTTTTACGGTGTTCACTGAAGGGGTTAACTAGTGATATTGTTTTATATGTGGGGTCGTTACAGACGCGGCGATACTAAATATGTGTACTTTTATTGTTTGATTTTTTTTTTATTTAGATAAAGAAATGTATTTATGGGAATAATATTTTTTTTTCTCTATTTAGGAATTTTTTCTTCTTTTTTTTTTTACACATGTAGGAATTTTTTTTTAAACTTTTTTACTTTGTCCCAGGGGGGGACATCACAGATCAATGATCTGACAGTTTGCACAGCACTCTGTCAGATCACCGATCTGACATACAGCCGTGCAGGCTTACCAGCGCTTGCACGGCACCCGGAAGTAATCCCTGCAGGACCCGGATGCAGCCCCGCGGCCATTTTGGATCTGGGGCCTGCAGGGATAGGAGGTTAGAGACCCTCGCAGCAACGCAATCACATCGTGTTGCTCCGGGGGTCTCAGGGAAGCCCGCAGGGAGCCCCTTCCCTGCGCGATGCTTCCCTGTACCACCGGCACACCGCGATCATGTTAGATCGCGGTGTGCCGGGGGTTAATGTGCCGGGGGTGGTCCGTGACCGCTCCTGGCACATAGTGCCGGATGTCAGCTGTGATAGGCAGCTGACACCCGGCCGCGCTCCCCCCGTGAGCGCGGCCGATCGTGCTGGACGTACTATTCCGTCCTTGGGAATTAGGGCCCACCCCACATGGATGGAATAGTACGTCCAATGGCAGAAAGGGGTTAAACAGTTAAGCAAATTGACGATGAGCTGATCTCTAGAAGGGATAAGGTTAAAGATAACACATTTCATTCTACATCCAAGATTTTGCAGACTCATTAGTAGCTCTTCCACAATCTCTTCATAGTTGTCTGCTTTCTTATTCCCTAGAAAATTCTGCAAGACATAACAAAATGCATTCCAAGCTCTTTCTTCTGTCTCATTCATTGACGTGATAAAATTTGGGTCTCTCATAAGTGTTCTTATTTGAGGTCCATCAAATATTCCATCCTTTTTCTTCTCTTCACTAAGACCAGGAAAAGTTGAACATATACAGTGCCTACAAGTAGTATTCAACCCCCTGCAGATTTAGCAGGTTTACACATTTGGAATTAACTTGGCATTGTGACATTTGGACTGTAGATCAGCCTGGAAGTGTGAAATGCACTGCAGCAAAAAAGAATGTTATTTCTTTGTTTATTTTTTTTTTTAAATTGTGAAAAGTCTTTTCAGAGGGTCATTTATTATTCAACCCCTCAACCCACCAGAATTCTGTTTGGTTCCCCTAAAGTATTAAGAAGTAGTTCAGGCACAAAGAACAATGAGCTTCACATGTTGGGATTAATTATCTCTTTTTCCAGCCTTTTCTGACTATTTAAGACCCTCCACAAACTTGTGAACAGCACTCAAACATGGTCAACATGGGAAAGACAAAGGAGTATTCCAAGGCCATCACAGACAAGATCGTGGAGGGTCACAAGGCTGGCAAGGGGTACAAAACCCTTTCCAAGGAGTTGGGCCTACCTGTCTCCACTGCTGGGAGCATCATCCGGAAGTGGAAGGCTTATGGAACTACTGTTAGCCTTCCACGGCCTGGACAGCCTTTGAAAGTTTCCTCCCGTGCCAAGGCCAGGCTTGTCCGAAGAGTCAAGGCTAACCCAAGGACAACAAGGAAGGAGCTCTGGGAAGATCTCATGGCAGTGGGGACATTGGTTTCAGTCAATACCATAAGTAACGTACTCCACCGCAATGGTCTCCGTTCCAGACGAGCCCGTAAGGTACCTTTACTTTCAAAGCGTCATGTCAAGGCTCGTCTACAGTTTGCTCATGATCACTTGGAGGACTCTGAGACTGACTGGTTCAAGGTTCTCTGGTCTGATGAGACCAAGATCGAGATCTTTGGTGCCAACCACACACGTGACGTTTGGAGACTGGATGGCACTGCATACGACCCCAAGAATACCATCCCTACAGTCAAGCATGGTGGTGGCAGCATCATGCTGTGGGGCTGTTTCTCAGCCAAGGGGCCTGGCCATCTGGTCCGCATCCATGGGAAGATGGATAGCACGGCCTACCTGGAGATTTTGGTCAAGAACCTCCGCTCCTCCATCAAGGATCTTAAGATGGGTCGTCATTTCATCTTCCAACAAGACAACGACCCAAAGCACACAGCCAAGAAAACCAAGGCCTGGTTCAAGAGGCAAAAAATCAAGGTGTTGCAGTGGCCTAGTCAGTCTCCTGACCTTAACCCAATTGAAAACTTGTGGAAGGAGCTCAAGATTAAAGTCCACATGAGACACCCAAAGAACCTAGATAACTTGGAGAAGATCTGCATGGAGGAGTGGGCCAAGATAACTCCAGAGACCTGTGCCGGCCTGATCAGGTCTTATAAAAGACGATTATTAGCTGTAATTGCAAACAAAGGTTATTCCACAAAATATTAAACCTAGGGGTTGAATAATAATTGACCCACACTTTTATGTTTAAAATTTATAAAAATTTAACTGAGCAACAAAACTTTTTGGTTTGTAAGATTTATGCAACTGTTAATAAATCCTGCTCTTGTTTGAAGTTTGAAGGCTCTAACTTATTTGCATCTTATTAAACCTGCTAAATCTGCAGGGGGTTGAATACTACTTGTAGGCACTGTATAGTTAAAGCATTCTCCACCGTGATTGAGAGCTTTGACGAACTGCTTCATCAATCCAAGCTTTATGTGTAAGGGAGGAAAGACAATGTCCTTCCTATCCACTAGAGGATCATGGATGACATTCTTATTGCCAGATGCCAAACTCTGTCGCTGAGGCCATTCAGTTTTCACCCAATGCTCTGCTGTAGCTCTACTGTCCCAGTAGCACAGAAAACAGGGGTGTTATCATAACAAATGGGAATTATGCATGTTCAAAGAAAACAAAGATATTCTCACATTTATTGGGAGACTAAATGAAAACTACATTTACCTTAGTGAACCATATAAACCGGCACTTTTCATACACTACTTATATTTATCATGGAATTCTTGAAAATGGGCTATATACCTGTAGCGCAAAAACGTGATGTGATAGAGAAATTATAACATCAGATTTGAATTCAGCACCCTCAAATTAGTCTAAAACTGTTCTTAAAATCCATGCCAGAATTATTTTTTTTTGTAGATCAGTGTAATCATTCAACCTTTTTGACATTTTTGTAAAATGTTGATATTTTTTATATATAAACTCAAAACATATCAACCTAAATTTACCATTACCATAAATTATATTGTGCTACAAAAACAATCACAAAATCACTGGGATTTGTTGAAGCGTTTTAGAATTATTACCACATAAAGTGACACTGGTAAGATTTTTTAAAAATTGCCCTGTCACTAAAGGGTTAAAAAATAGTGTATCTTGATCTAGCAGTTGTGCGACTGGTGCAAAACCTGCTGAGATAAAGAAATGTGGCTATTTACCTCTAATTTTTGTGAGTCTGCTGTGGCCTTGTGTAATGAAGCGGATATCTTTAAAAAAAATTGTCACACATTGCTAGATACAGTGAATTTGTACATAACACCTCTGTGAGGGTACTTGTGAAAAATAAAGCCAGTATTTTTTTTTCATAAGAATAATGCATTCAATATCAGAAAGGGTGACATTAAGGGATGTGGATGTGGTGGTGCCCGCCAGGGCGATCAGAAGGTGACTGTATCTCGCTCTACCTTCCTGTCAAAATTTGATCAGTGCGCTACAACACTGACAAACCCAGACAAGTGTGAGGATGTTGTGGGTTGGATGGCAGACAAATGTTCCAGTGTGTTGACAAGCAGCATCACAAAGTCTTCCACACAGTCCAGTCTTAGTAGCCAAGAGGCTGAGACTCTGAATTTTCAGCCTAGTCCTCCTTCCTCCCACAATCAAGAGTCCCAGGAAACAAATGACCCAAACGCTGGCCACTCTGAGGAACTGTTTGCATTCCACTGTAATTTGTCAGGCCTCTCAATGTGAACCATTAAAGAGGGTCATGAGGAGGTAGAGTGCAGTGATGCCCAAACATTTGAGCACCCACAGCCAGGAGAAAGCCACGTTGGGGAAGATAAATTCATGTCTGAAGAGGTGGAGGATAATCATTAAGCACAGTTCCCATCAGGTCAGCCTAAAATCACAACTCATAAGGAGGATCAGATTGATGAATTGGAAAACAATGTGGTTGATGATGAGGCCACTGATCCAACCTGGCATGGAGACACACCTAGTGAGCACAGCAGTGCAGAGAGGGATTGATCCATAGCACAAAAACAGGCAAGAAGAGGTAGTGGATTGACCAGAGGGAGAACTCAGTCAACAGTTTCACAGAGCCTTCCCCCCCTCTCCACTCAGCTGGATAACAGGCCAAGGGTGCGTTGTTCCTCTTTATGGCAGATTTTTCTGAAATTCCTTTAGGCAAAACAACTGTAATTTGCAGCATCTGCCAAATCAATCTAAGAAGAGGCAAGAACACTGCCAAACTGAGCACCACCTGCATGCAAAAGCACATAGCATCCAAGCACCCCAGTACATGGGCAAAATGCCTGGGTGCAACATCTGTGCCTGAGGGTGAAACCTCAGCTTCTTCTCCTGTGTAATGGCCTTCCCAATCTGCTGTCAATGAAGCAGGTGAAGATGCCTCATGCCCACAACCTGCAGTTGCACAGACACAACAGTCAGCAACCATGTCTAGTTTGTGGTTCCATTGCAGCATTCAGTTGTCCTTGCCCCAAAAGTTTAACAAAGTAGAAACATCCACCCACACACAGGCCCAAATGCTAAGCTCCCTCATTATCAGATTGCTAGCCAAGAAAATATTGCCATTTTGACTTGTGGGAACTGAGTCTTCAAGACCTAATAATCTGATACCACCAATCAGTCCAACAAATGTATACAGCAAGGTAGAACAGTAGTTAAATAAAAAAATAACTTTTAATTCAATCTATTAAAAGAGCCCTCAGGCTCAACAAACAAGCAAAAAAAATGAATATCAAAAACATAACCCACAATGTGCAAATACTGCAAGGACGCTCCAACGAGCGCTACAAAGCTCTAGAATGGTGAACAACCATACTCTTTCTCATGGAAGCTCAAACCATGCCAAACAATACCTTTAGGTATTTTTTCTACTTTCCCCACAGCCTGCATTCACAATGAGCTTTAAAGCAGGCCAAAATAGGAACCGGTAACAATTACTGCTTAAAAATAGGAACGATCTTACCCGAGATGTGCGTTCTTTGCTTCACTGCATGTAGTGGGATGCCATTGCCCGTACATATGAGGAGGCCCTCTTCGTGCCCATTCAAAGCCTCATTCCTCCGGGTTTCATCCCGACAGCAGTCATATCCTCCCTTCTTATGAATTCTCCCGACGCATTTCTTGTGGCCCGGTCATCAGGGGAGAGGCCACTTCATAGAATAAGGTGTGTGCTGTCCATCAAGCGACACACAGGAGTTGATATAACTGATATATATATATATATATATATATATATATATATATATATCGCAGAATGGGATTACAATTGTGTATCAGTACTGTACCCTTATAAGTAGTGTTGAGCATTCCGATACCGCAAGTATCGGGTATCGGCCGATACTTAGCGGTATCGGAATTCCGATATCCGATACTTGCCGCGTATCGGATACCGGAATCGGAAGTTCCCAGATTCAAACTGCACAAATTCAGCCAAAGAGAATGATTCCAAGTGTGGGCACATCCTGTTCAGCATGGAGGGCATGAAACTACTGGCATGGCTGTGATTGGCTGCTGAAATGATGTCATGATGCAGTTTAAAAGTCGCTGGCGCCATTTTGCGCTCACTCTGCTGTGAATTCAGTTAGTGACAGGATGCTGTTTGCTGACTGAGGGCCAGTTTAGAGATAGCGATTTGCTTCTTTGTGCTTTTCAAAGGCTAATTTAGCAACCGATGTGTTCACCTACTATTCACCTTGCTTTTGCCTTGTAGCGCTGTTTTCACAGCGATCTGCAAGGTCTGTGTGTGTGTGTGTGTGTGTGTGAGTGCAGCCCACTCTCTAGTCTGAGTGCAGCCATAGGCCATCCATAGCTGGTTGTATTCAGTTCAGGGAGGGTGGTTCATTGCCTCATACTGTTAGGATAAAGTAGAGGAGGGTTTTTGGGCCTTGCAGCGCCGTTTACGGCTGTCTGCCCGGTCTCCGTGTGACTGCAGCCTGTGAGCAGCCATAGCCTGATTGTCTCCAGCTCAGGGTTCTTCACTGCGTCATACCGTAAAATCAATTTTCCTTTTGTTTTAAGTAGTGCAGGCTGCTGCACATTTTTTCAAAAAATTCCTATTAGTGTCTTTCCACCCGTCTCCAGCTAACTTGTGGAAAAACACTACATAGGATAACGTAGAGGAGGGTTTTTGGGCCTTGCAGCGCCGTTTACGGCTGTCTGCACAGTCTCCGTGTGACTGCAGCTCTCTCTGTTGTCAGTTCAGTCCCCAAAAAATAAATAAATAATAAAGTTCACCAAACACACCAGTGACACCACTTAACATTTGTGTAGGCCACATTAGCTCATATTAAAGTCTAGTCCACACTTTAGAAAATTAGTGTTTCTTATACCTGTTAGGAGTTGTTCAGGAATAAGCACACAAAGCCGTTAGTACTTTTCTGCTTATCTTTATCAGTCAACCAAGATGAAGAAGGCAGTGAGTAAGGCACGTGGGCGTGGGCGCGGAGGAGGGAGAGGACGTGGGGATTCTGTGCCTGCTGCGAGCACCGGTGACTCATCAGCACCCACTTTCACCAGGGAACAGTCCTTCATGCGCAGCTTTGTCGCAGAGCGCCGTACACCGCTGCTGCGTGAAGAACAAATTGAAGCCGTTGTCGGATGGATGGCAGCTAATGCATCAACTTCAATTAGTGCCACATCCTCTCAGACACAGAGCACTGGAGAGCAGCCATCTGTCTCTTCACCACCTGCCAAATTGCCCAGGCAGACAGAGAGCCCAGGACAGGAGCCGTCTCTACTTCTGTTCTCTGAATCTCTTGGCTTGGAAACAGGGGGCCAGCCAAGCAGCATTGGAGAAATGGAAGAAGAGGCAGGGTGCAGTGATGCCCAACAGCTTTTTCTCTATTCCTCTGAAGAGGCGGGTGGGCCAGTGCTTCCGGTCACCACATCGCAGGCCGCATCCGCTGATGATGACACTCAGGTGTCACTTTCTGGTGCGTGCTCTGCTGCTGAGACTACCCAGGAGGAGCAGTTGGGGGCAGAGGGTAGTGTAGATGATGAGGTCCTTGACCCATCTTGGCGTGAGGGACAGGAAGGTGGTGGGAGCAGCTCTGAGGAAGAGATTCCTAGAACGGCCCAAAGAGTGAGAGGGAGGGGGAAGACTGCGGATCCTGCAGCCTCCGCTTTGGCACCCGTTAGGAGCATGTCTCTTCCAAAAGCCAAAAAGGACGCTCCCAAGACTTGCAGTGCCTGGGCCTTTTTTGACACAGTTGCAGATGACATTTGCTATGTCAAATGCAAGGTGTGTCATCACAAAGTCAAAAGAGGTCGAAATGTCAGCAGCCTCAATACCTCCAACATGTGGAAACATGTGCGGACCAGGCACGCGGCGTTGTTAGAAAAACACACTGACGAGCTAGGCCAACCAACAGCGGCAGCTACCACCTCTTCAGCTCGTGTTGCCTCTTCCTCCAGCTCACACGCAGCTGGTTCGGCTTCCTCCCAGGATTGCCGTGGAAGAACCTCTGGCCCTGTTGTCCAGAGACCCGCTGTAATTCCACCCGCAGCACCACTTTCCCAGTCATCCACACACTCCCAGCCCAGTCTACAGCCATCGGTAGTACAGGCATGGGAGAAAAGGCGGCCTTTCTCGTCAAACCACCCACGAGCACAGGCTCTGACTGCAGGCATTGCCAAACTTCTGTCACTGGAAATGCTGTCATTCAGGCTGGTGGAGACTGACAGCTTCCGTGACTTGATGTCATTGGCAGTCCCACAGTACAATGTGCCCAGCCGCTTTTACTTCAGCAGGCAAGCCGTCCCTGCCCTGCACAAGCATGTGGAGGGACACATAAAACACGTGCTACTGAATGCCATCAGTAGCAAGGTCCACCTCACCACCGATGCGTGGACCAGTCAACATGGACAGGGGCGATACCTTTCCCTCACTGCCCATTGGGTTAATGTCGTTGAGCCGGGTACAGATCGTGCGAGTGGCGCAGGACGTGTCCTGCCCTCTCCAAGGATTGCAGGAATCCATTCTGTACGCATTGACTCCTCCTCTTACACCAGTTCCTCAGAATCATCGCTGCAGGAGCCGTCACAGTCCACCTCCACATGGACCCGTGATGAACGTTTACCTGTTACGACCGACATGAGCACAGCCGTGGCCAAACGTCAGCAGGCCGTCTTGAAATTAATTTCTTTGGGGAATCGAAGCCACACAGCGCAGGAGCTCTGGAATGCCATCAAGCAGGAGAGCGATGTGTGGTTTGTGCCAGCGAATCTCCAGCCAGGCATGGTAGTGTGTGATAATGGCCGAAATCTGGTGGCAGCTCTGGGCCTCGGCAACCTCACTCACATCCCATGTCTGGCACATGTGCTCAATTTGGTCGTGCAGAGTTTTTTGAGGGACTATCCGGATCTTGATGCACTGCTGCACAAGGTCCGCCTAGAGTGTGCTCACTTGCGGCGTTCCAGCACGGCAAAAGCGCGCATTGCGGCTCTGCAGCGCCGACACCACCTGCCGGAACATCGCATCATATGTGACCTACCTACCAGGTGGAATTCCATGTTACATATGTTGGAGCGGTTGTGTGAGCAGCAGCAAGCTGTAATGGAGTACCAGCTGCATCAGGCACAAAGAAGTCGCACTCCGCGCCGTTCAGACTTCACAACCACAGAGTGGGCCACTATGAATGACGTCTGCCAGGTTTTGCATCCCTTCGATTATTCCACGCGAATGGCGAGTGCAGATGATGCACTAGTCAGCATGACTGTCCCCCTTATCTGCCTGCTTGAAAAATCACTGCAAGCGCTAAGGGATGATGTTGTGGAAGAGGTGGAGGATGAGGATTCAACATTTCCATCATCTTCTGGACAGTCAGCGCCACGTGGTTCCTCACAAACGCGTAGGCAGGGGACAGTTTGTGAGGAGGATGAGGAGGAGTCAATGGAGGAGGAAGACATCCGTCCAGAGGAGGGAGTTACACAATTGTCCAGTACTCAGTGTGTACAGCGAGGGTGGGGTGATGACGAGCGGGCAGAGATCACGCCTCCAGCAGGGGACAGCGTTTCTTGGGCAGTTGGCAGTCTGCAGCACATGGTGGATTACATGCTGCAGTGCCTGAGAAACGACCGCCGCATCGCCCACATTCTCAACATGTCTGAATATTGGGTGTTCACCCTCCTCGATCCTCGCTACCGGGACAACGTAGAAAGCCTCATCACACCGTTGAACCGGGAGCGAAAAATGCGGGAGTACCAAGACACACTGGTGAATTCTATCATCTTCTCCATTCCAAGTGAGAGAAGTGCTGCTAGTGCATTACAAAGCAGCTCAGTGCGTCCAGGCAGTGGTGGAGGCTCTGCACAAAGAGGGAGCAGAAGCAGTGCCTCTGCCCAAGGCAAGAGCAGTATGGCCCAACTGTGGCACAGTTTTCTGTGCCCGCCACAAAAGTGAACACCATCACAGATGGCTCCAGTCAGCAGGAGGCAACGATTCCGTCAGATGGTGACAGACTACATGTCTTGCCCTCTTGCTGTACTCCCAGATGGCTCTTCACCTTTCAAGTTTTGGGTCTCAAAGCTGGATACATGGCCAGAGCTAAGCCAGTATGCATTGGAGGTGCTGGCTTGCCCTGCGGCTAGTGTATTATCGGAACGCGTCTTTAGTGCTGCAGGTGGTGTACTAACTGACCGTCGCATGCGACTATCCTCCGATAACGTTGACCGGCTTACTTTCCTGAACATGAACAAGGCCTGGATCTCGCAGGAATTTGCCACTCCTCTTCCTGATTAAATAATTAGGTGACTGTCTACGTTATCCAGGTCTCCTGTTGTGTTCATCTTTCTACCACCTGAACTTAAATTCCTGGGCTCCAACACTGCCAGCTGAGGCTCAGAAGTGCCGTCTGCACAGTCAAAACATACGACCCAGTGTTATTGGGTTTCAGTAACGTCAGCTGATCCCCAGCTGTGCAGCCGGCAATGTGTCCTGCGACCGCCACGCTGACACAACAACTGAAATGTAAGGGAACCTGTCCCCCCCCCAAGGCGTTTGTTACTGTAAGAGCCACCTTGTGCAGCAGTAATGCTGCACAAGGAAAAGGTAGCTATTTTTGTTTAGCTCCTTGCACACGCAGAACTTAACACTTATAAAATGTGTCCACTGATACCGTAAAACCGTCCCGGAGGTGGGACTTTCCTTCGTAATATAACGCAGCACAGCTGTCATTCCTACCCCATTGGCGCCGTGCCCCGGCTCCTCAGCGTTGTTTAAATCTGTCCCGGAGCCTGCGCTGTTATGTTATCCCTTGGCCAGGCACACTTAGCGATGCCCATCTTCTGACATCATTTGGTGTCAGGCTGGCTGCGCCTGTGCGGCCGCGCTGGCCGAGAGCCCGCCTCGCATTGTCTTCTGATTTCATCCCACTGGGGGCCTGAGATCCATGGACATGCGCAGTGCATATCTGAACCTCCACCTCTCACTCATCTCCCTACGCCTTCTTCAGACTGTGCACCGTCAGCTGATCCCTAATAGCATGCCACGGCCGTGACGCCGCACAGTCTGAAGAAGCCATAGGGAGGGGAGTGAAAGGCGAGGATATGCACTGCGCATGGCCACGGATCCCAGGCCCGCGGTGGTATTACATTAGATGACACTGCGAGGCGGGATCTCGTCCAGCGCGGCCGCACAGGCACAGCCAGCCTGACACCAAATGATGTCAGAAGATGGGCAGCGCTAAGTGTGCCTGGCCAAGGGATAACATAACAGCGCAGGCTCCGTGACAGATTCAAACAACGCCGAGGATCCGGGGCACGGCGCCAGGGGGGTAGGAATGACAGCTGTGCTGCGTCATATTACGAAGGAAAGTCCCACCTCCGGGACGGTCTCAAGGTTTCAGGGGACACATTTTATAAGTGTTTAGTTCTGTGTTTGCAAGGAGCATAATGAAAAGAGCCACCTTTTCCTTTTGCATCTTTTGTGCTGCACAAGCTGGCTCTTTCAGCTACAAACGCCTTGGGGGGGGGTTAAAGGTTCCCTTTCGACTTTCTCCAATCAGGCTTCGGCCTACATTGTGTTCCTCTGCTTCTCCTGCTGTCCCTGGGCTCCAACACCGCTAGGTGTTGCCTGGTAGTGCTGTACGCACAGTCCCAACAGTCCCTCCTCTGTTATTGGAGTTCAGTAACATCAGCTGTTCCCCAGCTGTGTGTGTGGCAATCCCTCCTATCTCCCCCACCTCCTCCTCCTCCTGTCCCTGGGCTCCAACACCGCCAGTTGCTGTCCAGAAGTGCTGTACGCACAGTCAACAGTCACTCCTCTGTTATTGGGGTTCAGTAATGTCAGCTGTTCCCCAGCTGTGTGTGTGGCAATCCCTCCTAACTCCCCCACCTCCTCCTCCTCCTCCTGTCCCTGGGCTTCAACACCGCTAGTTGTTGCCTGGTAGTGCTGTACGCACAGTCCCAACAGTCCCTCCTCTGTTATTGGGGTTCAGTAACGTCAGCTGTTCCCCAGCTGTGTGTGTGGCAATCCCTCCTATCTCCCCCACCTCCTCCTCCTCCTCCTGTCCCTGGGCTCCAACACTGCCAGTTGCTGTCCAGAAGTGCTGTACGCACAGTCAACAGTCACTCCTCTGTTATTGGGGTTCAGTAATGTCAGCTGTTCCCCAGCTGTGTGTGTGGCAATCCCTCCTATCTCCCCCACCTCCTCCTCCTCCTCCTCCTGTCCCTGGGCTCCAACACCGCTAGTTGTTGCCTGGTAGTGCTGTATGCACAGTCCCAACAGTCCCTCCTCTGTTATTGGGGTTCAGTAACGTCAGCTGTTCCCCAGCTGTGTGTGTGGCAATCCATCCTATCTCCTCCTCCTCCTCCTCCTCCTGTCCCTGGGCTCCAACACCGCCAGTTGCTGTCCAGAAGTGCTGTACGCACAGTCAACAGTCACTCCTCTGTTATTGGGGTTCAGTAATGTCAGCTGTTCCCCAGCTGTGTGTGTGGCAATCCCTCCTATCTCCCCCACCTCCTCCTCCTCCTCCTGTCCCTGGGCTCCAACACCGCTAGTTGTTGCCTGGTAGTGCTGTACGCACAGTCCCAACAGTCCCTCCTCTGTTATTGGGGTTCAGTAACGTCAGCTGTTCCCCAGCTGTGTGTGTGGCAATCCCTCCTATCTCCCCCACCTCCTCCTCCTCCTCCTCCTGTCCCTGGGCTCCAACACCGCTAGTTGTTGCCTGGTAGTGCTGTACGCACAGTCCCAACAGTCCCTCCTCTGTTATTGGGGTTCAGTAACGTCAGCTGTTCCCCAGCTGTGTGTGTGGCAATCCCTCCTATCTCCTCCACCTCCTCCTCCTCCTCCTGTCCCTGGGCTCCAACACCGCCAGTTGCTGTCCAGAAGTGCTGTACGCACAGTCAACAGTCACTCCTCTGTTATTGGGGTTCAGTAATGTCAGCTGTTCCCCAGCTGTGTGTGTGGCAATCCCTCCTATCTCCCCCACCTCCTCCTCCTCCTCCTCCTGTCCCTGGGCTCCAACACCGCTAGTTGTTGCCTGGTAGTGCTGTACGCACAGTCCCAACAGTCCCTCCTCTGTTATTGGGGTTCAGTAACGTCAGCTGTTCCCCAGCTGTGTGTGTGGCAATCCCTCCTATCTCCTCCACCTCCTCCTCCTCCTCCTGTCCCTGGGCTCCAACACCGCCAGTTGCTGTCCAGAAGTGCTGTACGCACAGTCAACAGTCACTCCTCTGTTATTGGGGTTCAGTAATGTCAGCTGTTCCCCAGCTGTGTGTGTGGCAATCCCTCCTATCTCCCCCACCTCCTCCTCCTCCTCCTCCTGTCCCTGGGCTCCAACACCGCTAGTTGTTGCCTGGTAGTGCTGTACGCACAGTCCCAACAGTCCCTCCTCTGTTATTGGGGTTCAGTAACGTCAGCTGTTCCCCAGCTGTGTGTGTGGCAATCCCTCCTATCTCCTCCACCTCCTCCTCCTCCTCCTGTCCCTGGGCTCCAACACCGCCAGTTGCTGTCCAGAAGTGCTGTACGCACAGTCAACAGTCACTCCTCTGTTATTGGGGTTCAGTAATGTCAGCTGTTCCCCAGCTGTGTGTGTGGCAATCCCTCCTATCTCCCCCACCTCCTCCTCCTCCTCCTCCTGTCCCTGGGCTCCAACACCGCTAGTTGTTGCCTGGTAGTGCTGTACACACAGTCCCAACAGTCCCTCCTCTGTTATTGGGGTTCAGTAACGTCAGCTGTTCCCCAGCTGTGTGTGTGGCAATCCCTCCTATCTCCTCCACCTCCTCCTCCTCCTCCTGTCCCTGGGCTCCAACACCGCCAGTTGCTGTCCAGAAGTGCTGTACGCACAGTCAACAGTCACTCCTCTGTTATTGGGGTTCAGTAATGTCAGCTGTTCCCCAGCTGTGTGTGTGGCAATCCCTCCTATCTCCCCCACCTCCTCCTCCTCCTCCTGTCCCTGGGCTCCAACACCGCTAGTTGTTGCCTGGTAGTGCTGTACGCACAGTCCCAACAGTCCCTCCTCTGTTATTGGGGTTCAGTAACGTCAGCTGTTCCCCAGCTGTGTGTGTGGCAATCCCTCCTATCTCCCCCATCTCCTCCTCCTCCTCCTCCTGTCCCTGGGCTCCAACACCGCTAGTTGTTGCCTGGTAGTGCTGTACGCACAGTCCCAACAGTCCCTCCTCTGTTATTGGGGTTCAGTAACGTCAGCTGTTCCCCAGCTGTGTGTGTGGCAATCCCTCCTATCTCCTCCACCTCCTCCTCCTCCTCCTGTCCCTGGGCTCCAACACCGCCAGTTGCTGTCCAGAAGTGCTGTACGCACAGTCAACAGTCACTCCTCTGTTATTGGGGTTCAGTAATGTCAGCTGTTCCCCAGCTGTGTGTGTGGCAATCCCTCCTATCTCCCCCACCTCCTCCTCCTCCTCCTCCTGTCCCTGGGCTCCAACACCGCTAGTTGTTGCCTGGTAGTGCTGTACGCACAGTCCCAACAGTCCCTCCTCTGTTATTGGGGTTCAGTAACGTCAGCTGTTCCCCAGCTGTGTGTGTGGCAATCCCTCCTATCTCCTCCACCTCCTCCTCCTCCTCCTGTCCCTGGGCTCCAACACCGCCAGTTGCTGTCCAGAAGTGCTGTACGCACAGTCAACAGTCACTCCTCTGTTATTGGGGTTCAGTAATGTCAGCTGTTCCCCAGCTGTGTGTGTGGCAATCCCTCCTATCTCCCCCACCTCCTCCTCCTCCTGTCCCTGGGCTCCAACACCGCTAGTTGTTGCCTGGTAGTGCTGTACGCACAGTCCCAACAGTCCCTCCTCTGTTATTGGGGTTCAGTAACGTCAGCTGTTCCCCAGCTGTGTGTGTGGCAATCCCTCCTATCTCCTCCACCTCCTCCTCCTCCTCCTGTCCCTGGGCTCCAACACCGCCAGTTGCTGTCCAGAAGTGCTGTACGCACAGTCAACAGTCACTCCTCTGTTATTGGGGTTCAGTAATGTCAGCTGTTCCCCAGCTGTGTGTGTGGCAATCCCTCCTATCTCCCCCACCTCCTCCTCCTCCTCCTCCTGTCCCTGGGCTCCAACACCGCTAGTTGTTGCCTGGTAGTGCTGTACACACAGTCCCAACAGTCCCTCCTCTGTTATTGGGGTTCAGTAACGTCAGCTGTTCCCCAGCTGTGTGTGTGGCAATCCCTCCTATCTCCTCCACCTCCTCCTCCTCCTCCTGTCCCTGGGCTCCAACACCGCCAGTTGCTGTCCAGAAGTGCTGTACGCACAGTCAACAGTCACTCCTCTGTTATTGGGGTTCAGTAATGTCAGCTGTTCCCCAGCTGTGTGTGTGGCAATCCCTCCTATCTCCCCCACCTCCTCCTCCTCCTCCTCCTGTCCCTGGGCTCCAACACCGCCAGTTGCTGTCCAGAAGTGCTGTCCGCACAGAGCCAAACACCTCGCCAATGTGTTAGTGGGGTTCAGCACCGCCAGCGGTTCCCCTGCTGTGTATACGGCAACGTGTACTGCGACCGCCACGCAGGCACAACAAGTTAAATTTAAGGGAACCTGTCCCCCCCCCCAGGCGTTTGTTACTGAAGGAGCCACCTTTTGCAGCGGTAATGATGCAAAGGGAAAAAGTGCCTCTTTTCGTGGTGCTCCTTGCACATGCTGAACCTAACACTTATGAAATGTGTCCCCTCCTACCGTGATACCGTCCGGTAGGTGGAACTTTCCTTTGTGATGTGAAGCAGCACAGCCGTCATTCTCACCCCCTTGGCACCGTGCGCCGCCTCCTCAGCGTTGTTTGAGTCAGTCCCGGAGCCTGCGCTGTTAGGTTAGCCCTTGGCCATGCACACATTTTGCGCTGCCCGTCTTCTGACATCATTTGGTGTCAGGCTGGCTGAGCCTGTGCGGCCGCACTGGACGAGATCCCGCCTCGTAGTGTCTTCTGATTTAATCCCACTGGGGGCCTGAGATCCATGGACATGCGCAGTGCATATCTGAACCTCCACCTCTCACTCATCTCCCTATGCCTTCTTCAGACTGTGCAGTGTCAGCTGATCCCTAATAGCATGCCACGGCCGTGACACCGCGCAGTCTGAAGAAGCCTTAGGGAGGGGAGTGAGAGGCGAGGATATGCACTGCGCATGGCCATGGATCCCAGGCCCGCGGTGGGATTACATTAGACGACACTGCGAGGCGGGATCTCGGCCAGCGCAGCCACACAGGCGCAGCCAGTCTGACACCAAATGATGTCAGAAGATGGGCAGCGCAAAATGTGTGCATGGCCAAGGGCTAACCTAACAGCGCAGGCTCCGGGACTGATTCAAACAACGCTGAGGAGGCGGCGCACGGCGCCAAGGGGGTGAGAATGACGGCCGTGCTGCTTCACATCACAAAGGAAAGTTCCACCTACCGGACAGTATCACGGTAGGAGGGGACACTTTTCATAAGTGTTAGGTTCAGCATGTGCAAGGACCATAATTAAAAGAGCTAAGTTTACCTTTTCCAGCATTAGTTCTGTACACGATGGCTCTTTCAGCTACAAACGCCTGGGGGGGGGGGTTAAAGGTTCCCTTTCAACTTGCTCCAGTGCAGGCTTCAGCCTACACTCTGCTCTCTCTCCTCCTCCTGCTGACCCTGGGCTCTGACACCGCCAGTTGGGGCCCAGATGTGCTGGCTGCACAGAGAAAAACACCAGCCAAAGTGTCAGTGGGGTTCAGCACCGCCCGCTGTTCCCCTGCTGTGTAGCCGGCAACGTGTCCTGCAACAGTCACGCAGACACAAGAACTGAAATTGAAGGGAACCTGTCCCCCCTCCCCCAGGCGTTTGTATGTTTCACAGCCACCTTGTACAGCAGTAATGCTGCATGTGTGCAAGGTGGCTCATAAACTTACTCCCCTTGCACACGTGGAACTGAACACGTCTAAAATGTGTCCTCTGTGACCATTAAACTGTCCCTGAGGTGTGACTTTCCTTTGTAATGACACGCTGCAACCACCTTGGTAGCGCTGACCATCTTCTGGCATCATTGTTTGGCTGCCTGCGCCTTTGCGGCCGCCCTGACCCACACAACGCCCCTCGGTGTCTTATTTATTTGGACTGCGAGGGTGTGATTGATGGGCATCAGCAGTGCATATGTTCGCCTGTCCCTCATCTCCTTCCGCCTTCTTCAGACTGTGCGGCTTCATAGCTGTGGCGTGCGACAACGGATCAGCTGACGCCGCACAGTCTGAAGCGGGTGTAAGGACCCCAGTGGGAGAGGCGAACATATGTACTGCGCCAGGCCAGGAATCCCAGCCCCGCAGTGTTTTAACAATGTTAAGACACTGCGGGGCTGGGATTCATGGTCAACGCGAACCGCACCGGCCGACATGAAATGATGTCAGAAGACGGGCAGCGCTAACAGCGCAAGGCCAAGGGATAACACGACAGCGCAGACTCCTGTACAGCAAATAACGATGCTCAGGAGGCCGCACCAAGCACCAAGGTGGCATTTTTGCCAGCTGTGCTGCGTCGCATTACGAAGGGAACTCACGCCTCCAAAACAGTTTGACTGCTTAAGGGCCTAAATGTTATACGTGTTTCTTTCTGCGTGTGAAAGGAGCATAATTAAAAGAGCAACCTTAGACTTGTGCAGCATTACTGCTGCCCAAGCTGTGGCTCTTGTAGTTTGTAACCCCTGAGGGGGGGTTAAAGGTTACCTTTAAAATCGGTTCAATTAGGCTTCGGCCTACACTCTGCTCCACCTGCAGTGCCCGGGCTCCAACACCGCTAGTTGCTGTCCGGAAGTGCTGGCTGCACAGAGCCAAACACCTTGCCAATGTGTTAGTGGGGTTCAGCAACGCCAGCTGTTCCCCTGCTGTGTAGCCTGCAACGTGTCCTGCAACAGCCACGCAGACACAACAGACCTAAAGCTGCCGCCAGTGCAGACTTCGGCCTACACTCTGCTCCCTCTCCTCCTGCTGACCCTGGGCTCTAACACCGCCAGTTGGTGCCCGGTACTGCTAGCTGCACAGAGAAAAACACCAGCCAAAGTGTCAGTGGGGTTCAGCACCGCCAGCTGTTCCCCTGCTGTGTAGCCGGCAACGTGTCCTGCAACAGCCACGCAGACACAAGAACTGAAATTGAAGGAAACCTGTCCCCCCCTCCCCCAGGTGATTCTATGTTTTACAGCCACCTTGTATGGCAGTAATGCTGCATGTGTGCAAGGTGGCTCAGAAACTTATTCTTCTTGCCCATGTTGAACTGAACACGTCTAAAATGAGTCCTCTGCGACCATTAAAATGTCCCTCAGGTGTGATTTTCCTTTGTATTGACACGCAACAAGCTCCTTGGTAGCGCTGCCCGTCTTCTGGCATCATTGTTTGGCTGCCTGCGCCTCTGCGGCCGCCTTGCCCCACCCAACGCCCCTCGGTGTCTTATTTATTTGGACTGCGAGGGTGTGATTGACGGGCATGAACCGTGCATTTCTTCGCCTGTCCCTCATCTCCTTCCGCCTTCTTCGGACTGTGCGTCTTCATGGCCGTGGCATGCGATAAGGGATCAGCTGACGCCGCATAGTCTGAAGCGGGTGTAAGAACCCAAGCGAGAGGCGAACATATGTACTGCGCCAGGCCATGAATCCCAGCCCCGCAGTGTTTTAACAATGTTTAGACACTGCGGGGATGGGATTCATGGTCATCGCAAACCGCACCGGCCGACATTAAATGATGTTAGAAGATGGGCAGCGCTAACAGCGCAAGGCCAAGGGATAACACGACAGCGCAGACTCCTGTTCAACAAATAACGATGTTCAGGAGGC